>NC_138578.1:21393743-21767161 GCF_964289735.1 Phaethon aethereus
TTCTCTCCTCCAAGGAAGGTGCTAGGCAGGAATTGTCTTGCTGGTCCTCACTTGCCCTGGCAGTCATTGCAGAGAAACAGCTAGACTGGGGCTCTGCTCTTTCCTAGCCTTGCAAACACGCACTCTGCTTATCCTCAGAGTCGTTCTCCGAAGTGCGAAATGAAACGTTGCACTGTCTCTCCTCCAAGGAAGGTGCTAGGCAGGAATTGTCTTGCTGGTCCTCACTTGCCCTGGCAGTCATTGCAGAGAAACAGCTAGACTGGGGCTCTGCTCTTTCCTAGCCTTGCAAACATCCAATGAAGTTCCTGTCCCTCGTGAGCGCCAAACTACTAAGTTGAAACGTTGCACTCTCTCTCCTCCAAGGAAGGTGCTAGGCAGGAATTGTCGTGCTGGTCCTCACTTGCCCTGGCAGTCATTGCAGAGAAATAGCAACACTTGGGCTCTGCTCTTTCCTAGCCTTGCAAACACGCACTCTGCTTATCCTCAGAGTCGTTCTCAAAACTGCGAAATGAAACGTTGCACTGTCTCTCCTCCAAGGAAGGTACTAGGCAGGAATTGTCTTGCTGGTCCTCACTTGCCCTGGCAGTCATTGCAGAGAAACAGCAAGACTGGGGCTCTGCTCTTTCCTAGCCTTGCAAACACCCAATGCAGTTCCTGTCCCTCGTGAGCGCCAAACTACTAAGTTGAAACGTTGCACTGTCTCTCCTCCAAGGAAGGTGCTAGACAGGAATTTTCGTGCTGTTCCTCACTTGCCCTGGCAGTCATTGCAGAGAAACAGCAAGACTGGGGCTCTGCTTTTTCCTAGGCTTGAAAACACGCACTCTGCTTATTCTCACTCTGGTTCTCCGAACTGCGAAATGAAACGTTGCACTGTCTCTCCTCCAAGGAAGGTGCTAGGCAGGAATTGTCTTGCTGGTCCTCACTTGCCCTGGCAGTCATTGCAGAGAAACAGCAAGACTGGGGCTCTGCTCTTTCCTAGCCTTGCAAACACGCACTCTGCTTATCCTCAGAGTCGTTCTCCGAAGTGCGAAATGAAACGTTGCACTGTCTCTCCTCCAAGGAAGGTGCTAGGCAGGAATTGCCTTGCTGGTCCTCACTTGCCCTGGCAGTCATTGCAGAGAAACAGCAAGACTGGGGCTCTGCTCTTTCCTAGCCTTGCAAACATCCAATGCAGTTCCTGTCCCTCGTGAGCGCCGAACTACTAAGTTGAAACGTTGCACTCTCTCTACTCCAAGGAAGGTGCTAGGCAGGAATTGTCGTGCTGGTCCTCACTTGCCCTGGCAGTCATTGCAGAGAAACAGCAAGACTGGGGCTCTGCTTTTTCCTAGGCTTGAAAACACGCACTCTGCTTATTCTCACTCTGGTTCTCCGAACTGCGAAATGAAACGTTGCACTGGCTCTTTTCCAAGGAAGGTGCTAGGCAGGAATTGTCTTGCTGGTCCTCACTTGCCCTGGCAGTCATTGCAGAGAAACAGCAAGACTGGGGCTCTGCTCTTTCCTAGCCTTAAAAACACGCACTCTGCTTATCCTCAGAGTCGTTCTCCGAAGTGCGAAATGAAACGTTGCACTGTCTCTCCTCCAAGGAAGGTGCTAGGCAGGAATTGCCTTGCTGGTCCTCACTTGCCCTGCCAGTCATTGCAGAGAAACAGCAAGACTGGGGCTCTGCTCTTTCCTAGCCTTGCAAACATCCAATGCAGTTCCTGTCCCTCGTGAGCGCCGAACTACTAAGTTGAAACGTTGCACTCTCTCTACTCCAAGGAAGGTGGTAGGCAGGAATTGTCGTGCTGGTCCTCACTTGCCCTGGCAGTCATTGCAGAGAAACAGCAAGACTGGGGCTCTGCTTTTTCCTAGGCTTGAAAACACGCACTCTGCTTATTCTCACTCTGGTTCTCCGAACTGCGAAATGAAACGTTGCACTGGCTCTTTTCCAAGGAAGGTGCTAGGCAGGAATTGTCTTGCTGGTCATCACTTGCCCTGGCAGTCATTGCAGAGAAACAGCAAGACTGGGGCTGTGCTCTTTCCTAGCCTTAAAAACACGCACTCTGCTTATCCTCAGAGGCGTTCTCCGAAGTGCGAAATGAAACGTTGCACTTTCTCTCCTCCAAGGAAGGTGCTAGGCAGGAATTGTCTTGCTGGTCCTCACTTGCCCTGGCAGTCATTGCAGAGAAACAGCTAGACTGGGGCTCTGCTCTTTCCTAGCCTTGCAAACACGCACTCTGCTTATCCTCAGAGTCGTTCTCCGAAGTGCGAAATGAAACGTTGGACTGTCTCTCCTCCAAGGAAGGTGCTAGGCAGGAATTGTCTTGCTGGTCCTCACTTGCCCTGGCAGTCATTGCAGAGAAACAGCTAGACTGGGGCTCTGCTCTTTCCTAGCCTTGCAAACATCCAATGAAGTTCCTGTCCCTCGTGAGCGCCAAACTACTAAGTTGAAACGTTGCACTCTCTCTCCTCCAAGGAAGGTGCTAGGCAGGAATTGTCGTGCTGGTCCTCACTTGCCCTGGCAGTCATTGCAGAGAAATAGCAACACTTGGGCTCTGCTCTTTCCTAGCCTTGCAAACACGCACTCTGCTTATCCTCAGAGTCGTTCTCAAAACTGCGAAATGAAACGTTGCACTGTCTCTCCTCCAAGGAAGGTACTAGGCAGGAATTGTCTTGCTGGTCCTCACTTGCCCTGGCAGTCATTGCAGAGAAACAGCAAGACTGGGGCTCTGCTCTTTCCTAGCCTTGCAAACACCCAATGCAGTTCCTGTCCCTCGTGAGCGCCAAACTACTAAGTTGAAACGTTGCACTGTCTCTCCTCCAAGGAAGGTGCTAGACAGGAATTTTCGTGCTGTTCCTCACTTGCCCTGGCAGTCATTGCAGAGAAACAGCAAGACTGGGGCTCTGCTTTTTCCTAGGCTTGAAAACACGCACTCTGCTTATTCTCACTCTGGTTCTCCGAACTGCGAAATGAAACGTTGCACTGTCTCTCCTCCAAGGAAGGTGCTAAGCAGGAATTGTCGTGCTGGTCCTCACTTACCCTGGCAGTCATTGCAGAGAAACAGTAAGACTGTGGCTCTGCTCTTTCCTAGCCTTGCAAACACGCACTCTGCTTATCCTCAGAGGCGTTCTCCGAACTGCGAAATGAAACGTTGCACTGTCTCTCCTCCAAGGAAGGTGCTAGGCAGGAATTGTCTTGCTGGTCCTCACTTGCCCTGGCAGTCATTGCAGAGAAACAGCAAGACTGGGGCTCTGCTCTTTCCTAGCCTTGCAAACACGCACTCTGCTTATCCTCAGAGTCGTTCTCCGAAGTGCGAAATGAAACGTTGCACTGTCTCTCCTCCAAGGAAGGTGCTAGGCAGGAATTGCCTTGCTGGTCCTCACTTGCCCTGGCAGTCATTGCAGAGAAACAGCAAGACTGGGGCTCTGCTCTTTCCTAGCCTTGCAAACATCCAATGCAGTTCCTGTCCCTCGTGAGCGCCGAACTACTAAGTTGAAACGTTGCACTCTCTCTACTCCAAGGAAGGTGCTAGGCAGGAATTGTCGTGCTGGTCCTCACTTGCCCTGGCAGTCATTGCAGAGAAACAGCAAGACTGGGGCTCTGCTTTTTCCTAGGCTTGAAAACACGCACTCTGCTTATTCTCACTCTGGTTCTCCGAACTGCGAAATGAAACGTTGCACTGGCTCTTTTCCAAGGAAGGTGCTAGGCAGGAATTGTCTTGCTGGTCCTCACTTGCCCTGGCAGTCATTGCAGAGAAACAGCAAGACTGGGGCTGTGCTCTTTCCTAGCCTTAAAAACACGCACTCTGCTTATCCTCAGAGGCGTTCTCCGAAGTGCGAAATGAAAAGTTGCACTGTCTCTCCTCCAAGGAAGGTGCTAGGCAGGAATTGTCTTGCTGGTCCTCACTTGCCCTGGCAGTCATTGCAGAGAAACAGCTAGACTGGGGCTCTGCTCTTTCCTAGCCTTGCAAACACGCACTCTGCTTATCCTCAGAGTCGTTCTCAAAACTGCGAAATGAAACGTTGCACTGTCTCTCCTCCAAGGAAGGTACTAGGCAGGAATTGTCTTGCTGGTCCTCACTTGCCCTGGCAGTCATTGCAGAGAAACAGCAAGACTGGGGCTCTGCTCTTTCCGAGCCTTGCAAACACCCAATGCAGTACCTGTCCCTCGTGGGCACCACACTACTAAGTTGAAACGTTGCACTATCTCTCCTCCAAGGAAGGTGCTAGGCAGGAATTGTCGTGCTGGTCCTCACTTGCCCTGACAGTCATTGCAAAGAAACAGCAAGACTGGGGCTCTGCTCTTTCCTAGGCTTGCAAACACGCACTCTGCATTTACTCACACTTTTCTCCGAACTGCGAAATGAAACGTTGCACTGTCTCTACTCCAAGGAAGGCGGTAGGCAGGAATTCTCTTGCTGGTCCTCACTTGCCCTGGCAATCATTGCAGATAAACAGCAAGACTGGGACTCTGCTCTTTCCTAGCCTTTCAAATACGCACTCAGCTTATCCTCTGACTCGTTCTCCGAACTGCGAAATGAAACGTTGCACTGTCTCTCCTCCAAGGAAGGTGCTAGGCAGGAATTGTCTTGCTGGTCCTCACTTGCCCTGGCAGTCATTGCAGAGAAACAGCAAGACTGGGTCTCTGCTCTTTCCTAGCCTTGCAAACACGCAGTCTGCTTATCCTCAGAGGCGTTCTCCGAACTGCGAAATGAAACGTTGCACTGTCTCTCCTCCAAGGAAGGTGCTAGGCAGGAATTGTCTTGCTGGTCCTCACTTGCCCTGGCAGTCATTGCAGAGAAAGAGCAAGACTGGGGCTCTGCTCTTTCCTAGCCTTGCAAACATCCAATGCAGTTCCTGTCCCTCGTTGAGCGCCAAACTACTAAGGTGAAACGTTGCACTCTCTCTACTCCAAGGAAGATGCTAGGCAGGAATTGTCGTGCTGGTCCTCACATGCCCTGGCAGTCATTGCAGAGAAACAGCAAGACTGGGGCTCTGCTTTTTCCTAGGCTTGAAAACACGCACTCTGCTTATTCTCACTCTGGTTCTCCGAACTGCGAAATGAAACGTTGCACTGGCTCTTTTCCAAGGAAGGTGCTAGGCAGGAATTGTCTTGCTGGTCCTCACTTGCCCTGGCAGTCATTGCAGAGAAACAGCAAGACTGGGGCTCTGCTCTTCCCTAGCCTTGAAAACACGCACTCTGCTTATTCTCACTCTGTTTCTCCGAACTGCGAAATGAAACGTTGCACTGGCTCTTTTCCAAGGAAGTTGCTAAGCAGGAATTGTCGTGCTGGTCCTCACTTACCCTGGCAGTCATTGCAGAGAAACAGCAAGACTGGGGCTCTGCTCTTTCGTAGCCTTGCAAACACCCAATGAATTTCTTGTCCCTCGTGAGCGCCAAACTGCTAAGTTGAAACGTTGCACTATCTCTCCTCCAAGGAAGGCGCTAGGCAGGAATTGTCGTGCTGGTCCTCACTTGCCCTGACAGTCATTGCAAAGAAACAGCAAGACTGGGGCTCTGCTCTTTCTTAGGCTTGCAAACACGCACTCTGCATTTACTCACACTGGTCTCCGAACTGCGAAATGAAACGTTGCACTGTCTCTCCTCCAAGGAAGGTGCTAGGCAGGAATTGTCTTGCTGGTCCTCACTTGTCCTGGCAGACATTTCAGAGAAACAGCAAGACTGGGGCTCTGCTCTTTCCTAGCCTTGCAAACATCCAATGCAGTTCCTGTCCCTCGTGAGCGCCGAACTACTAAGTTGAAACGTTGCACTCTCTCTACTCCAAGGAAGGTGGTAGGCAGGAATTGTCGTGCTGGTCCTCACTTGCCCTGGCAGTCATTGCAGAGAAACAGCAAGACTGGGGCTCTGCTTTTTCCTAGGCTTGAAAACACGCACTCTGCTTATTCTCACTCTGGTTCTCCGAACTGCGAAATGAAACGTTGCACTGGCTCTTTTCCAAGGAAGGTGCTAGGCAGGAATTGTCTTGCTGGTCATCACTTGCCCTGGCAGTCATTGCAGAGAAACAGCAAGACTGGGGCTGTGCTCTTTCCTAGCCTTAAAAACACGCACTCTGCTTATCCTCAGAGGCGTTCTCCGAAGTGCGAAATGAAACGTTGCACTTTCTCTCCTCCAAGGAAGGTGCTAGGCAGGAATTGTCTTGCTGGTCCTCACTTGCCCTGGCAGTCATTGCAGAGAAACAGCTAGACTGGGGCTCTGCTCTTTCCTAGCCTTGCAAACACGCACTCTGCTTATCCTCAGAGTCGTTCTCCGAAGTGCGAAATGAAACGTTGCACTGTCTCTCCTCCAAGGAAGGTGCTAGGCAGGAATTGTCTTGCTGGTCCTCACTTGCCCTGGCAGTCATTGCAGAGAAACAGCTAGACTGGGGCTCTGCTCTTTCCTAGCCTTGCAAACATCCAATGAAGTTCCTGTCCCTCGTGAGCGCCAAACTACTAAGTTGAAACGTTGCACTCTCTCTCCTCCAAGGAAGGTGCTAGGCAGGAATTGTCGTGCTGGTCCTCACTTGCCCTGGCAGTCATTGCAGAGAAATAGCAACACTTGGGCTCTGCTCTTTCCTAGCCTTGCAAACACGCACTCTGCTTATCCTCAGAGTCGTTCTCAAAACTGCGAAATGAAACGTTGCACTGTCTCTCCTCCAAGGAAGGTACTAGGCAGGAATTGTCTTGCTGGTCCTCACTTGCCCTGGCAGTCATTGCAGAGAAACAGCAAGACTGGGGCTCTGCTCTTTCCTAGCCTTGCAAACACCCAATGCAGTTCCTGTCCCTCGTGAGCGCCAAACTACTAAGTTGAAACGTTGCACTGTCTCTCCTCCAAGGAAGGTGCTAGACAGGAATTTTCGTGCTGTTCCTCACTTGCCCTGGCAGTCATTGCAGAGAAACAGCAAGACTGGGGCTCTGCTTTTTCCTAGGCTTGAAAACACGCACTCTGCTTATTCTCACTCTGGTTCTCCGAACTGCGAAATGAAACGTTGCACTGTCTCTCCTCCAAGGAAGGTGCTAAGCAGGAATTGTCGTGCTGGTCCTCACTTACCCTGGCAGTCATTGCAGAGAAACAGTAAGACTGTGGCTCTGCTCTTTCCTAGCCTTGCAAACACGCACTCTGCTTATCCTCAGAGGCGTTCTCCGAACTGCGAAATGAAACGTTGCACTGTCTCTCCTCCAAGGAAGGTGCTAGGCAGGAATTGTCTTGCTGGTCCTCACTTGCCCTGGCAGTCATTGCAGAGAAACAGCAAGACTGGGGCTCTGCTCTTTCCTAGCCTTGCAAACACGCACTCTGCTTATCCTCAGAGTCGTTCTCCGAAGTGCGAAATGAAACGTTGCACTGTCTCTCCTCCAAGGAAGGTGCTAGGCAGGAATTGCCTTGCTGGTCCTCACTTGCCCTGGCAGTCATTGCAGAGAAACAGCAAGACTGGGGCTCTGCTCTTTCCTAGCCTTGCAAACATCCAATGCAGTTCCTGTCCCTCGTGAGCGCCGAACTACTAAGTTGAAACGTTGCACTCTCTCTACTCCAAGGAAGGTGCTAGGCAGGAATTGTCGTGCTGGTCCTCACTTGCCCTGGCAGTCATTGCAGAGAAACAGCAAGACTGGGGCTCTGCTTTTTCCTAGGCTTGAAAACACGCACTCTGCTTATTCTCACTCTGGTTCTCCGAACTGCGAAATGAAACGTTGCACTGGCTCTTTTCCAAGGAAGGTGCTAGGCAGGAATTGTCTTGCTGGTCCTCACTTGCCCTGGCAGTCATTGCAGAGAAACAGCAAGACTGGGGCTGTGCTCTTTCCTAGCCTTAAAAACACGCACTCTGCTTATCCTCAGAGGCGTTCTCCGAAGTGCGAAATGAAAAGTTGCACTGTCTCTCCTCCAAGGAAGGTGCTAGGCAGGAATTGTCTTGCTGGTCCTCACTTGCCCTGGCAGTCATTGCAGAGAAACAGCTAGACTGGGGCTCTGCTCTTTCCTAGCCTTGCAAACACGCACTCTGCTTATCCTCAGAGTCGTTCTCAAAACTGCGAAATGAAACGTTGCACTGTCTCTCCTCCAAGGAAGGTACTAGGCAGGAATTGTCTTGCTGGTCCTCACTTGCCCTGGCAGTCATTGCAGAGAAACAGCAAGACTGGGGCTCTGCTCTTTCCGAGCCTTGCAAACACCCAATGCAGTACCTGTCCCTCGTGGGCACCACACTACTAAGTTGAAACGTTGCACTATCTCTCCTCCAAGGAAGGTGCTAGGCAGGAATTGTCGTGCTGGTCCTCACTTGCCCTGACAGTCATTGCAAAGAAACAGCAAGACTGGGGCTCTGCTCTTTCCTAGGCTTGCAAACACGCACTCTGCATTTACTCACACTTTTCTCCGAACTGCGAAATGAAACGTTGCACTGTCTCTACTCCAAGGAAGGCGGTAGGCAGGAATTCTCTTGCTGGTCCTCACTTGCCCTGGCAATCATTGCAGATAAACAGCAAGACTGGGACTCTGCTCTTTCCTAGCCTTTCAAATACGCACTCAGCTTATCCTCTGACTCGTTCTCCGAACTGCGAAATGAAACGTTGCACTGTCTCTCCTCCAAGGAAGGTGCTAGGCAGGAATTGTCTTGCTGGTCCTCACTTGCCCTGGCAGTCATTGCAGAGAAACAGCAAGACTGGGTCTCTGCTCTTTCCTAGCCTTGCAAACACGCAGTCTGCTTATCCTCAGAGGCGTTCTCCGAACTGCGAAATGAAACGTTGCACTGTCTCTCCTCCAAGGAAGGTGCTAGGCAGGAATTGTCTTGCTGGTCCTCACTTGCCCTGGCAGTCATTGCAGAGAAAGAGCAAGACTGGGGCTCTGCTCTTTCCTAGCCTTGCAAACATCCAATGCAGTTCCTGTCCCTCGTTGAGCGCCAAACTACTAAGGTGAAACGTTGCACTCTCTCTACTCCAAGGAAGATGCTAGGCAGGAATTGTCGTGCTGGTCCTCACATGCCCTGGCAGTCATTGCAGAGAAACAGCAAGACTGGGGCTCTGCTTTTTCCTAGGCTTGAAAACACGCACTCTGCTTATTCTCACTCTGGTTCTCCGAACTGCGAAATGAAACGTTGCACTGGCTCTTTTCCAAGGAAGGTGCTAGGCAGGAATTGTCTTGCTGGTCCTCACTTGCCCTGGCAGTCATTGCAGAGAAACAGCAAGACTGGGGCTCTGCTCTTCCCTAGCCTTGAAAACACGCACTCTGCTTATTCTCACTCTGTTTCTCCGAACTGCGAAATGAAACGTTGCACTGGCTCTTTTCCAAGGAAGTTGCTAAGCAGGAATTGTCGTGCTGGTCCTCACTTACCCTGGCAGTCATTGCAGAGAAACAGCAAGACTGGGGCTCTGCTCTTTCGTAGCCTTGCAAACACCCAATGAATTTCTTGTCCCTCGTGAGCGCCAAACTGCTAAGTTGAAACGTTGCACTATCTCTCCTCCAAGGAAGGCGCTAGGCAGGAATTGTCGTGCTGGTCCTCACTTGCCCTGACAGTCATTGCAAAGAAACAGCAAGACTGGGGCTCTGCTCTTTCTTAGGCTTGCAAACACGCACTCTGCATTTACTCACACTGGTCTCCGAACTGCGAAATGAAACGTTGCACTGTCTCTCCTCCAAGGAAGGTGCTAGGCAGGAATTGTCTTGCTGGTCCTCACTTGTCCTGGCAGACATTTCAGAGAAACAGCAAGACTGGGGCTCTGCTCTTTCGTAGACTTGCAAACAGCCAATGCAGTTCCTGTCCCTCGTGAGCGCCAAATACTATGTTGAAACATTGCACCGTCTCTCCTCCAAGGAAGGTGCTAGGCAGGAATTGTCGTGCTGGTCCTCACTTGCCCTGGCAGTCATTGCAGAGAAACAGCAAGACTGGGGCTCTGCTCTTTCCTAGCCTTGCAAACACGCACTCTGCTTATCCTCAGAGGCGTTCTCTGAAGTGCGAAATGAAACGTTGCACTGTCTCTCCTCCAAGGAAGGTGGTAGGCAGGAATTCTCTTGCTGGTCCTCACTTGCCCTGGCAATCATTGCAGATAAACAGCAAGACTGGGACTCTGCTCTTTCCTAGCCTTGCAAATATGCACTCAGCTTATCCTCTGACTCGTTCTCCGAACTGCGAAATGAAACGTTGCACTGTCTCTCCTCCAAGGAAGGTGCTAGGCAGGAATTGTCTTGCTGGTCCTCACTTGCCCTGGCAGTCATTGCAGAGAAACAGCAAGACTGGGGCTCTGCTCTTTCCTAGCCTTGCAAACACGCACTCTGCTTATCCTCAGAGTTGTTCTCCGAACTGCGAAATGAAACGTTGCACTGTCTCTCCTCCAAGGAAGGTGCTAGGCAGGAATTGTCTTGCTGGTCCTCACTTGCCCTGGCAGTCATTGCAGAGAAACAGCTAGACTGGGGCTCTGCTCTTTCCTAGCCTTGCAAACACGCACTCTGCTTATCCTCAGAGTCGTTCTCCGAAGTGCGAAATGAAACGTTGCACTGTCTCTCCTCCAAGGAAGGTGCTAGGCAGGAATTGTCTTGCTGGTCCTCACTTGCCCTGGCAGTCATTGCACAGAAACAGCAAGACTGGGGCTCTGCTCTTTCCTAGCCTTGCAAACATCCAATGCAGTTCCTGTCCCTCGTGAGCGCCAAACTACTAAGTTGAAACGTTCCACTCTCTCTCCTCCAAGGAAGGTGCTAGTCAGGAATTGTCGTGCTGGTCCTCACTTGCCCTGGCAGTCATTGCAGAGAAACAGCAAGACTGGGGCTCTGGTTTTTCCTAGGCTTGAAAACACGCACTCTGCTTATTCTCACTCTGGTTCTCCGAACTGCGAAATGAAACGTTGCACTGGCTCTTTTCCAAGGAAGGTGCTAGGCAGGAATTGTCTTGCTGGTCCTCACTTACCCTGGCAGTCATTGCAGAGAAACAGCAAGACTGGGGCTGTGCTCTTTCCTAGCCTTAAAAACACGCACTCTGCTTATCCTCAGAGTCGTTCTCCGAAGTGCGAAATGAAACGTTGCACTGTCTCTCCTCCATGGAAGGTGCTAGGCAGGAATTGTCTTGCTGGTCCTCACTTGCCCTGGCAGTCATTGCAGAGAAATAGCAACACTTGGGCTCTGCTCTTTCCTAGCCTTGCAAACACGCACTCTGCTTATCCTCAGAGTCGTTCTCCGAAGTGCGAAATGAAACTTTACACTGTCTCTCCTCCAAGGAAGGTGATAGGCAGGAACTGTCTTGCTGGTCCTCACTTGCCCTGGCAGTCATTGCAGAGAAACAGCAAGACTGGGGCTCTGCTCTTTCCTAGCCTTGCAATCAGCGAATCGAATTCCTCTCCCTCGTGAGCGCCAAAATGCTAAATTGAAACGTTGCACTCTCTCTCCTCCAAGGAAGGTGCTAGGCAGGAATTGTCTTGCTGGTCCTCACTTGCCCTGGCAGTCATTGCAGAGAAACAGCAAGACTGGGGCTCTGCTCTTTCCTAGCCTTGCAAACAGCCAATGCAGATCCTCTCCCTCGTGAGTGCCAAAATGCTAAATTGAAACGTGGCACTCTCTCTCCTCCAAGGAAGGTGCTAGGCAGGAACTGTCTTGCTGGTCCTACTTGCCCTGGCAGTCATTGTAGAGAAACAGCAAGACTGGGGCTCTGCTCTTTCCTAGCCTTCCAAACACCCAATGCTGTTCCTGTCCCTCGTGAACGCCAAACTACTAAATTTAAACGTTGCACTGGCTCTCCTCCAAGGAAGGAGCTAGGCAGGAATTGTCTTGCTGGTCCTCATTTGCCCTGGCAGTCATTGCAGACAAACAGCAAGACTGGGGCTCTGCTCTTTCCTAGCCTTGCAAACACGCACTCTGCTTATCCTCAGAGGCGTTCTCCGAAGTGCGAAATGAAACGTTGCACTGTCTCTCCTCCAAGGAAGGTGCTAGGCAGGAATTGTCTTGCTGGTCCTCACTTGCCCTGGCAGTCATTGCAGAGAAACAGCAAGACTGGGGCTCTGCTCATTCCTAGCCTTGCAAACACCCAATGCCGTTCCTGTCCCTCTTGAGAGCCATACTGCGAAGTTGAAACGTTGCACTCTCTCTCCTCAAAGGAAGGTGCTAGGCAGGAATTGTCGTGCTGGTCCTCACTTGCCCTGGCAATCATTGCAGAGAAACAGCAAGACTGGGGCTCTGCTCTTTCCTAGCCTTGCAATCAGCCAATGCAGTTCCTCTACCTCGTTAGCGCCAAAATGCTAAATTGAAACGTTGCACTCTCTCTCCTCAAAGGAAGGCGCTAGGCAGGAATTGTCGTGCTGGTCCTCACTTGCCCTGGCAATCATTGCAGAGAAACAGCAAGACTGGGGCTCTGCTCTAACCTAGCCTTGCAAATAAGCACTCTCCTTATACTCAGAGTCGTTCTCCGAAGTGCGAAATGAAACTTTACACTGTCTCTCCTCCAAGGAAGGTGATAGGCAGGAACTGTCTTGCTGGTCCTCACTTGCCCTGGCAGTCATTGCAGAGAAACAGCAAGACTGGGGCTCTGCTCTTTCCTATCCTTGCAATCAGCGAATCGAATTCCTCTCCCTCGTGAGCGCTAAAATGCTAAATTGAAACGTTGCACTCTCTCTCCTCCAAGGAAGGTGCTAGGCAGGAATTGTCTTGCTGGTCCTCACTTGCCCTGGCAGTCATTGTAGAGAAACAGCAAGACTGGGGCTCTGCTCTTTCCTGGCCTTGCAAACACCCAATGCTGTTCCTGTCCCTCGTGAACGCCAAACTACTAAATTGAAACGTTGCACTGGCTCTCCTCCAAGGAAGGAGCTAGGCAGGAATTGTCTTGCTGGTCCTCATTTGCCCTGGCAGTCATTGCAGACAAACAGCAAGACTGGGGCTCTGCTCTTTCCTAGCCTTGCAAACACGCACTCTGCTTATCCTCAGAGGCGTTCTCCGAAGTGCGAAATGAAACGTTGCACTGTCTCTCCTCCAAGGAAGGTGCTAGGCAGGAACTGTCTTGCTGGTCCTACTTGCCCTGGCAGTCAATGTAGATAAACAGCAAGACTGGGGCTCTGCTCTTTCCTAGCCTTGCAAACACCCAATGCAGTTCCTCTCCCTCGTGAGCGCCAAAATGCTAAATTGAAACGTTGCACTCTCTCTCCTCCAAGGAAGGTGCTAGGCAGGAATTGTCGTGCTGGTCCTACTTGCCCTGGCAGTCATTGTAGATAAAGAGCAAGACTGGGGCTCTGCTCTTTCCTAGCCTTGCAAACACCCAATGCAGTTCCTCTCCCTCGTGAGCGCCAAACTACTAAGTTGAAACTTTGCACTCTGTCTCCTCAAGGAAGGTGCTAGGCAGGAATTGTCTTGCTGCTCCTCACTTGCCCTGGCAGCCATTGCAGATAATCAGTAAGACTGGGGCTCTGCTCTTTCCTAGCCTTTTATACATCCATTGTAGTTCCTCTCCCTCGTGAGCGCCAAAGTGCTAAATTGAAACGTTGCACTCTCTCTCCTCCAAGGAAGTTGGTAGGCACGAATTGTCGTGCTGGTCCTCACTTGCCCTGGCAGTCATTGCAGAGAAACAGCAAGACTGGGGCTCTGCTCTTTCCTAGACTTGCAAACACCCAATGCAGTTCCTCTCCCTCGTGAGCGCCAAACTACTAAGTTGAAACGTTGCACTCTCTCTCCTCCAAGGAAGGTGCTAGGCAGGAATTGTCGTGCTGGTCCTCACTTGCCCTGGCAGTCATTGCAGAGAAACAGCAAGACTGGGGCTCTGCGCTTTTCTAGCCTTGCAAACACGCACTGTGCTTATCCTCAGAGGCGTTCTCCGAAGTGCGAAATGAAACGTTGCACTGTCTCTCCTCCAAGGAAGGTGCTAGGCAGGAATTGTCTTGCTGGTCCTCACTTGCCCTGGCAGTCATTGCAGAGAAACAGCAAGACTGGGGCTCTGCTCTTTCCTAGCCTTGCAAACAGCCAATGCAGATCCTCTCCCTCGTGAGTGCCAAAATGCTAAATTGAAACGTTGCACTCTCTCTCCTCCAAGGAAGGTGCTAGGCAGGAACTGTCTTGCTGGTCCTACTTGCCCTGGCAGTCATTGTAGAGAAACAGCAAGACTGGGGCTCTGCTCTTTCCTGGCCTTGCAAACACCCAATGCTGTTCCTGTCCCTCGTGAACGCCAAACTACTAAATTGAAACGTTGCACTGGCTCTCCTCCAAGGAAGGAGCTAGGCAGGAATTGTCTTGCTGGTCCTCATTTGCCCTGGCAGTCATTGCAGACAAACAGCAAGACTGGGGCTCTGCTCTTTCCTAGCCTTGCAAACACGCACTCTGCTTATCCTCAGAGGCGTTCTCCGAAGTGCGAAATGAAACGTTGCACTGTCTCTCCTCCAAGGAAGGTGCTAGGCAGGAACTGTCTTGCTGGTCCTACTTGCCCTGGCAGTCAATGTAGATAAACAGCAAGACTGGGGCTCTGCTCTTTCCTAGCCTTGCAAACACCCAATGCAGTTCCTCTCCCTCGTGAGCGCCAAAATGCTAAATTGAAACGTTGCACTCTCTCTCCTCCAAGGAAGGTGGTAGGCAGGAATTGTCGTGCTGGTCCTACTTGCCCTGGCAGTCATTGTAGATAAAGAGCAAGACTGGGGCTCTGCTCTTTCCTAGCCTTGCAAACACCCAATGCAGTTCCTCTCCCTCGTGAGCGCCAAACTACTAAGTTGAAACTTTGCACTCTGTCTCCTCAAGGAAGGTGCTAGGCAGGAATTGTCTTGCTGCTCCTCACTTGCCCTGGCAGCCATTGCAGATAATCAGTAAGACTGGGGCTCTGCTCTTTCCTAGCCTTTTATACATCCATTGTAGTTCCTCTCCCTCGTGAGCGCCAAAGTGCTAAATTGAAACGTTGCACTCTCTCTCCTCCAAGGAAGTTGGTAGGCACGAATTGTCGTGCTGGTCCTCACTTGCCCTGGCAGTCATTGCAGAGAAACAGCAAGACTGGGGCTCTGCTCTTTCCTAGCCTTGCAAACACCCAATGCAGTTCTTCTCCCTCGTGAGCGCCAAACTACTAAGTTGAAACGTTGCACTCTCTCTCCTCCAAGGAAGGTGCTAGGCAGGAATTGTCGTGCTGGTCCTCACTTGCCCTGGCAGTCATTGCAGAGAAACAGCAAGACTGGGGCTCTGCTCTTTCCTAGCCTTGCAAACACGCACTCTGCTTATCCTCAGAGTCGTTCTCCGAAGTGCGAAATGAAACGTTGCACTGTCTCTCCTCCAAGGAAGGTGCTAGGCAGGAATTGTCTTGCTGGTCCTCACTTGCCCTGGCAGTCATTGCAGAGAAACAGCAAGACTGGGGCTCTGCTCTTTCCTAGCCTTGCAATCAGCCAATGCAGTTCCTCTCCCTCGTGAGCGCCAAAATGCTAAATTGAAACGTTGCACTCTCTCTCCTCCAAGGAAGGTGCTAGGCAGGAATTGTCTTGCTGGTCCTCACTTGCCCTGGCAGTCATTGCAGAGAAACAGCAAGACTGGGGCTCTGCTCTTTCCTAGCCTTGCAAACACCCAATGTAGTTCCTGTCCCTCGTGAGCGCCAAACTGCTAAGTTGAAACGTTGCACTTTCTCTCCTCAAAGGAAGGTGCTAGACAGGAATTGTCGTGCTGGTCCTCACTTACCCTGGCAGTCATTGCAGAGAAACAGAAAGACTGGGGCTCTGCTCTTTCCTAGCCTTGCAAACACGCACTCTGCTTATCCTCAGAGGCGTTCTCCGAAGTGCGAAATGAAACGTTGCACTGTCTCTCCTCAAAGGAAGGTGCTAGGCAGGGATTGTCTTGCTGGTCCTCACTTGCCCTGGCAGTCATTGTAGATAAACAGCAAGACTGGGGCTCTGCTCTTTCCTAGCCTTGCAAACACCCAATGCAGTTCCTCTCGCTCGTGAGCGCCAAACTGCTAAGTTGAAACGTTGCACTCTCTCTCCTCCAAGGAAGGTGCTAGGCAGGAATTGTCGTGCTGGTCCTCACTTGCCCTGGCAGTCATTGCAGAGAAACAGCAAAACTGGGGCTCTGCTCTTTCCTAGCCTTGCAAACACGCACTCTGCTTATCCTCAGAGTCGTTCTCCGAAGTGCGAAATGAAACGTTGCACTGTCTCTCCTCCAAGGAAGGTGCTAGGCAGGAATTGTCTTGCTGGTCCTCACTTGCCCTGGCAGTCATTGCAGAGAAACAGCAAGACTGGGGCTCTGCTCTTGCCTAGCCTTGCAATCAGCCAATGCAGTTCCTCTCCCTCGTTAGCGCCAAAATGCTAAATTGAAACGTTGCACTCTCTCTCCTCCAAGGAAGGTGCTAGGCAGGAACTGTCTTGCTGGTCCTACTTGCCCTGGCAGTCATTTTAGAGAAACAGCAAGACTGGGGCTCTGCTCTTTCCTAGCCTTGCAAACACCCAATGCTGTTCCTGTCCCTCGTGAACGCCAAACTACTAAATTGAAACGTTGCACTGTCTCTCCTCCAAGGAAGGAGCTAGGCAGGAGTTGTCTTGCTGGTCCTCATTTGCCCTGGCAGTCATTGCAGACAAACAGCAAGACTGGGGCTCTGCTCTTTCCTAGCCTTGCAAACACGCACTCTGCTTATCCTCAGAGGCGTTCTCCGAAGTGCGAAATGAAACGTTGCACTGTCTCTCCTCCAAGGAAGGTGCTAGGCAGGAATTGTCTTGCTGGTCCTCACTTGCCCTGGCAGTCATTGCAGAGAAACAGCAAGACTGGGGCTCTGCTCATTCCTAGACTTGCAAACACCCAATGCCGTTCCTGTCCCTCTTGAGAGCTATACTGCTAAGTTGAAACGTTGCACTCTCTCTCCTCAAGGGAAGGTGCTAGGCAGGAACTGTCTTGCTGGTCCTACTTGCCCTGGCAGTCATTGTAGAGAAACAGCAAGACTGGGGCTCTGCTCTTTCCTGGCCTTGCAAACACCCAATGTTGTTCCTGTCCCTCGTGAACGCCAAACTACTAAATTGAAACGTTGCACTGGCTCTCCTCCAAGGAAGGAGCTAGGCAGGAATTGTCTTGCTGGTCCTCATTTGCCCTGGCAGTCATTGCAGACAAACAGCAAGACTGGGGCTCTGCTCTTTCCTAGCCTTGCAAACACGCACTCTGCTTATCCTCAGAGGCGTTCTCCGAAGTGCGAAATGAAACGTTGCACTGTCTCTCGTCCAAGGAAGGTGCTAGGCAGGAACTGTCTTGCTGGTCCTACTTGCCCTGGCAGTCAATGTAGATAAACAGCAAGACTGGGGCTCTGCTCTTTCCTAGCCTTGCAAACACCCAATGCAGTTCCTCTCCCTCGTGAGCGCCAAAATGCTAAATTGAAACGTTGCACTCTCTCTCCTCCAAGGAAGGTGCTAGACAGGAATTGTCGTGCTGGTCCTACTTGCCCTGGCAGTCATTGTAGATAAAGAGCAAGACTGGGGCTCTGCTCTTTCCTAGCCTTGCAAACACCCAATGCAGTTCCTCTCCCTCGTGAGCGCCAAACTACTAAGTTGAAACTTTGCACTCTGTCTCCTCAAGGAAGGTGCTAGGCAGGAATTGTCTTGCTGCTCCTCACTTGCCCTGGCAGCCATTGCAGATAATCAGTAAGACTGGGGCTCTGCTCTTTCCTAGCCTTTTATACATCCAATGTAGTTCCTCTCCCTCGTGAGCGCCAAAGTGCTAAATTGAAACGTTGCACTCTCTCTCCTCCAAGGAAGTTAGTAGGCACGAATTGTCGTGCTGGTCCTCACTTGCCCTGGCAGTCATTGCAGAGAAACAGCAAGACTGGGGCTCTGCTCTTTCCTAGCCTTGCAAACACCCAATGCAGTTCCTCTCACTCGTGAGCGCCAATCTACTAAGTTGAAACGTTGCACTCTCTCTCCTCCAAGGAAGGTGCTAGGCAGGAATTGTCGTGCTGGTCCTCACTTGCCCTGGCAGTCATTGCAGAGAAACAGCAAGACTGGGGCTCTGCTCTTTCCTAGCCTTGCAAACACGCACTCTGCTTATCCTCAGAGTCGTTCTCCGAAGTGCGAAATGAAACGTTGCACTGTCTCTCCTCAAAGGAAGGTGCTAGGCAGGAATTGTCTTGCTGGTCCTCACTTGCCCTGGCAGTCATTGCAGAGAAACAGCAAGACTGGGGCTCTGCTCTTTCCTAGCCTTGCAAACACCCAATGTAGTTCCTGTACCTCGTGAGCGCCAAACTGCTAAGTTGAAACGTTGCACTTTCTCTCCTCCAAGGAAGGTGCTAGACAGGAATTGTCGTGCTGGTCCTCACTTACCCTGGCAGTCATTGCAGAGAAACAGAAAGACTGGGGCTCTGCTCTTTCCTAGCCTTGCAAACACGCACTCTGCTTATCCTCAGAGGCGTTCTCCGAAGTGCGAAATGAAACGTTGCACTGTCTCTCCTCAAAGGAAGGTGCTAGGCAGGGATTGTCTTGCTGGTCCTCACTTGCCCTGGCAGTCATTGTAGATAAACAGCAAGACTGGGGCTCTGCTCTTTCCTAGCCTTGCAAACACCCAATGCAGTTCCTCTCCCTCGTGAGCGCCAAACTGCTAAGTTGAAACGTTGCACTCTCTCTCCTCCAAGGAAGGTGCTAGGCAGGAATTGTCTTGCTGGTCCTCACTGGCCCTGGCAGTCATTGCAGAGAAACAGCAAAACTGGGGCTCTGGTCTTTCCTAGCCTTGCAAACACGCACTCTGCTTATCCTCAGAGTCGTTCTCCGAAGTGCGAAATGAAACGTTGCACTGTCTCTCCTCCAAGGAAGGTGCTAGGCAGGAATTGTCTTGCTGGTCCTCACTTGCCCTGGCAGTCATTGCAGAGAAACAGCAAGACTGGGGCTCTGCTCTTTCCTAGCCTTGCAATCAGCCAATGCAGTTCCTCTCCCTCGTTAGCGCCAAAATGCTAAATTGAAACGTTGCACTCTCTCTCCTCCAAGGAAGGTGCTAGGCAGGAACTGTCTTGCTGGTCCTACTTGCCCTGCAGTCATTTTAGAGAAACAGCAAGACTGGGGCTCTGCTCTTTCCTAGCCTTGCAAACACCCAATGCTGTTCCTGTCCCTCGTGAACGCCAAACTACTAAATTGAAACGTTGCACTGTCTCTCCTCCAAGGAAGGAGCTAGGCAGGAGTTGTCTTGCTGGTCCTCATTTGCCCTGGCAGTCATTGCAGACAAACAGCAAGACTGGGGCTCTGCTCTTTCCTAGCCTTGCAAACACGCACTCTGCTTATCCTCAGAGGCGTTCTCCGAAGTGCGAAATGAAACGTTGCACTGTCTGTCCTCCAAGGAAGGTGCTAGGCAGGAATTGTCTTGCTGGTCCTCACTTGCCCTGGCAGTCATTGCAGAGAAACAGCAAGACTGGGGCTCTGCTCATTCCTAGACTTGCAAACACCCAATGCCGTTCCTGTCCCTCTTGAGAGCTATACTGCTAAGTTGAAACGTTGCACTCTCTCTCCTCAAGGGAAGGTGCTAGGCAGGAATTGTCGTGCTGGTCCTCACTTGCCCTGGCAATCATTGCAGAGAAACAGCAAGACTGGGGCTCTGCTCTTTCCTAGCCTTACAAACAAGCACTCTCCTTATCCTCAGCGTCGTTCTCCGAACTGCGAAATGAAACGTTGCACTGTCTCTCCTCCAAGGAAGGTGATAGGCAGGAACTGTCTTGCTGGTCCTCACTTGCCCTGGCAGTCATTGCAGAGAAACAGCAAGACTGGGGCTCTGCTCTTTCCTAGCCTTGCAAACACCCAATGCAGTTCCTGTCCCTCGTGAGCGCCAAACTGCTAAGTTGAAACGTTGCACTCTCTCTCCTCAAAGGAAGGTGCTAGACAGGAATTGTCGTGCTGGTCCTCACTTGCCCTGGCAGTCATTGCAGAGAAACAGCAAGACTGGGGCTCTGCTGTTTCCTAGCCTTGCAAACAGCCAATGCAGATCCTCTCCCTCGTGAGTGCCAAAATGATAAATTGAAACGTTGCACTCTCTCTCCTCCAAGGAAGGTGCTAGGCAGGAACTGTCTTGCTGGTCCTACTTGCCCTGGCAGTCATTGTAGATAAACAGCAAGACTGGTGCTCTGCTCTTTCCTAGCCTTGCAAACACGCACTCTGCTTATCCTCAGAGTCGTTCTCCGAAGTGCGAAATGAAACGTTGCACTGTCTCTCCTCCAAGGAAGGTGCTAGGCAGGAATTGTCTTGCTGGTCCTCACTTGCCCTGGCAGTCATTGCAGAGAAACAGCAAGACTGGGGCTCTGCTCTTTCCTAGCCTTGCAATCAGCCAATGCAGTTCCTCTCCCTCGTGAGCGCCAAAATGCTAAATTGAAACGTTGCACTCTCTCTCCTCCAAGGAAGGTGCTAGGCAGGAATTGTCTTGCTGGTCCTCACTTGCCCTGGCAGTCATTGCAGAGAAACAGCAAGACTGGGGCTCTGCTCTTTCCTAGCCTTGCAAACACCCAATGTAGTTCCTGTACCTCGTGAGCGCCAAACTGCTAAGTTGAAGCGTTGCACTTTCTCTCCTCAAAGGAAGGTGCTAGGCAGGAATTGTCGTGCTGGTCCTCACTTACACTGGCAGTCATTGCAGAGAAACAGCAAGACTGGGGCTCTGCGCTTTTCTAGCCTTGCAAACACGCACTCTGCTTATCCTCAGAGGCGTTCTCCGAAGTGCGAAATGAAACGTTGCATTGTCTCTCCTCAAAGGAAGGTGCTAGGCAGGGATTGTCTTGCTGGTCCTCACTTGCCCTGGCAGTCATTGTAGATAAACAGCAAGACTGGGGCTCTGCTCTTTCCTAGCCTTGCAAACACCCAATGCAGTTCCTGTCGCTCGTGAGCGCCAAACTGCTAAGTTGAAACGTTGCACTCTCTCTCCTCCAAGGAAGGTGCTAGGCAGGAATTGTCGTGCTGGTCCTCACTTGCCCTGGCAGTCATTGCAGAGAAACAGCAAAACTGGGGCTCTGCTCTTTCCTAGCCTTGCAAACACGCACTCTGCTTATCCTCAGAGTCGTTCTCCGAAGTGCGAAATGAAACGTTGCACTGTCTCTCCTCCAAGGAAGGTGCTAGGCAGGAATTGTCTTGCTGGTCCTCACTTGCCCTGGCAGTCATTGCAGAGAAACAGCAAGACTGGGGCTCTGCTCTTGCCTAGCCTTGCAATCAGCCAATGCAGTTCCTCTCCCTCGTTAGCGCCAAAATGCTAAATTGAAACGTTGCACTCTCTCTCCTCCAAGGAAGGTGCTAGGCAGGAACTGTCTTGCTGGTCCTACTTGCCCTGGCAGTCATTTTAGAGAAACAGCAAGACTGGGGCTCTGCTCTTTCCTAGCCTTGCAAACACCCAATGCTGTTCCTGTCCCTCGTGAACGCCAAACTACTAAATTGAAACGTTGCACTGTCTCTCCTCCAAGGAAGGAGCTAGGCAGGAGTTGTCTTGCTGGTCCTCATTTGCCCTGGCAGTCATTGCAGACAAACAGCAAGACTGGGGCTCTGCTCTTTCCTAGCCTTGCAAACACGCACTCTGCTTATCCTCAGAGGCGTTCTCCGAAGTGCGAAATGAAACGTTGCACTGTCTCTCCTCCAAGGAAGGTGCTAGGCAGGAATTGTCTTGCTGGTCCTCACTTGCCCTGGCAGTCATTGCAGAGAAACAGCAAGACTGGGGCTCTGCTCATTCCTAGACTTGCAAACACCCAATGCCGTTCCTGTCCCTCTTGAGAGCTATACTGCTAAGTTGAAACGTTGCACTCTCTCTCCTCAAGGGAAGGTGCTAGGCAGGAACTGTCTTGCTGGTCCTACTTGCCCTGGCAGTCATTGTAGAGAAACAGCAAGACTGGGGCTCTGCTCTTTCCTGGCCTTGCAAACACCCAATGTTGATCCTGTCCCTCGTGAACGCCAAACTACTAAATTGAAACGTTGCACTGGCTCTCCTCCAAGGAAGGAGCTAGGCAGGAATTGTCTTGCTGGTCCTCATTTGCCCTGGCAGTCATTGCAGACAAACAGCAAGACTGGGGCTCTGCTCTTTCCTAGCCTTGCAAACACGCACTCTGCTTATCCTCAGAGGCGTTCTCCGAAGTGCGAAATGAAACGTTGCACTGTCTCTCGTCCAAGGAAGGTGCTAGGCAGGAACTGTCTTGCTGGTCCTACTTGCCCTGGCAGTCAATGTAGATAAACAGCAAGACTGGGGCTCTGCTCTTTCCTAGCCTTGCAAACACCCAATGCAGTTCCTCTCCCTCGTGAGCGCCAAAATGCTAAATTGAAACGTTGCACTCTCTCTCCTCCAAGGAAGGTGCTAGACAGGAATTGTCGTGCTGGTCCTACTTGCCCTGGCAGTCATTGTAGATAAAGAGCAAGACTGGGGCTCTGCTCTTTCCTAGCCTTGCAAACACCCAATGCAGTTCCTCTCCCTCGTGAGCGCCAAACTACTAAGTTGAAACTTTGCACTCTGTCTCCTCAAGGAAGGTGCTAGGCAGGAATTGTCTTGCTGCTCCTCACTTGCCCTGGCAGCCATTGCAGATAATCAGTAAGACTGGGGCTCTGCTCTTTCCTAGCCTTTTATACATCCAATGTAGTTCCTCTCCCTCGTGAGCGCCAAAGTGCTAAATTGAAACGTTGCACTCTCTCTCCTCCAAGGAAGTTAGTAGGCACGAATTGTCGTGCTGGTCCTCACTTGCCCTGGCAGTCATTGCAGAGAAACAGCAAGACTGGGGCTCTGCTCTTTCCTAGCCTTGCAAACACCCAATGCAGTTCCTCTCACTCGTGAGCGCCAATCTACTAAGTTGAAACGTTGCACTCTCTCTCCTCCAAGGAAGGTGCTAGGCAGGAATTGTCGTGCTGGTCCTCACTTGCCCTGGCAGTCATTGCAGAGAAACAGCAAGACTGGGGCTCTGCTCTTTCCTAGCCTTGCAAACACGCACTCTGCTTATCCTCAGAGTCGTTCTCCGAAGTGCGAAATGAAACGTTGCACTGTCTCTCCTCAAAGGAAGGTGCTAGGCAGGAATTGTCTTGCTGGTCCTCACTTGCCCTGGCAGTCATTGCAGAGAAACAGCAAGACT
Organism: Phaethon aethereus; assembly: GCF_964289735.1. Lineage (NCBI taxonomy): Eukaryota > Metazoa > Chordata > Aves > Phaethontiformes > Phaethontidae > Phaethon > Phaethon aethereus. Next base: position 21,416,666 of record NC_138578.1, read on the forward strand.
GGGGCTCTGCTCTTTCCTAGCCTTGCAAACACCCAATGTAGTTCCTGTACCTCGTGAGCGCCAAACTGCTAAGTTGAAACGTTGCACTTTCTCTCCTCCAAGGAAGGTGCTAGACAGGAATTGTCGTGCTGGTCCTCACTTACCCTGGCAGTCATTGCAGAGAAACAGAAAGACTGGGGCTCTGCTCTTTCCTAGCCTTGCAAACACGCACTCTGCTTATCCTCAGAGGCGTTCTCCGAAGTGCGAAATGAAACGTTGCACTGTCTCTCCTCAAAGGAAGGTGCTAGGCAGGGATTGTCTTGCTGGTCCTCACTTGCCCTGGCAGTCATTGTAGATAAACAGCAAGACTGGGGCTCTGCTCTTTCCTAGCCTTGCAAACACCCAATGCAGTTCCTCTCCCTCGTGAGCGCCAAACTGCTAAGTTGAAACGTTGCACTCTCTCTCCTCCAAGGAAGGTGCTAGGCAGGAATTGTCTTGCTGGTCCTCACTGGCCCTGGCAGTCATTGCAGAGAAACAGCAAAACTGGGGCTCTGGTCTTTCCTAGCCTTGCAAACACGCACTCTGCTTATCCTCAGAGTCGTTCTCCGAAGTGCGAAATGAAACGTTGCACTGTCTCTCCTCCAAGGAAGGTGCTAGGCAGGAATTGTCTTGCTGGTCCTCACTTGCCCTGGCAGTCATTGCAGAGAAACAGCAAGACTGGGGCTCTGCTCTTTCCTAGCCTTGCAATCAGCCAATGCAGTTCCTCTCCCTCGTTAGCGCCAAAATGCTAAATTGAAACGTTGCACTCTCTCTCCTCCAAGGAAGGTGCTAGGCAGGAACTGTCTTGCTGGTCCTACTTGCCCTGCAGTCATTTTAGAGAAACAGCAAGACTGGGGCTCTGCTCTTTCCTAGCCTTGCAAACACCCAATGCTGTTCCTGTCCCTCGTGAACGCCAAACTACTAAATTGAAACGTTGCACTGTCTCTCCTCCAAGGAAGCAGCTAGGCAGGAGTTGTCTTGCTGGTCCTCATTTGCCCTGGCAGTCATTGCAGACAAACAGCAAGACTGGGGCTCTGCTCTTTCCTAGCCTTGCAAACACGCACTCTGCTTATCCTCAGAGGCGTTCTCCGAAGTGCGAAATGAAACGTTGCACTGTCTGTCCTCCAAGGAAGGTGCTAGGCAGGAATTGTCTTGCTGGTCCTCACTTGCCCTGGCAGTCATTGCAGAGAAACAGCAAGACTGGGGCTCTGCTCATTCCTAGACTTGCAAACACCCAATGCCGTTCCTGTCCCTCTTGAGAGCTATACTGCTAAGTTGAAACGTTGCACTCTCTCTCCTCAAGGGAAGGTGCTAGGCAGGAATTGTCGTGCTGGTCCTCACTTGCCCTGGCAATCATTGCAGAGAAACAGCAAGACTGGGGCTCTGCTCTTTCCTAGCCTTACAAACAAGCACTCTCCTTATCCTCAGCGTCGTTCTCCGAACTGCGAAATGAAACGTTGCACTGTCTCTCCTCCAAGGAAGGTGATAGGCAGGAACTGTCTTGCTGGTCCTCACTTGCCCTGGCAGTCATTGCAGAGAAACAGCAAGACTGGGGCTCTGCTCTTTCCTAGCCTTGCAAACACCCAATGCAGTTCCTGTCCCTCGTGAGCGCCAAACTGCTAAGTTGAAACGTTGCACTCTCTCTCCTCAAAGGAAGGTGCTAGACAGGAATTGTCGTGCTGGTCCTCACTTGCCCTGGCAGTCATTGCAGAGAAACAGCAAGACTGGGGCTCTGCTGTTTCCTAGCCTTGCAAACAGCCAATGCAGATCCTCTCCCTCGTGAGTGCCAAAATGCTAAATTGAAACGTTGCACTCTCTCTCCTCCAAGGAAGGTGCTAGGCAGGAACTGTCTTGCTGGTCCTACTTGCCCTGGCAGTCATTGTAGATAAACAGCAAGACTGGTGCTCTGCTCTTTCCTAGCCTTGCAAACACGCACTCTGCTTATCCTCAGAGTCGTTCTCCGAAGTGCGAAATGAAACGTTGCACTGTCTCTCCTCCAAGGAAGGTGCTAGGCAGGAATTGTCTTGCTGGTCCTCACTTGCCCTGGCAGTCATTGCAGAGAAACAGCAAGACTGGGGCTCTGCTCTTTCCTAGCCTTGCAATCAGCCAATGCAGTTCCTCTCCCTCGTGAGCGCCAAAATGCTAAATTGAAACGTTGCACTCTCTCTCCTCCAAGGAAGGTGCTAGGCAGGAATTGTCTTGCTGGTCCTCACTTGCCCTGGCAGTCATTGCAGAGAAACAGCAAGACTGGGGCTCTGCTCTTTCCTAGCCTTGCAAACACCCAATGTAGTTCCTGTACCTCGTGAGCGCCAAACTGCTAAGTTGAAGCGTTGCACTTTCTCTCCTCAAAGGAAGGTGCTAGGCAGGAATTGTCGTGCTGGTCCTCACTTACACTGGCAGTCATTGCAGAGAAACAGCAAGACTGGGGCTCTGCGCTTTTCTAGCCTTGCAAACACGCACTCTGCTTATCCTCAGAGGCGTTCTCCGAAGTGCGAAATGAAACGTTGCACTGTCTCTCCTCAAAGGAAGGTGCTAGGCAGGGATTGTCTTGCTGGTCCTCACTTGCCCTGGCAGTCATTGTAGATAAACAGCAAGACTGGGGCTCTGCTCTTTCCTAGCCTTGCAAACACCCAATGCAGTTCCTCTCCCTCGTGAGCGCCAAACTGCTAAGTTGAAACGTTGCACTCTCTCTCCTCCAAGGAAGGTGCTAGGCAGGAATTGTCTTGCTGGTCCTCACTTGCCCTGGCAGTCATTGCAGAGAAACAGCAAAACTGGGGCTCTGGTCTTTCCTAGCCTTGCAAACACGCACTGTGCTTATCCTCAGAGGCGTTCTCCGAAGTGCGAAATGAAACGTTGCACTGTCTCTCCTCCAAGGAAGGTGCTAGGCAGGAATTGTCTTGCTGGTCCTCACTTGCCCTGGCAGTCATTGCAGAGAAACAGCAAGACTGGGGCTCTGCTCTTTCCTAGCATTGCAAACAGCCAATGCAGATCCTCTCCCTCGTGAGTGCCAAAATGCTAAATTGAAACGTTGCACTCTCTCTCCTCCAAGGAAGGTGCTAGGCAGGAACTGTCTTGCTGGTCCTACTTGCCCTGGCAGTCATTGTAGAGAAACAGCAAGACTGGGGCTCTGCTCTTTCCTGGCCTTGCAAACACCCAATGCTGTTCCTGTCCCTCGTGAACGCCAAACTACTAAATTGAAACGTTGCACTGGCTCTCCTCCAAGGAAGGAGCTAGGCAGGAATTGTCTTGCTGGTCCTCATTTGCCCTGGCAGTCATTGCAGACAAACAGCAAGACTGGGGCTCTGCTCTTTCCTAGCCTTGCAAACACGCACTCTGCTTATCCTCAGAGGCGTTCTCCGAAGTGCGAAATGAAACGTTGCACTGTCTCTCCTCCAAGGAAGGTGCTAGGCAGGAACTGTCTTGCTGGTCCTACTTGCCCTGGCAGTCAATGTAGATAAACAGCAAGACTGGGGCTCTGCTCTTTCCTAGCCTTGCAAACACCCAATGCAGTTCGTCTCCCTCGTGAGCGCCAAAATGTTAAATTGAAACGTTGCACTCTCTCTCCTCCAAGGAAGGTGCTAGGCAGGAATTGTCTTGCTAGTCCTCACTTGCCCTGGCAGTCATTGCAGAGAAACAGCAAGACTGGGGCTCTGCTCTTTCCTAGACTTGCAAACACCCAATGCAGTTCCTGTCCATCGTGAGCGCCAAACTGCTAAGTTGAAACGTTGCACTTTCTCTCCTCAAAGGAAGGTGCTAGACAGGAATTGTCGTGCTGGTCCTACTTGCCCTGGCAGTCATTGTAGATAAACAGCAAGACTGGGGCTCTGCTCTTTCCTAGCCTTGCAAACACCCAATGCAGTTCCTCTCCCTCGTGAGCGCCAAACTGCTAAGTTGAAACGTTGCACTCTGTCTCCTCAAGGAAGGTGCTAGGCAGGAATTGTCTTGCTGCTCCTCACTTGCCCTGGCAGCCATTGCAGATAATCAGTAAGACTGGGGCTCTGCTCTTTCCTAGCCTTTTATACATCCAATGTAGTTCCTCTCCTTCGTGAGCGCCGAAGTGCTAAATTGAAACGTTGCACTCTCTCTTTTCCAAGGAAGGTGGTAGGCACGAATTGTCGTGCTGGTCCTCACTTGCCCTGGCAGTCATTGCAGAGAAACAGCAAGAATGGGGCTCTGCTCTTTCCTAGACTTGCAAACACACAATGCAGTTCCTCTCCCTCGTGAGCGCCAAACTACTAAGTTGAAACGTTGCACTCTCTCTCCTCCAAGGAAGGTGCTAGGCAGGAATTGTCGTGCTGGTCCTCACTTGCCCTGGCAGTCATTGCAGAGAAACAGCAAGACTGGGGCTCTGCTCTTTCCTAGCCTTGCAAACACGCACTCTGCTTATCCTCAGAGTCGTTCTCCGAAGTGCGAAATGAAACGTTGCACTGTCTCTCCTCCAAGGAAGGTGCTAGGCAGGAATTGTCTTGCTGGTCCTCACTTGCCCTGGCAGTCATTGCAGAGAAACAGCAAGACTGGGGCTCTGCTCTTTCCTAGCCTTGCAATCAGCCAATGCAGTTCCTCTCCCTCGTGAGCGCCAAAATGCTAAATTGAAACGTTGCACTCTCTCTCCTCCAAGGAAGGTGCTAGGCAGGAATTGTCTTGCTGGTCCTCACTTCCCTGGCAGACATTGCAGAGAAACAGCAAGACTGGGGCTCTGCTCTTTCCTAGCCTTGCAAACACCCAATGTAGTTCCTGTACCTCGTGAGCGCCAAACTGCTAAGTTGAAACGTTGCACTTTCTCTCCTCAAAGGAAGGTGCTAGACAGGAATTGTCGTGCTGGTCCTCACTTACCCTGGCAGTCATTGCAGAGAAACAGCAAAACTGGGGCTCTGCTCTTTCCTAGCCTTGCAAACACGCACTCTGCTTATCCTCAGAGGCGTTCTCCGAAGTGCGAAATGAAACGTTGCACTGTCTCTCCTCAAAGGAAGGTGCTAGGCAGGGATTGTCTTGCTGGTCCTCACTTGCCCTGGCAGTCATTGTAGATAAACAGCAAGACTGGGGCTCTGCTCTTTCCTAGCCTTGCAAACACCCAATGCAGTTCCTCTCCCTCGTGAAAGCCAAACTGCTAAGTTGAAACGTTGCACTCTCTCTCCTCCAAGGAAGGCGCTAGGCAGGAATTGTCTTGCTGGTCCTCACTTGCCCTGGCAATCATTGCAGAGAAACAGCAAGACTGGGGCTCTGCTCTTTCCTATCCTTGCAAACAAGCACTCTCCTTATCCTCAGAGTCGTTCTCCGAACTGCGAAATGAAACGTTGCACTGTCTCTCCTCCAAGGAAGGTGCTAGACAGGAATTGTAGTGCTGGTCCTCACTTGCCCTGGCAGTCATTGCAGAGAAACAGCAAGACTGGGGCTCTGCTGTTTCCTAGCCTTGCAAACAGCCAATGCAGATCCTCTCCCTCGTGAGCGCCAAAATGCTAAATTGAAACGTTGCACTCTCTCTCCTCCAAGGAAGGTGCTAGGCAGGAACTGTCTTGCTGGTCCTACTTGCCCTGGCAGTCATTGTAGATAAACAGCAAGACTGGGGCTCTGCTCTTTCCTAGCCTTGCAAACACCCAATGCAGTTCCTCTCCCTCGTGAGCGCCAAAATGCTAAATTGAAACGTTGCACTCTCTCTCCTCCAAGGAAGGTGCTAGGCAGGAATTGTCTTGCTAGTCCTCACTTGCCCTGGCAGTCATTGCAGAGAAACAGCAAGACTGGGGCTCTGCTCTTTCCTAGCCTTGCAAACACCCAATGCAGTTCCTGTCCCTTCTGAGCGCCAAACTGCTAAGTTGAAACGTTGCACTTTCTCTCCTCAAAGGAAGGTGCTAGACAGGAATTGTCGTGCTGGTCCTACTTGCCCTGGCAGTCATTGTAGATAAACAGCAAGACTGGGGCTCTGCTCTTTCCTAGCCTTGCAAACACCCAATGCAGTTCCTCTCCCTCGTGAGCTCCAAACTGCTAAGTTGAAACGTTGCACTCTATCTCCTCCAAAGAAGGTGGTAGGCAGGAATTTTCGTGCTGGTCCTCACATGCCTTGGCAGTCATTGCAGAGAAAGAGCAAAACTGGGGCTCTGGTCTTTCCTAGCCTTGCAAACACGCACTCTGCTTATCCTCAGAGTCGTTCACCGAAGTGCGAAATGAAACGCTGCACTGTCTCTCCTCCAAGGAAGGTACTAGGCAGGAATTGTCTTGCTGGTCCTCACTTGCCATGGTAGTCTTTGCAGAGAAACAGCAAGAGTGGGGCTCTGCTCTTTCCTAGCCTTTTATATATCCAATGCAGTTCCTGTCCCTCGTGAGCACCAAACTCCTCAAATGAAACCATGCACTCTCTCTCCTCAAGGAAGGTGCTAGTTAGGAATTGTCTTGCTGCTCCTCACTTGCCCTGGCAGACATTGCAGATAATCAGTAATACTGGGGCTCTGCTCTTTCCTAGCCTTTTATACATCCAAAGTAGTTCCTCTCCCTCGTGAGCGCCAAAGTGCTAAATTGAAACGTTGCACTCTCTCTCCTCAAGGAAGTTGCTAGGCAGGAATTCTATTGCTGCTCCTCACTTGCCCTGGCAGCCATTGCAGATAATCAGTAAGACTGGGGCTCTGCTCTTTCCTAGCCTTGCAAACACCCAATGCAGTTCCTCTCCCTCGTGAACGCCAAACTACTAAATTGAAACGTTGCACTGGCTCTCCTCCAAGGAAGGAGCTAGGCAGGAATTGTCGTGCTGGTCCTCACTTGCCCTGGCAGTCATTGCAGACAGACAGCAAGACTGGGGCTCCGCTCTTTGCTAACCTTACAAACACGCACTCTGCTTATCCTCAGAGGCGTTCTCCGAAGTGCGAAATGAAACGTTGCACTGTCTCTCCTCCAAGGAACGTGCTAGGCAGGAATTGTCTTGCTGGTGCTCACTTGCCCTGGCAGTCATTGCGGAGAAACAGCAATACTGGGGCTCTGCTCATTCCTAGCCTTGCAAACACCCAATGCCGTTCCTGTCCCTCTTGAGAGCCATACTGCTAAGTTGAAACGTTGCACTCTCTCTCCTCAAAGGAAGGTGCTAGGCAGGAATTGTCGTGCTGGTCCTCCCTTGCCCTGGCAGTCATTGCAGAGAAACAGCAAGACTGGGGCTCTGCTCTTTCCTAGCCTTGCAAACACGCACTCTGCTTATCCTCAGAGGCGTTCCCCGAAGTGCGAAATGAAACGTTGCAATGTCTCTCCTCCAAGGAAGGTGGTAGGCAGGAATTGTCTTGCTGGTCCTCACTTGCCCTGGCAGTCATTGCAGAGAAACAGCAAGACTGGGGCTCTGCTCTTTCCTAGCCTTGCAAACACGCACTCTGCTTCTTCTCAGAGTCGTTCTCCGAACTGCAAAATGAAACGCTGCACTGTCTCTCCTCCAAGGAAGGTACTAGGCAGGAATTGTCTTGCTGGTCCTCACTTGCCCTGGCAGTCATTGCAGAGAAACAGCAAGACTGGGGCTCTGCTCTTTCCTAGCCTTGCAAATACGCACTCTGCTTATCCTCAGAGGCGTTCTCCGAACTGCGAAATGAAACGTTGCACTCTCTCTCCTCCAAGGAAGGTGCTAGGCAGGAACTGTCTTGCTGGTCCTACTTGCCCTGGCAGTCATTGTAGAGAAACAGCAAGACTGGGGCTCTGCTCTTTCCTAGCCTTGCAAACACCCAATGCTGTTCCTGTCCCTCGTGAACGCCAAACTACTAAATTGAAACGTTGCACTGGCTCTCCTCCAAGGAAGGAGCTAGGCAGGAATTGTCGTGCTGGTCCTCACTTGCCCTGGCAGTCATTGCAGACAGACAGCAAGACTGGGGCTCCGCTCTTTCCTAACCTTACAAACACGCACTCTGCTTATCCTCAGAGGCGTTCTCCGAAGTGCGAAATGAAACGTTGCACTGTCTCTCCTCCAAGGAACGTGCTAGGCAGGAATTGTCTTGCTGGTGCTCACTTGCCCTGGCAGTCATTGCAGAGAAACAGCAATACTGGGGCTCTGCTCATTCCTAGCCTTGCAAACACCCAATGCCGTTCCTGTCCCTCTTGAGAGCCATACTGCTAAGTTGAAACGTTGCACTCTCTCTCCTCAAAGGAAGGTGCTAGGCAGGAATTGTCGTGCTGGTCCTCACTTGCCCTGGCAGTCATTGCAGAGAAACAGCAAGACTGGGGCTCTGCTCTTTCCTAGCCTTGCAAACACGCACTCTGCTTATCCTCAGAGGCGTTCCCCGAACTGCGAAATGAAACGTTGCAATGTCTCTCCTCCAAGGAAGGTGGTAGGCAGGAATTGTCTTGCTGGTCCTCACTTGCCCTGGCAGTCATTGCAGAGAAACAGCAAGATTGGGGCTCTGCTCTTTCGGAGACTTGCAAACAGCCAATGCAGTTCCTCTCCCTCGTGAGCGCCAAACTCCTATATTGAAACGTTGCACTCTGTCTACTCCTAGGAAGGTGCTAGGCATGAATTGTTTTGCTGGTCCTCGCTTGTCCTGGCAGACATTGTAGAGAAACAGCAAGACTGGGGCTCTGCTCTTTCCTAGCATTTCAAACACGCACTCTGCTTCTTCTCAGAGTCGTTCTCCGAACTGCGAAATGAAACGTTTCACTGTCTCTCCTCCAAGGAAGGTGATAGGCAGGAACTGTCTTGCTGGTCCTCACTTGCCCTGGCAGTCATTGCAGAGAAACAGCAAGACTGGTGCTCTGCTCTTTCCTAGCCTTGCAAATACGCACTCTGCTTATCCTCAGAGGCGTTCTCCGAAGTGCGAAATGAAACGTTGCACTCTCTCTCCTCCAAGGAAGGTGCTAGGCAGGAATTGTCTTGCTGGTCCTCACTTGCCCTGGCAGTCATTGCAGAGAAACAGCAAGATTGGGGCTCTGCTCTTTCGGAGACTTGCAAACAGCCAATGCAGTTCCTCTCCCTCGTGAGCGCCAAACTCCTATATTGAAACGTTGCACTCTGTCTACTCCTAGGAAGGTGCTAGGCATGAATTGTTTTGCTGGTCCTCGCTTGTCCTGGCAGACATTGCAGAGAAAAAGCAAGACTGGGGCTCTGCTCTTTCCTCGCCTTGCAAACACGCACTCTGCTTCTTCTCAGAGTCGTTCTCCGAACTGCGAAATGAAACGTTTCACTGTCTCTCCTCCAAGGAAGGTGATAGGCAGGAACTGTCTTGCTGGTCCTCACTTGCCCTGGCAGTCATTGCAGAGAAACAGCAAGACTGGGGCTCTGCTGTTTCCTAGCCTTGCAATCAGCCAATGCAGTTCCTGTCCCTCGTGAACGACAAACTACTAAATTGAAACGTTGCACTGGCTCTCCTCCAAGGAAGGTGCTAGGCAGGAATTGTCTTGCTGGTCCTCACTTGCCCTGGCAGTCATTGCAGAGAAACAGTAAGATTGGGGCTCTGCTCTTTAGTAGACGTGCAAACAGCCAATGCAGTTCCTCTCCCTCGTAGAGCGCCAAACTCCTATATTGAAACGTTGCACTCTGTCTACTCCTAGGAAGGTGCTAGGCAGGAATTGTCGTGCTGGTCCTCACTTGCCCTGGCAGTCATTGCAGAGAAACAGCAAGACTGGGGCTCTGCTCTTTCCTAGAATTGCAAACACCCAATGCAGTTCCTCTCCCTCGTGAGCGCCAAAGTGCTAAGCTGAAACGTTGCACTCTCTTTCCTCCAAGGAAGGTGGTAGGCAGGAATTGTCGTGCTGGTACTCACTTGCCGTGGCAGTCATTGCAGAGAAACAGCAAGACTGGGGCTCTGCTCTTCCCTAGCCTTGCAAACACCCAATGCAGTTCCTCTCCCTCGTGAGCGCCAAACTGCTAAATTGAAACGTTGCACTCTCTCTCCTCCAAGGAAGGTGCTAGGCAGGAATTGTCGTGCTGGTCCTCACTTGCCCTGGCAGTCATTGCAGAGAAACAGCAAGACTGGGGCTCTGCTCTTTCCTAGGCTTGAAAACACGCACTCTGCTTATTCTAACTCTTTTTTTCCGAACTGCGAAATGAAACGTTGCACTGGCTCTTCTCCAAGGAAGGTGCTAGGCAGGAATTGTTTAGCTGGTCCTCAGTTGCCCTGGCAGTCATTGCAGAGAAACAGCAAGATTGGGGCTCTGCTCTTTCGTAGACTTGCAAACAGCCAATGCAGTTCCTCTCCCTCGTAGACCGCCAAACTCCTATATTGAAACGTTGCACTCTCTTTCCTCCAAGGAAGGTGGTAGGCAGGAATTGTCGTGCTGGTACTCACTTGCCCTGGCAGTCATTGCAGAGAAACAGCAAGACTGGGGCTCTGCTCTTTCCTAGCCTTGCAAACACCCAATGCAGTTCCTGTCCCTCGTGAGCGCCAAACTGCTAAGTTGAAACGTTGAACTCTCTCTCCTCAAAGGAAGGTGGTAGGCAGGAATTGTCGTGCTGGTCCTCACTTGCCCTGGCAGTCATTGCAGAGAAACAGCAAGACTGGGGCTCTGCTCTTTCCTAGCCTTGCAAACACGCACTCTGCTTATCCTCAGAGGCGTTCTCCGAACTGCGAAATGAAACGTTGCAATGTCTCTCCTCCAAGGAAGGTGATAGGCAGGAATTGTCTTGCTGGTCCTCACTTGCCCTGGCAGTCATTGCAGAGACACAGCAAGACTGGGGCTCTGCTCTTTCCTAGCCTCGCAAACACGCACTCTGCTTATCCTCAGAGGCGTTCTCCGAAGTGCGAAATGAAACGTTGCACTGTCTCTCCTCAAAGTAAGGTGCTAGACAGGAATTCTCGTGCTGGTCCTCACTTGCCCTGGCAGTCATTGCAGAGAAACAGAAAGACTGGGGCTCTGCTCTTTCCTAGCCTTGCAATCAGCCAATGCAGTTCCTCTCCCTCGTGAGCGCCAAAATGCTAAGTTGAAACGTTGCACTCTCTCTCCTCCAAGGAAGCTGCTAGGCAGGAATTGTCGTGCTGGTCCTCACTTGCCCTGGCAGTCATTGCAGAGAAACAGCAAGACTGAGGCTCTGCTCTTTCCTAGCCTTGCAAACACCCAATGCAGTTCCTGTCCCTCGTGAGCGCCAAACTGCTAAGTTGAAACGTTGCACTCTCTCTCCTCAAAGGAAGGCGCTAGGCAGGAATTGTGCTGGCCCTCACTTGCCCTGGCAGTCATTGCAGAGAAACAGCAAGACTGGGGCTCTGCTCTTTCCTAGCCTTGCAAACACGCACTCTGCTTATCCTCAGAGTCGTTCTCCGAAGTGCGAAATGAAACGTTGCTCTCTCTCCTCCAAGGAAGGTGCTAGGCAGGAATTGTCTTGCTAGTCCTCACTTGCCCTGGCAGTCATTGCAGAGAAACAGCAAGACTGGGGCTCTGCTCTTTCCTAGCCTTGCAATCAGCCAATGCAGTTCCTCTCCCTCGTGAGCGCCAAAATGCTAAATTGAAACGTTGCACTCTCTCTCCTCCAAGGAAGGTGCTAGGCAGGAATTGTCTTGCTGGTCCTCACTGGCCCTGGCAGTCATTGCAGAGAAACAGCAAGACTGGGGCTCTGCTCTTTCCTAGCCTTGCAAACACCCAATGCAGTTCCTGTCCCTTGTGAGCGCCAAAATGCTAAGTTGAAACGTTGCACTTTCTCTCCTCAAAGGAAGGTGCTAGACAGGAATTGTCGTGCTGGTCCTCACTTGCCCTGGCAGTCATTGCAGAGAAACAGCACGACTGGGGCTCTGCTCTTTCCTAGGCTTGAAAACACGCACCCTGCTTATTCTCACTCTGGTTCTCCGAAGTGCGAAATGAAACGTTGCACTGGCTCTTTTCCAAGGAAGGTGCTAGGCAGGAATTGTCGTGCTGGTCCTCACTTGCCCTGGCAGTCATTGCAGAGAAACAGCAAGATTGGGGCTCTGCTATTTCGTAGACTTGCAAACAGCCAATGCAGTTCCTCTCCCTCGTAGAGCGCCAAACTCCTATATTGAAACGTTGTACTCTGTCTACTCCTAGGAAGGTGCTAGGCATGAATTGTTTTGCTGGTCCTCACTTGCCCTGGCAGTCATTGCAGAGAAACAGCAAGACTGGGGCTCTGCTCTTTCCTAGCCTTGCAAACACGCACACTGCTTATCCTCAAAGGAGTTCTCCGAACAGCGAAATGAAACGTTGCACTGTCTCTCCTCCAAGGAAGGTGGTAGGCAGGAATTGTCGTGCTGGTCCTCACTTGCCCTGGCAGTCATTGCAGAGAAACACCAAGACTGGGCTCTGCTCTTTCCTAGGCTTGCAAACACCCAATGCAGTTCCTCTCCCTCGTGAGCGCCAAAATGCTAAATTGAAACGTTGCACTCTCTCTCCTCCAAGGAAGGTGCTAGGCAGGAATTGTCTTGCTGGTCCTCACTTGCCCTGGCAGTCATTGCAGAGAAACAGCAAGACTGGGGCTCTGCTCTTTCCTAGCCTTGCAAACACCCAATGCAGTTCCTGTCCCTCGTGAGCGCCAAACTGCTAAGTTGAGACGTTGCACTTTCTCTCCTCAAAGGAAGGTGCTAGACAGAAATTGTCGTGCTGGTCCTCACTTGCCCTGGCAGTCATTGCAGAGAAACAGCACGACTGGGGCTCTGCTCTTTCCTAGGCTAGAAAACACGCACTCTGCTTATTCTCGCTCTTTTTCTCCAAACTGCGAAATGAAACGTTGCACTGGCTCTTTTCCAAGGAAGGTGCTAGGCAGGAATTGTCTAGCTGGTCCTCAGTTGCCCTGGCAGTCATTGCAGAGAAACAGCAAGACTGGGGCTCTGCTCTTTCCTAGCCTTGCAAACACCCAATGCAGTTCCTGTCCCTCGTGAGCGCCAAACTGCTAAGTTGAAACGTTGCACTCTCTCTCCTCAAAGGAAGGTGGTAGGCAGGAATTGTCGTGCTGGCCCTCACTTGCCCTGGCAGTCATTGCAGAGAAACAGCAAGACTGGGGCTCTGCTCTTTCCTAGCCTTGCAAACACGCACTCTGCTTATCCTCAGAGGCGTTCTCCGAACTGCGAAATGAAACGTTGCAATGTCTCTCCTCCAAGGAAAGTGCTAGGCAGGAATTGTCTTGCTGGTCCTCACTTGCCCTGGCAGTCATTGCAGAGACACAGCAAGACTGGGGCTCTTCTCTTTCCTAGCCTCGCAAACACGCACTCTGCTTATCCTCAGAGGCGTTCTCCGAAGTGCGAAATGAAACGTTGCACTGTCTCTCCTCAAAGTAAGGTGCTAGACAGGAATTGTCGTGCTGGTCCTCACTTGCCCTGGCAGTCATTGCAGAGAAACAGAAAGACTGGGGCTCTGCTCTTTCCAAGCCTTGCAAACACCCAATGCAGTTCCTGTCCCTCGTGAGCGCCAAACTGCTAAGTTGAAACGTTGCACTCTCTCTCCTCAAAGGAAGGTGGTAGGCAGGAATTGTCTTGCTGGTCCTCACTTGCCCTGGTAGTCATTGCAGAGAAACAGCAAGACTGGGGCTCTGCTCTTTCCTAGCCTTGCAATCAGCCAATGCAGTTCCTCTCCCTCGTGAGCGCCAAAATGCTAAATTGAAACGTTGCACTCTCTCTCCTCCAAGGAAGGTGCTAGGCAGGAATTGTCGTGCTGGTCCTCACTTGCCCTGGCAGTCATTGCAGAGAAACAGCAAGACTGAGGCTCTGCTCTTTCCTAGCCTTGCAAACACCCAATGCAGTTCCTGTCCCTCGTGAGCGCCAAACTGCTAAGTTGAAACGTTGCACTCTCTCTCCTCAAAGGAAGGCGCTAGGCAGGAATTGTGCTGGTCCTCACTTGCCCTGGCAGTCATTGCAGAGAAACAGCAAGACTGGGGCTCTGCTCTTTCCTAGCCTTGCAAACACGCACTCTGCTTATCCTCAGAGTCGTTCTCCGAAGTGCGAAATGAAACGTTGCTCTCTCTCCTCCAAGGAAGGTGCTAGGCAGGAATTGTCTTGCTAGTCCTCACTTGCCCTGGCAGTCATTGCAGAGAAACAGCAAGACTGGGGCTCTGCTCTTTCCTAGCCTTGCAATCAGCCAATGCAGTTCCTCTCCCCCGTGAGCGCCAAAATGCTAAATTGAAACGTCGCACGCTCTCTCCTCCAAGGAAGGTGCTAGGCAGGAATTGTCTTGCTGGTCCTCACTGGCCCTGGCAGTCATTGCAGAGAAACAGCAAGACTGGGGCTCTGCTCTTTCCTAGCCTTGCAAACACCCAATGCAGTTCCTGTCCCTTGTGAGCGCCAAAATGCTAAGTTGAAACGTTGCACTGTCTCTCCTCAAAGTAAGGTGCTAGACAGGAATTGTCGTGCTGGTCCTCACTTGCCCTGCCAGTCATTGCAGAGAAACAGCAAGACTGGGGTCTGCTCTTTCCTAGGCTTGAAAACACGCACCCTGCTTATTCTCACTCTGGTTCTCCGAAGTGCGAAATGAAACGTTGCACTGGCTCTTTTCCAAGGAAGGTGCTAGGCAGGAATTGTCGTGCTGGTCCTCACTTGCCCTGGCAGTCATTGCAGAGAAACAGCAAGATTGGGGCTCTGCTATTTCGTAGACTTGCAAACAGCCAATGCAGTTCCTCTCCCTCGTAGAGCGCCAAACTCCTATATTGAAACGTTGTACTCTGTCTACTCCTAGGAAGGTGCTAGGCATGAATTGTTTTGCTGGTCCTCACTTGCCCTGGCAGTCATTGCAGAGAAACAGCAAGACTGGGGCTCTGCTCTTTCCTAGCCTTGCAAACACGCACACTGCTTATCCTCAAAGGAGTTCTCCGAACAGCGAAATGAAACGTTGCACTGTCTCTCCTCCAAGGAAGGTGGTAGGCAGGAATTGTCGTGCTGGTCCTCACTTGCCCTGGCAGTCATTGCAGAGAAACACCAAGACTGGGCTCTGCTCTTTCCTAGGCTTGCAAACACCCAATGCAGTTCCTCTCCCTCGTGAGCGCCAAAATGCTAAATTGAAACGTTGCACTCTCTCTCCTCCAAGGAAGGTGCTAGGCAGGAATTGTCTTGCTGGTCCTCACTTGCCCTGGCAGTCATTGCAGAGAAACAGCAAGACTGGGGCTCTGCTCTTTCCTAGCCTTGCAAACACCCAATGCAGTTCCTGTCCCTCTTGAGCGCCAAACTGCTAAGTTGAGACGTTGCACTTTCTCTCCTCAAAGGAAGGTGCTAGACAGGAATTGTCGTGCTGGTCCTCACTTGCCCTGGCAGTCATTGCAGAGAAACAGCACGACTGGGGCTCTGCTCTTTCCTAGGCTTGAAAACACGCACTCTGCTTATTCTCGCTCTTTTTCTCCGAACTGCGAAATGAAACGTTGCACTGGCTCTTTTCCAAGGAAGGTGCTAGGCAGGAATTGTCTAGCTGGTCCTCAGTTGCCCTGGCAGTCATTGCAGAGAAACAGCAAGATTGGGGCTCTGCTCTTTCGTAGACTTGCAAACAGCCAATGCAGTTCCTCTCCCTCGTAGAGCGCCAAACTCCTATATTGAAACATTGCACTCTCTTTCCTCCAAGGAAGGTGGTAGGCAGGAATTGTCGTGCTGGTACTCACTTGCCCTGGCAGTCATTGCAGAGAAACAGCAAGACTGGGGCTCTGCTCTTTCCTAGCCTTGCAAACACCCAATGCAGTTCCTGTCCCTCGTGAGCGCCAAACTGCTAAGTTGAAACGTTGCACTCTCTCTCCTCAAAGGAAGGTGGTAGGCAGGAATTGTCGTGCTGGTCCTCACTTGCCCTGGCAGTCATTGCAGAGAAACAGCAAGACTGGGGCTCTGCTCTTTCCTAGCCTTGCAAACACGCACTCTGCTTATCCTCAGAGGCGTTCTCCGAACTGCGAAATGAAACGTTGCAATGTCTCTCCTCCAAGGAAAGTGCTAGGCAGGAATTGTCTTGCTGGTCCTCACTTGCCCTGGCAGTCATTGCAGAGAAACAGCAAGACTGGGGCTCTTCTCTTTCCTAGCCTCGCAAACACGCACTCTGCTTATCCTCAGAGGCGTTCTCCGAAGTGCGAAATGAAACGTTGCACTGTCTCTCCTCAAAGTAAGGTGCTAGACAGGAATTGTCGTTCTGGTCCTCACTTGCCCTGGCAGTCATTGCAGAGAAACAGAAAGACTGGGGCTCTGCTCTTTCCAAGCCTTGCAAACACCCAATGCAGTTCCTGTCCCTCGTGAGCGCCAAACTGCTAAGTTGAAACGTTGCACTCTCTCTCCTCAAAGGAAGGTGGTAGGCAGGAATTGTCTTGCTGGTCC
This sequence comes from Phaethon aethereus, assembly GCF_964289735.1. Lineage (NCBI taxonomy): Eukaryota > Metazoa > Chordata > Aves > Phaethontiformes > Phaethontidae > Phaethon > Phaethon aethereus. The sequence continues at coordinate 21,432,844 of NC_138578.1, forward strand.
TCACTTGCCCTGGTAGTCATTGCAGAGAAACAGCAAGACTGGGGCTCTGCTCTTTCCTAGCCTTGCAATCAGCCAATGCAGTTCCTCTCCCTCGTGAGCGCCAAAATGCTAAATTGAAACGTTGCACTCTCTCTCCTCCAAGGAAGGTGCTAGGCAGGAATTGGCGTGCTGGTCCTCACTTGCCCTGGCAGTCATTGCAGAGAAACAGCAAGACTGAGGCTCTGCTCTTTCCTAGCCTTGCAAACACCCAATGCAGTTCCTGTCCCTCGTGAGCGCCAAACTGCTAAGTTGAAACGTTGCACTCTCTCTCCTCAAAGGAAGGCGCTAGGCAGGAATTGTGCTGGTAGTCACTTGCCCTGGCAGTCATTGCAGAGAAACAGCAAGACTGGGGCTCTGCTCTTTCCTAGCCTTGCAAACACGCACTCTGCTTATCCTCAGAGGCGTTCTCCGAACTGCGAAATGAAACGTTGCAATGTCTCTCCTCCAAGGAAGGTGATAGGCAGGAATTGTCTTGCTGGTCCTCACTTGCCCTGGCAGTCATTGCAGAGACACAGCAAGACTGGGGCTCTTCTCTTTCCTAGCCTCGCAAACACGCACTCTGCTTATCCTCAGAGGCGTTCTCCGAAGTGCGAAATGAAACGTTGCACTGTCTCTCCTCAAAGTAAGGTGCTAGACAGGAATTCTCGTGCTGGTCCTCACTTGCCCTGGCAGTCATTGCAGAGAAACAGAAAGACTGGGGCTCTGCTCTTTCCTAGCCTTGCAATCAGCCAATGCAGTTCCTCTCCCTCGTGAGCGCCAAAATGCTAAGTTGAAACGTTGCACTCTCTCTCCTCCAAGGAAGCTGCTAGGCAGGAATTGTCGTGCTGGTCCTCACTTGCCCTGGCAGTCATTGCAGAGAAACAGCAAGACTGAGGCTCTGCTCTTTCCTAGCCTTGCAAACACCCAATGCAGTTCCTGTCCCTCGTGAGCGCCAAACTGCTAAGTTGAAACGTTGCACTCTCTCTCCTCAAAGGAAGGCGCTAGGCAGGAATTGTGCTGGCCCTCACTTGCCCTGGCAGTCATTGCAGAGAAACAGCAAGACTGGGGCTCTGCTCTTTCCTAGCCTTGCAAACACGCACTCTGCTTATCCTCAGAGTCGTTCTCCGAAGTGCGAAATGAAACGTTGCTCTCTCTCCTCCAAGGAAGGTGCTAGGCAGGAATTGTCTTGCTAGTCCTCACTTGCCCTGGCAGTCATTGCAGAGAAACAGCAAGACTGGGGCTCTGCTCTTTCCTAGCCTTGCAATCAGCCAATGCAGTTCCTCTCCCTCGTGAGCGCCAAAATGCTAAATTGAAACGTTGCACTCTCTCTCCTCCAAGGAAGGTGCTAGGCAGGAATTGTCTTGCTGGTCCTCACTGGCCCTGGCAGTCATTGCAGAGAAACAGCAAGACTGGGGCTCTGCTCTTTCCTAGCCTTGCAAACACCCAATGCAGTTCCTGTCCCTTGTGAGCGCCAAAATGCTAAGTTGAAACGTTGCACTTTCTCTCCTCAAAGGAAGGTGCTAGACAGGAATTGTCGTGCTGGTCCTCACTTGCCCTGGCAGTCATTGCAGAGAAACAGCACGACTGGGGCTCTGCTCTTTCCTAGGCTTGAAAACACGCACCCTGCTTATTCTCACTCTGGTTCTCCGAAGTGCGAAATGAAACGTTGCACTGGCTCTTTTCCAAGGAAGGTGCTAGGCAGGAATTGTCGTGCTGGTCCTCACTTGCCCTGGCAGTCATTGCAGAGAAACAGCAAGATTGGGGCTCTGCTATTTCGTAGACTTGCAAACAGCCAATGCAGTTCCTCTCCCTCGTAGAGCGCCAAACTCCTATATTGAAACGTTGTACTCTGTCTACTCCTAGGAAGGTGCTAGGCATGAATTGTTTTGCTGGTCCTCACTTGCCCTGGCAGTCATTGCAGAGAAACAGCAAGACTGGGGCTCTGCTCTTTCCTAGCCTTGCAAACACGCACACTGCTTATCCTCAAAGGAGTTCTCCGAACAGCGAAATGAAACGTTGCACTGTCTCTCCTCCAAGGAAGGTGGTAGGCAGGAATTGTCGTGCTGGTCCTCACTTGCCCTGGCAGTCATTGCAGAGAAACACCAAGACTGGGCTCTGCTCTTTCCTAGGCTTGCAAACACCCAATGCAGTTCCTCTCCCTCGTGAGCGCCAAAATGCTAAATTGAAACGTTGCACTCTCTCTCCTCCAAGGAAGGTGCTAGGCAGGAATTGTCTTGCTGGTCCTCACTTGCCCTGGCAGTCATTGCAGAGAAACAGCAAGACTGGGGCTCTGCTCTTTCCTAGCCTTGCAAACACCCAATGCAGTTCCTGTCCCTCGTGAGCGCCAAACTGCTAAGTTGAGACGTTGCACTTTCTCTCCTCAAAGGAAGGTGCTAGACAGAAATTGTCGTGCTGGTCCTCACTTGCCCTGGCAGTCATTGCAGAGAAACAGCAAGACTGGGGCTCTGCTCTTTCCTAGCCTTGCAAACACGCACTCTGCTTATCCTCAGAGTCGTTCTCCGAAGTGCGAAATGAAACGTTGCTCTCTCTCCTCCAAGGAATGTGCTAGGCAGGAATTGTCTTGCTAGTCCTCACTTGCCCTGGCAGTCATTGCAGAGAAACAGCAAGACTGGGGCTCTGCTCTTTCCTAGCCTTGCAATCAGCCAATGCAGTTCCTCTCCCTCGTGAGCGCCAAAATGCTAAATTGAAACGTCGCACGCTCTCTCCTCCAAGGAAGGTGCTAGGCAGGAATTGTCTTGCTGGTCCTCACTGGCCCTGGCAGTCATTGCAGAGAAACAGCAAGACTGGGGCTCTGCTCTTTCCTAGCCTTGCAAACACCCAATGCAGTTCCTGTCCCTTGTGAGCGCCAAAATGCTAAGTTGAAACGTTGCACTGTCTCTCCTCAAAGTAAGGTGCTAGACAGGAATTGTCGTGCTGGTCCTCACTTGCCCTGCCAGTCATTGCAGAGAAACAGCAAGACTGGGGTCTGCTCTTTCCTAGGCTTGAAAACACGCACCCTGCTTATTCTCACTCTGGTTCTCCGAAGTGCGAAATGAAACGTTGCACTGGCTCTTTTCCAAGGAAGGTGCTAGGCAGGAATTGTCGTGCTGGTCCTCACTTGCCCTGGCAGTCATTGCAGAGAAACAGCAAGACTGGGGCTCTGCTCTTTCCTAGCCTTGCAAACACGCACACTGCTTATCCTCAAAGGAGTTCTCCGAACAGCGAAATGAAACGTTGCACTGTCTCTCCTCCAAGGAAGGTACTAGGCAGGAATTGTCTTGCTGGTCCTCACTTGCCCTGGCAGTCATTGCAGAGAAACAGCAAGACTGGGTCTCTGCTCATTCCTAGCCTTGCAAACAACCAATGCCGTTCCTGTCCCTCTTGAGAGCCATACTGCTAAGTTGAAACGTTGCACTCTCTCTCCTCAAAGGAAGGTGCTAGGCAGGAATTGTCGTGCTGGTCCTCACTTGCCCTGGCAGTCATTGCAGAGAAACAGCAAGACTGGGGCTCTGCTCTTTCCTAGCCTTGCAAACACCCAATGCAGTTCCTGTCCCTCGTGAGCGCCAAACTGCTAAGTTGAGACGTTGCACTTTCTCTCCTCAAAGGAAGGTGCTAGACAGGAATTGTGGTGCTGGTCCTCACTTGCCCTGGCAGTCATTGCAGAGAAAGAGCAAGACTGGGGCTCTGCTGTTTCCTAGCCTTGCAAACAGCCAATGCAGATCCTCTCCCTCGTGAGTGCCAAAATGCTAAATTGAAACGTTGCACTCTCTCTCCTCCAAGGAAGGTGCTAGGCAGGAACTGTCTTGCTGGTCCTACTTGCCCTGGCAGTCATTGTAGATAAACAGCAAGACTGGGGCTCTGCTCTTTCCTAGCCTTGCAAACACCCAATGCAGTTCCTGTCCCTCGTGAGCGCCAAACTGCTAAGTTGAAACGTTGCACTCTATCTCCTCCAAGGAAGGTGCTAGGCAGGAATTGTCGTGCTGGTCCTCACATGCCTTGGCAGTCATTGCAGAGAAAGAGCAAAACTGGGGCTCTGGTCTTTCCTAGCCTTGCAAACACGCACTCTGCTTATCCTCAGAGTCGTTCACCGAAGTGCGAAATGAAACGCTGCACTGTCTCTCCTCCAAGGAAGGTACTAGGCAGGAATTGTCTTGCTGGTCCTCACTTGCCATGGCAGTCTTTGCAGAGAAACAGCAAGACTGGGGCTGTGCTCTTTCCTAGCCTTTTATATGTCCAATGCAGTTCCTGTCCCTCGTGAGCACCAAACTCCTCAAATGAAACCATGCACTCTCTCTCCTCAAGGAAGGTGCTAGACAGGAATTGTCTTGCTGCTCCTCACTTGCCCTGGCAGCCATTGCAGATAATCAGTAAGACTGGGGCTCTGCTCTTTCCTAGCCTTTTATACATCCAATGTAGTTCCTCTCCCTCGTGAGCGCCAAAGTGCTATATTGAAACGTTGCACTCTCTCTCCTCAAGGAAGGTGGTATGCAGGAATTGTCGTGCTGGTACTCACTTGCCCTGGCAGTCATTGCAGAGAAACAGCAAGAGTGTGGCTCTGCTCTTTCCTAGGCTTGCAAACACCCAATGCAGTTCCTGTCCCTCGTGAGCGCCAAACTGCTAAATTGAAACGTTGCACTGTCTCTCCTCCAAGGAAGGTGCTAGACAGGAATTGTCGTGCTGGTCCTCACTTGCCCTGGCAGTCATTGCAGAGAAACAGCAAGACTGGGGCTCTGCTGTTTCCTAGCCTTGCAAACACGCACTCTGCTTATCCTCAGAGGCGTTCTCCGAACTGCGAAATGAAACGTTGCACTGTCTCTCCTCCAAGGAAGGTGCTAGGCAGGAATTGTCGTGCTGGTCCTCACTTGCCCTGGCAGTCATTGCAGAGAAACAGCAAGACTGGGGCTCTGCTCTTTCCTAGCCTTGCAAACACCCAATGCAGTTCCTGTCCCTCGTGAGCGCCAAACTGCTAAGTTGAAATGTTGCACTCTCTCTCCTCCAAGGAAGGTGCTAGACAGGAATTGTGGTGCTGGTCCTCACTTGCCCTGGCAGTCATTGTAGATAAACAGCAAGACTGGGGCTCTGCTCTTTGCTAGCCTTGCAAACACCCAATTCAGTTACTCTCCCTCGTGAGCGCCAAACTGCTAAGTTGAAACATTGCACTCTATCTCCTCCAAGGAAGGTGCTAGGCAGGAATTGTCGTGCTGGTCCTCACATGCCTTGGCAGTCATTGCAGAGAAACAGCAAGACTGGGGCTCTGCTCTTTCCTAGCCTTGCAAACACGCACTCTGCTTATCCTCAGAGTCGTTCTCAAAACTGCGAAACGAAACGTTGCACTGTCTCTCCTCCAAGGAAGGTACTAGGCAGGAATTGTCTTGCTGGTCCTCACTTGCCCTGGCAGTCATTGCAGAGAAACAGCAAGACTGGGGCTCTGCTCTTTCCTAGCCTTGCAAACAACCAATGCCGTTCCTGTCCCTCTTGAGAGCCATACTGCTAAGTTGAAACGTTGCACTCTCTCTCCTCAAAGGAAGGTGCTAGGCAGGAATTGTCGTGCTGGTCCTCACTTGCCCTGGCAATCATTGCAGATGAAGAGCAAGACTGGGGCTCTGCTCTTTCCTAGCCTTGCAAACACCCAATGCAGTTCCTGTCCCTCGTGAGCGCCAAACTGCTAAGTTGAGACGTTGCACTTTCTCTCCTCAAAGGAAGGTGCTAGACAGGAATTGTGGTGCTGGTCCTCACTTGCCCTGGCAGTCATTGCAGAGAAAGAGCAAGACTGGGGCTCTGCTGTTTCCTAGCCTTGCAAACAGCCAATGCAGATCCTCTCCCTCGTGAGTGCCAAACTGCTAAGTTGAAACCTTGCACTCTATCTCCTCCAAGGAAGGTGCTAGGCAGGAATTGTCTAGCTGGTCCTCAGTTGCCCTGGCAGTCATTGCAGAGAAAGAGCAAGACTGGGGCTCTGCTGTTTCCTAGCCTTGCAAACAGCCAATGCAGATCCTCTCCCTCGTGAGTGCCAAAATGCTAAATTGAAACGTTGCACTCTCTCTCCTCCAAGGAAGGTGCTAGGCAGGAACTGTCTTGCTGGTCCTACTTGCCCTGGCAGTCATTGTAGATAAACAGCAAGACTGGGGCTCTGCTCTTTCCTAGCCTTGCAAACACCCAATGCAGTTCCTGTCCCTCGTGAGCGCCAAACTGCTAAGTTGAAACGTTGCACTCTATCTCCTCCAAGGAAGGTGCTAGGCAGGAATTGTCGTGCTGGTCCTCACATGCCTTGGCAGTCATTGCAGAGAAAGAGCAAAACTGGGGCTCTGGTCTTTCCTAGCCTTGCAAACACGCACTCTGCTTATCCTCAGAGTCGTTCACCGAAGTGCGAAATGAAACGCTGCACTGTCTCTCCTCCAAGGAAGGTACTAGGCAGGAATTGTCTTGCTGGTCCTCACTTGCCATGGCAGTCTTTGCAGAGAAACAGCAAGACTGGGGCTGTGCTCTTTCCTAGCCTTTTATATATCCAATGCAGTTCCTGTCCCTCGTGAGCACCAAACTCCTCAAATGAAACCATGCACTCTCTCTCCTCAAGGAAGGTGCTAGACAGGAATTGTCTTGCTGCTCCTCACTTGCCCTGGCAGCCATTGCAGATAATCAGTAAGACTGGGGCTCTGCTCTTTCCTAGCCTTTTATACATCCAATGTAGTTCCTCTCCCTCGTGAGCGCCAAAGTGCTATATTGAAACGTTGCACTCTCTCTCCTCAAGGAAGGTGGTATGCAGGAATTGTCGTGCTGGTACTCACTTGCCCTGGCAGTCATTGCAGAGAAACAGCAAGAGTGTGGCTCTGCTCTTTCCTAGGCTTGCAAACACCCAATGCAGTTCCTGTCCCTCGTGAGCGCCAAACTGCTAAATTGAAACGTTGCACTGTCTCTCCTCCAAGGAAGGTGCTAGACAGGAATTGTCGTGCTGGTCCTCACTTGCCCTGGCAGTCATTGCAGAGAAACAGCAAGACTGGGGCTCTGCTGTTTCCTAGCCTTGCAAACACGCACTCTGCTTATCCTCAGAGGCGTTCTCCGAACTGCGAAATGAAACGTTGCACTGTCTCTCCTCCAAGGAAGGTGCTAGGCAGGAATTGTCGTGCTGGTCCTCACTTGCCCTGGCAGTCATTGCAGAGAAACAGCAAGACTGGGGCTCTGCTCTTTCCTAGCCTTGCAAACACCCAATGCAGTTCCTGTCCCTCGTGAGCGCCAAACTGCTAAGTTGAGACGTTGCACTTTCTCTCCTCAAAGGAAGGTGCTAGACAGGAATTGTGGTGCTGGTCCTCACTTGCCCTGGCAGTCATTGCAGAGAAAGAGCAAGACTGGGGCTCTGCTGTTTCCTAGCCTTGCAAACAGCCAATGCAGATCCTCTCCCTCGTGAGTGCCAAAATGCTAAATTGAAACGTTGCACTCTCTCTCCTCCAAGGAAGGTGCTAGGCAGGAACTGTCTTGCTGGTCCTACTTGCCCTGGCAGTCATTGTAGATAAACAGCAAGACTGGGGCTCTGCTCTTTGCTAGCCTTGCAAACACCCAATTCAGTTACTCTCCCTCGTGAGCGCCAAACTGCTAAGTTGAAACATTGCACTCTATCTCCTCCAAGGAAGGTGCTAGGCAGGAATTGTCGTGCTGGTCCTCACATGCCTTGGCAGTCATTGCAGAGAAACAGCAAGACTGGGGCTCTGCTCTTTCCTAGCCTTGCAAACACGCACTCTGCTTATCCTCAGAGTCGTTCTCAAAACTGCGAAACGAAACGTTGCACTGTCTCTACTCCAAGGAAGGTACTAGGCAGGAATTGTCTTGCTGGTCCTCACTTGCCCTGGCAGTCATTGCAGAGAAACAGCAAGACTGGGGCTCTGCTCTTTCCTAGCCTTGCAAACAACCAATGCCGTTCCTGTCCCTCTTGAGAGCCATACTGCTAAGTTGAAACGTTGCACTCTCTCTCCTCAAAGGAAGGTGCTAGGCAGGAATTGTCGTGCTGGTCCTCACTTGCCCTGGCAATCATTGCAGATGAAGAGCAAGACTGGGGCTCTGCTCTTTCCTAGCCTTGCAAACACCCAATGCAGTTCCTGTCCCTCGTGAGCGCCAAACTGCTAAGTTGAGACGTTGCACTTTCTCTCCTCAAAGGAAGGTGCTAGACAGGAATTGTGGTGCTGGTCCTCACTTGCCCTGGCAGTCAATGCAGAGAAAGAGCAAGACTGGGGCTCTGCTGTTTCCTAGCCTTGCAAACAGCCAATGCAGATCCTCTCCCTCGTGAGTGCCAAACTGCTAAGTTGAAACCTTGCACTCTATCTCCTCCAAGGAAGGTGCTAGGCAGGAATTGTCTAGCTGGTCCTCAGTTGCCCTGGCAGTCATTGCAGAGAAACAGCAAGATTGGGGCTCTGCTCTTTCGTAGACTTGCAAACAGCCAATGCAGTTCCTCTCCCTCGTAGAGCGCCGAACTCCTATATTGAAACGTTGCACACTCTTTCCTCCAAGGAAGGTGGTAGGCAGGAATTGTCGTGCTGGTACTCACTTGCCCTGGCAGTCATTGCAGAGAAACAGCAAGACTGGGGCTCTGCTCTTTCCTAGCCTTGCAAACACCCAATGCAGTTCCTGTCCCTCGTGAGCGCCAAACTGCTAAGTTGAAACGTTGCACTCTCTCTCCTCAAAGGAAGGTGGTAGGCAGGAATTGTCGTGCTGGTCCTCACTTGCCCTGGCAGTCATTGCAGAGAAACAGCAAGACTGGGGCTCTACTCTTTCCTAGCCTTGCAAACACGCACTCTGCTTATCCTCAGAGGCGTTCTCCGAACTGCGAAATGAAACGTTGCAATGTCTCTCCTCCAAGGAAAGTGCTAGGCAGGAATTGTCTTGCTGGTCCTCACTTGCCCTGGCAGTCATTGCAGAGACACAGCAAGACTGGGGCTCTTCTCTTTCCTAGCCTTGCAAACACGCACTCTGCTTATCCTCAGAGGCGTTCTCCGAAGTGCGAAATGAAACGTTGCACTGTCTCTCCTCAAAGTAAGGTGCTAGACAGGAATTGTCGTGCTGGTCCTCACTTGCCCTGGCAGTCATTGCAGAGAAACAGAAAGACTGGGGCTCTGCTCTTTCCTAGCCTTGCAAACACCCAATGCAGTTCCTGTCCCTCGTGAGCGCCAAACTGCTAAGTTGAAACGTTGCACTCTGTCTCCTCAAAGGAAGGTGGTAGGCAGGAATTGTCTTGCTGGTCCTCACTTGCCCTGGTAGTCATTGCAGAGAAACAGCAAGACTGGGGCTCTGCTCTTTCCTAGCCTTGCAATCAGCCAATGCAGTTCCTCTCCCTCGTGAGCGCCAAAATGCTAAATTGAAACGTTGCAATCTCTCTCCTCCAAGGAAGGTGTTAGGCAGGAATTGTCGTGCTGGTCCTCACTTGCCCTGGCAGTCATTGCAGAGAAACAGCAAGACTGAGGCTCTGCTCTTTCCTAGCCTTGCAAACACCCAATGCAGTTCCTGTCCCTCGTGAGCGCCAAACTCCTAAGTTGAAACGTTGCACTCTCTCTCCTCAAAGGAAGGCGCTAGGCAGGAATTGTGCTGGTCCTCACTTGCCCTGGCAGTCGTTGCAGAGAAACAGCAAGACTGGGGCTCTGCTCTTTCCTAGGCTTGAAAACACGCACCCTGCTTATTCTCACTCTGGTTCTCCGAAGTGCAAAATGAAACGTTGCACTGGCTCTTTTCCAAGGAAGGTGCTAGGCAGGAATTGTCGTGCTGGTCCTCACTTGCCCTGGCAGTCATTGCAGAGAAACAGCAAGATTGGGGCTCTGCTATTTCGTAGACTTGCAAACAGCCAATGCAGTTCCTCTCCCTCGTAGAGCGCCAAACTCCTATATTGAAACGTTGCACTCTGTCTACTCCTAGGAAGGTGCTAGGCATGAATTGTTTTGCTGGTCCTCACTTGCCCTGGCAGTCATTGCAGAGAAACAGCAAGACTGGGGCTCTGCTCTTTCCTAGCCTTGCAAACACGCACTCTGCTTATCCTCAAAGGAGTTCTCCGAACAGCGAAATGAAACGTTGCACTGTCTCTCCTCCAAGGAAGGTGGTAGGCAGGAATTGTCGTGCTAGTCCTCACTTGCCCTGGCAGTCATTGCAGAGAAACACCAAGACTGGGCTCTGCTCTTTCCTAGGCTTGCAAACACCCAATGCAGTTCCTGTCCCTCGTGAGCGCTAAACTGCTACGTTGAAACGTTGCACTCTCTCTCCTCAAAGGAAGGTGGTAGGCAGGAATTATCGTGCTGGTCCTCACTTGCCCAGGCAGTCATTGCAGAGAAACAGCAAGACTGGGGCTCTGCTCTTTCCTAGCCTTGCAAACACGCACTCTGCTTATCCTCAGAGGCGTTCTCCGAACAGCGAAATGAAACGTTGCACTGTCTCTCCTCCAAGGAAGGTGCTAGGCAGGAATTGTCTTGCTGGTCCTCACTTGCCCTGGCAGTCATTGCAGCGAAACAGCAAGACTGGGGCTCTGCTCTTTCCTAGCCTTGCAAACACCCAATGCAGTTCCTGTCCCTCGTGAGCGCTAAAATGCTAAATTGAAACGTTGCACTCTCTCTCCTCCAAGGAAGGTGCTAGACAGGAATTGTCGTGCTGGTCCTCACTTGCCCTGCCAGTCATTGCAGAGAAACAGCAAGACTGGGGCTCTGCTTTTTCCTAGGCTTGAAAACACGCACTCTGCTTATTCTCACTCTGGTTCTCCGAAGTGCGAAATGAAACGTTGCACTGGCTCTTTTCCAAGGAAGGTGCTAAACAGGAATTGTCGTGCTGGTCCTCACTTGCCCTGGCAGTCATTGCAGAGAAACAGCAAGACTGGGGCTCTGCTCTTTCCTAGCCTTGCAAACACGCACTCTGCTTATCCTCAGAGGTGTTCTCAAAACTGCGAAACGAAACGTTGCACTGTCTCTCCTCCAAGGAAGGTGCTAGGCAGGAATTGTCTTGCTGGTCCTCACTTGCCCTGGCAGTCATTGCAGAGAAACAGCAAGACTGGGGCTCTGCTCTTTCCTAGCCTTGCAAACACCCTATGCAGTTCCTGTCCCTCGTGAGAGCTAAACTACTAAGTTGAAACGTTGCACTGGCTCTCCTCCAAGGCAGGTGCTAAGCAGGAGTTGTCGTGCTGGTCCTCACTTGCCCTGGCAGTCATTGCAGAGAAACAGCAAGACTGGGGCTCTGCTCTTTCCTAGCCTTGCAATCAGCCAATGCAGTTCCTCTCCCTCGTTAGCGCCAAAATGCTAAATTGAAACGTTGCACTCTCTCTCCTCCAAGGAAGGTGCTAGGCAGGAATTGTCTTGCTGGTCCTCACTTGCCCTGGCAGTCATTGCAGAGAAACAGCAAGACTGGGGCTCTGCTCTTTCCTAGCCTTGCAAACACCCAATGCAGTTCCTCTCCCTCGTGAGCGCCAAACTGCTAAGTTGAAACGTTACACGCTCTCTCCTCCAAGGAAGGTGGTAGGCAGGAATTGTCTTGCTGGTCCTCACTTGCCCTGGCAGTCATTGCAGAGAAACAACAAGACTGGGGCTCTGCTCTTTCCTAGGCTTGAAAACACGCACTCTGATTATTCTCACTCTGGTTCTCCGAACTGCGAAATGAAACGTTGCACTGGCTCTTTTCCAAGGAAGGTGCTAAGCAGGAATTGTCGTGCTGGTCCTCACTTGCCCTGGCAGTCATTGCAGAGAAACAGGAAGACTGGGGCTCTGCTCATTCCTAGCCTTGCAAACACCCAATGCCGTTCCTGTCCCTCTTGAGAGCCATACTGCTAAGTTGAAACGTTGCACTCTCTCTCCTCAAAGGAAGGTGCTAGGCAGGAATTGTCGTGCTGGTCCTCACTTGCCCTGGCAATCATTGCAGAGAAACAGCAAGACTGGGGCTCTGCTCTTTCCTAGCCTTGCAAACACCCAATGCAGTTCCTGTCCCTCGTGAGCGCCAAACTGCTAAGTTGAGACGTTGCACTTTCTCTCCTCAAAGGAAGGTGCTAGACAGGAATTGTGGTGCTGGTCCTCACTTGCCCTGGCAGTCATTGCAGAGAAAGAGCAAGACTGGGGCTCTGCTGTTTCCTAGCCTTGCAAACAGCCAATGCAGATCCTCTCCCTCGTGAGTGCCAAAATGCTAAATTGAAACGTTGCACTCTCTCTCCTCAAAAGAAGGTGCTAGACAGGAATTGTCGTGCTGGTCCTACTTGCCCTGGCAGTCATTGTAGATAAACAGCAAGACTGGGGCTCTGCTCTTTCCTAGCCTTGCAAACACGCAATGCAGTTCCTCTCCCTCGTGAGCGCCAAACTGCTAAGTTGAAACGTTGCACTCTATCTCCTCCAAGGAAGGTGCTAGGCAGGAATTGTCGTGCTGGTCCTCATATGCCTTGGCAGTCATTGCAGAGAAAGAGCAAAACTGGGGCTCTGCTCTTTCCTAGCCTTTTATATATCCAATGCAGTTCCTGTCCCTCGTGAGCACCAAACTCCTCAAATGAAACCATGCACTCTCTCTCCTCAAGGAAGGTGCTAGGCAGGAATTGTCTTGCTGCTCCTCACTTACCCTGGCAGCCATTGCAGATAATCAGTAAGACTGGGGCTCTGCTCTTTCCTAGCCTTTTATACATCCAATGTAGTTCCTCTCCCTCGTGAACGCCAAAGTGCGAAATTGAAAAGTTGCACTCTCTCTCCTCCAAGGAAGGTGCTAGGAAGGAACTGTCTTGCTGGTCCTACTTGCCCTGGCAGTCATTGTAGATAAACAGCAAGACTGGGGCTCTGCTCTTTCCTAGCCTTGCAAACACGCACTCTGCTTATCCTCAGAGTCGTTCTCCGAAGTGCGAAATGAAACGTTGCACTGTCTCTCCTCCAAGGAAGGTGCTAGGCAGGAATTGTCTTGCTGGTCCTCACTTGCCCTGGCAGTCATTGCAGAGAAACAGCAAGACTGGGGCTCTGCTCTTTCCTAGCCTTGCAAACACCCAATGCAGTTCCTGTCCCTCGTGAGCGCCAAACTCCTCAAATGAAACCATGCACTCTCTCTCCTCAAGGAAGGTGCTAGGCTGGAATTGTCGTGCTGGTCCTCACTTGCCCTGGCAGTCATTGCAGAGAAACAGCAAGACTGGGGCTCTGCTCTTTCCTAGCCTTGCAAACACGCACTCTGCTTATCCTCAGAGTCGTTCTCCGAAGTGCGAAATGAAATGTTGCACTGTCTCTCCTCCAAGGAAGGTGCTAGGCAGGAATTGTCTTGCTGGTCCTCACTTGCCCTGGCAGTCATTGCAGAGAAACAGCAAGACTGGGGCTCTACTCTTTCCTAGCCTTGCAAACACCCAATGCAGTTCCTGTCCCTCGTGAGCGCCAAACTCCTATATTGAAACATTGCACTTTCTCTCCTCAAAGGAAGGTGCTAGACAGGAATTGTCTTGCTGGTCCTCACTTGCCCTGGCAGTCATTGCAGAGAAACAGCAAGACTGGGGCTCTGCTCATTCCTAGCCTTGCAAACACCCAATGCCGTTCCTGTCCCTCGTGAGAGCCATACTGCTAAGTTGAAACGTTGCACTCTCTCTCCTCAAAGGAAGGTGCTAGGCAGGAATTGTCGTGCTGGTCCTCACATGCCTTGGCAGTCATTGCAGAGAAACAGCAAGACTGGGGCTCTGGTCTTTCCTAGCCTTGAAACACGCACTCTGCTTATCCTCAGATTCGCTCTCCGAAGTGCGAAATGAAACGTTGCACTGTCTCTCCTCCAAGGAAGGTGCTAGGCAGGAATTGTCTTGCTGGTCCTCACTTGCCCTGGCAGTCATTGCAGAGAAACAGCAAGACTGGGGCTCTGCTCTTTCCTAGCCTTGCAAACAACCAATGCCGTTCCTGTCCCTCTTGAGAGCCAAACTGCTAAGTTGAGACGTTGCACTTTCTCTCCTCAAAGGAAGGTGCTAGACAGGAATTGTGGTGCTGGTCCTCACTTGCCCTGGCAGTCATTGCAGAGAAAGAGCAAGACTGGGGCTCTGCTGTTTCCTAGCCTTGCAAACAGCCAATGCAGATCCTCTCCCTCGTGAGTGCCAAAATGCTAAATTGAAACGTTGCACTCTCTCTCCTCAAAAGAAGGTGCTAGACAGGAATTGTCGTGCTGGTCCTACTTGCCCTGGCAGTCATTGTAGATAAACAGCAAGACTGGGGCTCTGCTCTTTCCTAGCCTTGCAAACACCCAATGCAGTTCCTGTCCCTCGTGAGCGCCAAACTGCTAAGTTGAAACGTTGCACTCTATCTCCTCCAAGGAAGGTGCTAGGCAGGAATTGTCGTGCTGGTCCTCACATGCCTTGGCAGTCATTGCAGAGAAAGAGCAAAACTGGGGCTCTGGTCTTTCCTAGCCTTGCAAACACGCACTCTGCTTATCCTCAGAGTCGTTCACCGAAGTGCGAAATGAAACGCTGCACTGTCTCTACTCCAAGGAAGGTACTAGGCAGGAATTGTCTTGCTGGTCCTCACTTGCCCTGGCAATCATTGCAGAGAAACAGCAAGACTGGGGCTCTGCTCTTTCCTAGCCTTGCAAACACCCAATGCAGTTCCTGTCCCTCGTGAGCGCCAAACTGCTAAGTTGAGACGTTGCACTTTCTCTCCTCAAAGGAAGTTGCTAGACAGGAATTGTCGTGCTGGTCCTCACTTGCCCTGGCAGTCATTGCAGAGAAAGAGCAAGACTGGGGCTCTGCTGTTTCCTAGCCTTGCAAACAGCCAATGCAGATCCTCTCCCTCGTGAGTGCCAAAATGCTAAATTGAAACGTTGCACTCTCTCTCCTCAAAAGAAGGTGCTAGACAGGAATTGTCGTGCTGGTCCTACTTGCCCTGGCAGTCATTGTAGATAAACAGCAAGACTGGGGCTCTGCTCTTTCCTAGCCTTGCAAACACGCAATGCAGTTCCTCTCCCTCGTGAGCGCCAAACTGCTAAGTTGAAACGTTGCACTCTATCTCCTCCAAGGAAGGTGCTAGGCAGGAATTGTCGTGCTGGTCCTCATATGCCTTGGCAGTCATTGCAGAGAAAGAGCAAAACTGGGGCTCTGCTCTTTCCTAGCCTTTTATATATCCAATGCAGTTCCTGTCCCTCGTGAGCACCAAACTCCTCAAATGAAACCATGCACTCTCTCTCCTCAAGGAAGGTGCTAGGCAGGAATTGTCTTGCTGCTCCTCACTTGCCCTGGCAGCCATTGCAGATAATCAGTAAGACTGGGGCTCTGCTCTTTCCTAGCCTTTTATACATCCAATGTAGTTCCTCTCCCTCGTGAACGCCAAAGTGCGAAATTGAAAAGTTGCACTCTCTCTCCTCCAAGGAAGGTGCTAGGAAGGAACTGTCTTGCTGGTCCTACTTGCCCTGGCAGTCATTGTAGATAAACAGCAAGACTGGGGCTCTGCTCTTTCCTAGCCTTGCAAACACGCACTCTGCTTATCCTCAGAGTCGTTCTCCGAAGTGCGAAATGAAACGTTGCACTGTCTCTCCTCCAAGGAAGGTGCTAGGCAGGAATTGTCTTGCTGGTCCTCACTTGCCCTGGCAGTCATTGCAGAGAAACAGCAAGACTGGGGCTCTGCTCTTTCCTAGCCTTGCAAACACCCAATGCAGTTCCTGTCCCTCGTGAGCGCCAAACTCCTCAAATGAAACCATGCACTCTCTCTCCTCAAGGAAGGTGCTAGGCTGGAATTGTCGTGCTGGTCCTCACTTGCCCTGGCAGTCATTGCAGAGAAACAGCAAGACTGGGGCTCTGCTCTTTCCTAGCCTTGCAAACACGCACTCTGCTTATCCTCAGAGTCGTTCTCCGAAGTGCGAAATGAAATGTTGCACTGTCTCTCCTCCAAGGAAGGTGCTAGGCAGGAATTGTCTTGCTGGTCCTCACTTGCCCTGGCAGTCATTGCAGAGAAACAGCAATACTGGGGCTCTACTCTTTCCTAGCCTTGCAAACACCCAATGCAGTTCCTGTCCCTCGTGAGCGCCAAATTCCTATATTGAAACATTGCACTTTCTCTCCTCAAAGGAAGGTGCTAGACAGGAATTGTCTTGCTGGTCCTCACTTGCCCTGGCAGTCATTGCAGAGAAACAGCAAGACTGGGGCTCTGCTCATTCCTAGCCTTGCAAACACCCAATGCCGTTCCTGTCCCTCGTGAGAGCCATACTGCTAAGTTGAAACGTTGCACTCTCTCTCCTCAAAGGAAGGTGCTAGGCAGGAATTGTCGTGCTGGTCCTCACATGCCTTGGCAGTCATTGCAGAGAAACAGCAAGACTGGGGCTCTGGTCTTTCCTAGCCTTGAAACACGCACTCTGCTTATCCTCAGATTCGCTCTCCGAAGTGCGAAATGAAACGTTGCACTGTCTCTCCTCCAAGGAAGGTGCTAGGCAGGAATTGTCTTGCTGGTCCTCACTTGCCCTGGCAGTCATTGCAGAGAAACAGCAAGACTGGGGCTCTGCTCTTTCCTAGCCTTGCAAACAACCAATGCCGTTCCTGTCCCTCTTGAGAGCCAAACTGCTAAGTTGAGACGTTGCACTTTCTCTCCTCAAAGGAAGGTGCTAGACAGGAATTGTGGTGCTGGTCCTCACTTGCCCTGGCAGTCATTGCAGAGAAAGAGCAAGACTGGGGCTCTGCTGTTTCCTAGCCTTGCAAACAGCCAATGCAGATCCTCTCCCTCGTGAGTGCCAAAATGCTAAATTGAAACGTTGCACTCTCTCTCCTCAAAAGAAGGTGCTAGACAGGAATTGTCGTGCTGGTCCTACTTGCCCTGGCAGTCATTGTAGATAAACAGCAAGACTGGGGCTCTGCTCTTTCCTAGCCTTGCAAACACCCAATGCAGTTCCTGTCCCTCGTGAGCGCCAAACTGCTAAGTTGAAACGTTGCACTCTATCTCCTCCAAGGAAGGTGCTAGGCAGGAATTGTCGTGCTGGTCCTCACATGCCTTGGCAGTCATTGCAGAGAAAGAGCAAAACTGGGGCTCTGGTCTTTCCTAGCCTTGCAAACACGCACTCTGCTTATCCTCAGAGTCGTTCACCGAAGTGCGAAATGAAACGCTGCACTGTCTCTACTCCAAGGAAGGTACTAGGCAGGAATTGTCTTGCTGGTCCTCACTTGCCATGGCAGTCTTTGCAGAGAAACAGCAAGACTGGGGCTGTGCTCTTTCCTAGCCTTTTATATATCCAATGCAGTTCCT
Source organism: Phaethon aethereus (assembly GCF_964289735.1). Classification (NCBI taxonomy): domain Eukaryota; kingdom Metazoa; phylum Chordata; class Aves; order Phaethontiformes; family Phaethontidae; genus Phaethon; species Phaethon aethereus. The sequence continues at coordinate 21,450,018 of NC_138578.1, forward strand.
GTCCTTCGTGAGCACCAAACTCCTCAAATGAAACCATGCACTCTCTCTCCTCAAGGAAGGTGCTAGACAGGAATTGTCTTGCTGCTCCTCACTTGCCCTGGCAGCAATTGCAGATAATCAGTAAGACTGGGGCTCTGCTCTTTCCTAGCCTTTTATACATCCAATGTAGTTCCTCTCCCTCGTGAGCGCCAAAGTGCTATATTGAAACGTTGTACTCTCTCTCCTCAAGGAAGGTGCTATGCAGGAATTGTCGTGCTGGTACTCACTTGCCCTGGCAGTCATTGCAGAGAAACAGCAAGAGTGTGGCTCTGCTCTTTCCTAGGCTTGCAAACACCCAATGCAGTTCCTGTCCCTCGTGAGCGCCAAACTGCTAAATTGAAACGTTGCACTGTCTCTCCTCCAAGGAAGGTGCTAGACAGGAATTGTCGTGCTGGTCCTCACTTGCCCTGGCAGTCATTGCAGAGAAACAGCAAGACTGGGGCTCTGCTCTTTCCTAGCCTTGCAAACACGCACTCTGCTTATCCTCAGAGGCGTTCTCCGAACTGCGAAATGAAACGTTGCACTGTCTCTCCTCCAAGGAAGGTGCTAGGCAGGAATTGTCGTGCTGGTCCTCACTTGCCCTGGCAGTCATTGCAGAGAAACAGCAAGACTGGGGCTCTGCTCTTTCGTAGACTTGCAATCAGCCAATGTAGTTCCTCTCCCTCGTGAGCGCCAAAATGCTAAATTGAAACGTTGCACTCTCTCTCCTCCAAGGAAGGTGCTAGGCAGGAATTGTCTTGCTGGTCCTCACTTGCCCTGGCAGTCATTGCAGAGAAACAGCAAGACTGGGGCTCTGCTCTTTCCTAGCCTTGCAAACACCCAATGAAGTTCCTGTCCCTCGTGAGCGCCAAACTGCTAAGTTGAAACGTTGCACTTTCTCTCCTCAAAGGAAGGTGCTAGACAGGAATTGTCGTGCTGGTCCTACTTGCCCAGGCAGTCATTGTAGATAAACAGCAAGACTGGGGCTCTGCTCTTTCCTAGCCTTGCAAACACCCAATGCAGTTCCTCTCCCTCGTGAGCGCCAAACTACTAAATTGAAACGTTGCACTGGCTCTCCTCCAAGGAAGGAGCTAGGCAGGAATTGTCTTGCTGGTCCTCACTTGCCCTGGCAGTCATTGCAGAGAAACAGCAAGACTGGGGCTCTGCTCTTTCCTAGCCTTGCAAACACCCAATGCAGTTCCTGTCCCTCGTGAGCGCCAAACTGCTAAGTTGAGACGTTGCACTTTCTCTCCTCAAAGGAAGGTGCTAGACAGGAATTGTGGTGCTGGTCCTCACTTGCCCTGGCAGTCATTGCAGAGAAAGAGCAAGACTGCGGCTCTGCTGTTTCCTAGCCTTGCAAACAGCCAATGCAGATCCTCTCCCTCGTGAGTGCCAAAATGCTAAATTGAAACGTTGCACTCTCTCTCCTCCAAGGAAGGTGCTAGGCAGGAACTGTCTTGCTGGTCCTACTTGCCCTGGCAGTCATTGTAGATAAACAGCAAGACTGGGGCTCTGCTCTTTGCTAGCCTTGCAAACACCCAATGCAGTTACTCTCCCTCGTGAGCGCCAAACTGCTAAGTTGAAACATTGCACTCTATCTCCTCCAAGGAAGGTGCTAGGCAGGAATTGTCGTGCTGGTCCTCACATGCCTTGGCAGTCATTGCAGAGAAACAGCAAGACTGGGGCTCTGCTCTTTCCTAGCCTTGCAAACACGCACTCTGCTTATCCTCAGAGGCGTTCTCCGAAGTGCGAAATGAAACGTTGCACTGTCTCTCCTCCAAGGAAGGTGCTAGGCAGGAATTGTCTTGCTGGTCCTCACTTGCCCTGGCAGTCATTGCAGAGAAACAGCAAGACTGGGGCTCTGCTCATTCCTAGCCTTGCAAACAACCAATGCCGTTCCTGTCCCTCTTGAGAGCCATACTGCTAAGTTGAAACGTTGCACTCTCTCTCCTCAAAGGAAGGTGCTAGGCAGGAATTGTCGTGCTGGTCCTCACTTGCCCTGGCAATCATTGCAGAGGAAGAGCAAGACTGGGGCTCTGCTCTTTCCTAGCCTTGCAAACACCCAATGCAGTTCCTGTCCCTCGTGAGCGCCAAACTGCTAAGTTGAAACGTTGCACTCTATCTCCTCCAAGGAAGGTGCTAGGCAGGAATTGTCGTGCTGGTCCTCACATGCCTTGGCAGTCATTGCAGAGAAAGAGCAAAACTGGGGCTCTGGTCTTTCCTAGCCTTGCAAACACGCACTCTGCTTATCCTCAGAGTCGTTCACCGAAGTGCGAAATGAAACGCTGCACTGTCTCTCCTCCAAGGAAGGTACTAGGCAGGAATTGTCTTGCTGGTCCTCACTTGCCATGGCAGTCTTTGCAGAGAAACAGCAAGACTGGGGCTGTGCTCTTTCCTAGCCTTTTATATATCCAATGCAGTTCCTGTCCCTCGTGAGCACCAAACTCCTCAAATGAAACCATGCACTCTCTCTCCTCAAGGAAGGTGCTAGACAGGAATTGTCTTGCTGCTCCTCACTTGCCCTGGCAGCCATTGCAGATAATCAGTAAGACTGGGGCTCTGCTCTTTCCTAGCCTTTTATACATCCAATGTAGTTCCTCTCCCTCGTGAGCGCCAAAGTGCTATATTGAAACGTTGCACTCTCTCTCCTCAAAAGAAGGTGCTAGACAGGAATTGTCGTGCTGGTCCTACTTGCCCTGGCAGTCATTGTAGATAAACAGCAAGACTGGGGCTCTGCTCTTTCCTAGCCTTGCAAACACGCACTCTGCTTATCCTCAGAGGCGTTCTCCGAACTGCGAAATGAAACGTTGCACTGTCTCTCCTCCAAGGAAGGTGCTAGGCAGGAATTGTCGTGCTGGTCCTCACTTGCCCTGGCAGTCATTGCAGAGAAACAGCAAGACTGGGGCTCTGCTCTTTCGTAGACTTGCAATCAGCCAATGTAGTTCCTCTCCCTCGTGAGCGCCAAAATGCTAAATTGAAACGTTGCACTCTCTCTCCTCCAAGGAAGGTGGTAGGCAGGAATTGTCTTGCTGGTCCTCACTTGCCCTGGCAGTCATTGCAGAGAAACAGCAAGACTGGGGCTCTGCTCTTTCGTAGACTTGCAATCAGCCAATGTAGTTCCTCTCCCTCGTGAGCGCCAAAATGCTAAATTGAAACGTTGCACTCTCTCTCCTCCAAGGAAGGTGCTAGGCAGGAATTGTCTTGCTGGTCCTCACTTGCCCTGGCAGTCATTGCAGAGAAACAGCAAGACTGGGGCTCTGCTCTTTCGTAGACTTGCAATCAGCCAATGTAGTTCCTCTCCCTCGTGAGCGCCAAAATGCTAAATTGAAACGTTGCACTCTCTCTCCTCCAAGGAAGGTGCTAGGCAGGAACTGTCTTGCTGGTCCTACTTGCCCTGGCAGTCATTGTAGATAAACAGCAAGACTGGGGCTCTGCTCTTTCCTAGCCTTGCAAACACCCAATGCAGTTCCTGTCCCTCGTGAGCGCCAAACTGCTAAGTTGAAACGTTGCACTCTATCTCCTCCAAGGAAGGTGCTAGGCAGGAATTGTCGTGCTGGTCCTCACATGCCTTGGCAGTCATTGCAGAGAAAGAGCAAAACTGGGGCTCTGGTCTTTCCTAGCCTTGCAAACACGCACTCTGCTTATCCTCAGAGTCGTTCACCGAAGTGCGAAATGAAACGCTGCACTGTCTCTCCTCCAAGGAAGGTACTAGGCAGGAATTGTCTTGCTGGTCCTCACTTGCCATGGCAGTCTTTGCAGAGAAACAGCAAGACTGGGGCTGTGCTCTTTCCTAGCCTTTTATATATCCAATGCAGTTCCTGTCCCTCGTGAGCACCAAACTCCTCAAATGAAACCATGCACTCTCTCTCCTCAAGGAAGGTGCTAGACAGGAATTGTCTTGCTGCTCCTCACTTGCCCTGGCAGCCATTGCAGATAATCAGTAAGACTGGGGCTCTGCTCTTTCCTAGCCTTTTATACATCCAATGTAGTTCCTCTCCCTCTTGAGCGCCAAAGTGCTATATTGAAACGTTGCACTCTCTCTCCTCAAGGAAGGTGCTATGCAGGAATTGTCGTGCTGGTACTCACTTGCCCTGGCAGTCATTGCAGAGAAACAGCAAGAGTGTGGCTCTGCTCTTTCCTAGGCTTGCAAACACCCAATGCAGTTCCTGTCCCTCGTGAGCGCCAAACTGCTAAATTGAAACGTTGCACTGTCTCTCCTCCAAGGAAGGTGCTAGGCAGGAATTGTCTTGCTGGTCCTCACTTGCCCTGGCAGTCATTGCAGAGAAACAGCAAGACTGGGGCTCTGCTCATTCCTAGCCTTGCAAACAACCAATGCCGTTCCTGTCCCTCTTGAGAGCCATACTGCTAAGTTGAAACGTTGCACTCTCTCTCCTCAAAGGAAGGTGCTAGGCAGGAATTGTCGTGCTGGTCCTCACTTGCCCTGGCAATCATTGCAGAGGAAGAGCAAGACTGGGGCTCTGCTCTTTCCTAGCCTTGCAAACACCCAATGCAGTTCCTGTCCCTCGTGAGCGCCAAACTGCTAAGTTGAAACGTTGCACTCTATCTCCTCCAAGGAAGGTGCTAGGCAGGAATTGTCGTGCTGGTCCTCACATGCCTTGGCAGTCATTGCAGAGAAAGAGCAAAACTGGGGCTCTGGTCTTTCCTAGCCTTGCAAACACGCACTCTGCTTATCCTCAGAGTCGTTCACCGAAGTGCGAAATGAAACGCTGCACTGTCTCTCCTCCAAGGAAGGTACTAGGCAGGAATTGTCTTGCTGGTCCTCACTTGCCATGGCAGTCTTTGCAGAGAAACAGCAAGACTGGGGCTGTGCTCTTTCCTAGCCTTTTATATATCCAATGCAGTTCCTCTCCCTCGTGAGCACCAAACTCCTCAAATGAAACCATGCACTCTCTCTCCTCAAGGAAGGTGCTAGACAGGAATTGTCTTGCTGCTCCTCACTTGCCCTGGCAGCCATTGCAGATAATCAGTAAGACTGGGGCTCTGCTCTTTCCTAGCCTTTTATACATCCAATGTAGTTCCTCTCCCTCGTGAGCGCCAAAGTGCTATATTGAAACGTTGCACTCTCTCTCCTCAAGGAAGGTGCTATGCAGGAATTGTCGTGCTGGTACTCACTTGCCCTGGCAGTCATTGCAGAGAAACAGCAAGAGTGTGGCTCTGCTCTTTCCTAGGCTTGCAAACACCCAATGCAGTTCCTGTCCCTCGTGAGCGCCAAACTGCTAAATTGAAACGTTGCACTGTCTCTCCTCCAAGGAAGGTGCTAGACAGGAATTGTGGTGCTGGTCCTCACTTGCCCTGGCAGTCATTGCAGAGAAAGAGCAAGACTGGGGCTCTGCTGTTTCCTAGCCTTGCAAACAGCCAATGCAGATCCTCTCCCTCGTGAGTGCCAAAATGCTAAATTGAAACGTTGCACTCTCTCTCCTCAAAAGAAGGTGCTAGACAGGAATTGTCGTGCTGGTTATACTTGCCCTGGCAGTCATTGTAGATAAACAGCAAGACTGGGGCTCTGCTCTTTCCTAGCCTTGCAAACACGCACTCTGCTTATCCTCAGAGGCGTTCTCCGAACTGCGAAATGAAACGTTGCACTGTCTCTCCTCCAAGGAAGGTGCTAGGCAGGAATTGTCGTGCTGGTCCTCACTTGCCCTGGCAGTCATTGCAGAGAATCAGCAAGACTGGGGCTCTGCTCTTTCGTAGACTTGCAATCAGCCAATGTAGTTCCTCTCCCTCGTGAGCGCCAAAATGCTAAATTGAAACGTTGCACTCTCTCTCCTCCAAGGAAGGTGCTAGGCAGGAATTGTCTTGCTGGTCCTCACTTGCCCTGGCAGTCATTGCAGAGAAACAGCAAGACTGGGGCTCTGCTCTTTCCTAGCCTTGCAAACACCCAATGCAGTTCCTGTCCCTCGTGAGCGCCAAACTGCTAAGTTGAAACGTTGCACTTTCTCTCCTCAAAGGAAGGTGCTAGACAGGAATTGTCGTGCTGGTCCTACTTGCCCAGGCAGTCATTGTAGATAAACAGCAAGACTGGGGCTCTGCTCTTTCCTAGCCTTGCAAACACCCAATGCAGTTCCTCCCCCTCGTGAGCGCCAAACTACTAAATTGAAACGTTGCACTGGCTCTCCTCCAAGGAAGGAGCTAGGCCGGAATTGTCTTGCTGGTCCTCACTTGCCCTGGCAGTCATTGCAGAGAAACAGCAAGACTGGGGCTCTGCTCTTTCCTAGCCTTGCAAACACCCAATGCAGTTCCTGTCCCTCGTGAGCGCCAAACTGCTAAGTTGAGACGTTGCACTTTCTCTCCTCAAAGGAAGGTGCTAGACAGGAATTGTCGTGCTGGTCCTCACTTGCCATGGCAGTCTTTGCAGAGAAACAGCAAGACTGGGGCTGTGCTCTTTCCTAGCCTTTTATATATCCAATGCAGTTCCTGTCCCTCGTGAGCACCAAACTCCTCAAATGAAACCATGCACTCTCTCTCCTCAAGGAAGGTGCTAGACAGGAATTGTCTTGCTGCTCCTCACTTGCCCTGGCAGCCATTGCAGATAATCAGTAAGACTGGGGCTCTGCTCTTTCCTAGCCTTTTATACATCCAATGTAGTTCCTCTCCCTCGTGAGCGCCAAAGTGCTATATTGAAACGTTGCACTCTCTCTCCTCAAGGAAGGTGCTATGCAGGAATTGTCGTGCTGGTACTCACTTGCCCTGGCAGTCATTGCAGAGAAACAGCAAGAGTGTGGCTCTGCTCTTTCCTAGGCTTGCAAACACCCAATGCAGTTCCTGTCCCTCGTGAGCGCCAAACTGCTAAATTGAAACGTTGCACTGTCTCTCCTCCAAGGAAGGTGCTAGACAGGAATTGTCGTGCTGGTCCTCACTTGCCCAGGCAGTCATTGCAGAGAAACAGCAAGACTGGGGCTCTGCTCTTTCGTAGACTTGCAATCAGCCAATGCAGTTCCTCTCCCCCGTGAGCGCCAAAATGCTAAATTGAAACGTTGCACTCTCTCCTCCAAGGAAGGTGCTAGGCAGGAATTGTCTTGCTGGTCCTCACTTGCCCTGGCAGTCATTGCAGAGAAACAGCAAGACTGGGGCTCTGCTCTTTCCTAGCCTTGCAAACACCCAATGCAGTTCCTGTCCCTCGTGAGCGCCAAACTGCTAAGTTGAAACGTTGCACTTTCTCTCCTCAAAGGAAGGTGCTAGACAGGAATTGTCGTGCTGGTCCTACTTGCCCTGGCAGTCATTGTAGATAAACAGCAAGACTGGGGCTCTGCTCTTTCCTAGCCTTGCAAACACCCAATGCAGTTCCTCTCCCTCGTGAGCGCCAAACTACTAAATTGAAACGTTGCACTGGCTCTCCTCCAAGGAAGGAGCTAGGCAGGAATTGTCTTGCTGGTCCTCACTTGCCCTGGCAGTCATTGCAGAGAAACAGCAAGACTGGGGCTCTGCTCTTTCCTAGCCTTGCAAACACCCAATGCAGTTCCTGTCCCTCGTGAGCGCCAAACTGCTAAGTTGAAACGTTGCACTGTCTCTCCTCCAAGGAAGGTGCTAGACAGGAATTGTCCTGCTGGTCCTCACTTGCCCTGGCAGTCATTGCAGAGAAACAGCAAGACTGGGGCTCTGCTCTTTCCTAGCCTTGCAAACACGCACTCTGCTTATCCTCAGAGGCGTTCTCCGAAGTGCGAAATGAAACGTTGCACTGTCTCTCCTCCAAGGAAGGTGCTAGGCAGGAATTGTCGTGCTGGTCCTCACTTGCCCTGGCAGTCATTGAAGAGAAACAGCAAGACTGGGGCTCTGCTCTTTCCTAGCCTTGCAAACACGCACTCTGCTTATCCTCAGACTCGTTCTCCGAAGTGCGAATGAAACGTTGCACTGTCTCTCCTCCAAGGAAGGTGCTAGGCAGGAATTGTCTTGCTGGTCCTCACTTGCCCTGGCAGTCATTGCAGAGAAACAGCAAGACTGGGGCTCTGCTCTTTCCTAGCCTTGCAATCAGCCAATGCAGTTCCTCTCCCTCGTAGCGCCAAAATGCTAAATTGAAACGTTGCACTCTCTCTCCTCCAAGGAAGGTGCTAGGCAGGAATTGTCTTGCTGGTCCTCACTTGCCCTGGCAGTCATTGCAGAGAAACAGCAAGACTGGGGCTCTGCTCTTTCCTAGCCTTGCAAACACCCAATGCAGTTCCTGTCCCTCGTGAGCGCCAAACTGCTAAATTGAAACGTTGCACTGTCTCTCCTCCAAGGAAGGTGCTAGACAGGAATTGTCGTGCTGGTCCTCACTTGCCCTGGCAGTCATTGCAGAGAAACAGCAAGACTGGGGCTCTGCTCTTTCCTAGCCTTGCAAACACGCACTCTGCTTATCCTCAGAGGCGTTCTCAGAACTGCGAAATGAAACTTTGCACTGTCTCTCCTCCAAGGAAGGTGCTAGGCAGGAACTGTCGTGCTGGTCCTCACTTGCCCTGGCAGTCATTGCAGAGAAACAGCAAGACTGGGGCTCTGCTCTTTCGTAGACTTGCAATCAGCCAATGCAGTTCCTCTCCCTCGTGAGCGCCAAAATGCTAAATTGAAACGTTGCACTCTCTCTCCTCCAAGGAAGGTGCTAGGCAGGAATTGTCTTGCTGGTCCTCACTTGCCCTGGCAGTCATTGCAGAGAAACAGCAAGACTGGGGCTCTGCTCTTTCCTAGCCTTGCAAACACCCAATGCAGTTCCTGTCCCTCGTGAGCGCCAAACGGCTAAGTTGAAACGTTGCACTTTCTCTCCTCAAAGGAAGGTGCTAGACAGGAATTGTCGTGCTGGTCCTACTTGCCCTGGCAGTCATTGTAGATAAACAGCAAGACTGGGGCTCTGCTCTTTCCTAGCCTTGCAAACACCCAATGCAGTTCCTCTCCCTCGTGAGCGCCAAACTACTAAATTGAAACGTTGCACTGGCTCTCCTCCAAGGAAGGAGCTAGGCAGGAATTGTCTTGCTGGTCCTCACTTGCCCTGGCAGTCATTGCAGAGAAACAGCAAGACTGGGGCTCTGCTCTTTCCTAGCCTTGCAAACACCCAATGCAGTTCCTGTCCCTCGTGAGCGCCAAACTGCTAAGTTGAAACGTTGCACTGTCTCTCCTCCAAGGAAGGTGCTAGACAGGAATTGTCCTGCTGGTCCTCACTTGCCCTGGCAGTCATTGCAGAGAAACAGCAAGACTGGGGCTCTGCTCTTTCCTAGCCTTGCAAACACGCACTCTGCTTATCCTCAGATGCGTTCTCCGAAGTGCGAAATGAAACGTTGCACTGTCTCTCCTCCAAGGAAGGTGCTAGGCAGGAATTGTCGTGCTGGTCCTCACTTGCCCTGGCAGTCATTGCAGAGAAACAGCAAGACTGGGGCTCTGCTCTTTCCTAGCCTTGCAAACACGCACTCTGCTTATCCTCAGACTCGTTCTCCGAAGTGCGAATGAAACGTTGCACTGTCTCTCCTCCAAGGAAGGTGCTAGGCAGGAATTGTCTTGCTGGTCCTCACTTGCCCTGGCAGTCATTGCAGAGAAACAGCAAGACTGGGGCTCTGCTCTTTCCTAGCCTTGCAATCAGCCAATGCAGTTCCTCTCCCTCGTAGCGCCAAAATGCTAAATTGAAACGTTGCACTCTCTCTCCTCCAAGGAAGGTGCTAGGCAGGAATTGTCTTGCTGGTCCTCACTTGCCCTGGCAGTCATTGCAGAGAAACAGCAAGACTGGGGCTCTGCTCTTTCCTAGCCTTGCAAACACCCAATGCAGTTCCTGTCCCTCGTGAGCGCCAAACGGCTAAGTTGAAACGTTGCACTTTCTCTCCTCAAAGGAAGGTGCTAGACAGGAATTGTCGTGCTGGTCCTACTTGCCCTGGCAGTCATTGTAGATAAACAGCAAGACTGGGGCTCTGCTCTTTCCTAGCCTTGCAAACACCCAATGCAGTTCCTCTCCCTCGTGAGCGCCAAACTACTAAATTGAAACGTTGCACTGGCTCTCCTCCAAGGAAGGAGCTAGGCAGGAATTGTCTTGCTGGTCCTCACTTGCCCTGGCAGTCATTGCAGAGAAACAGCAAGACTGGGGCTCTGCTCTTTCCTAGCCTTGCAAACACCCAATGCAGTTCCTGTCCCTCGTGAGCGCCAAACTGCTAAGTTGAAACGTTGCACTGTCTCTCCTCCAAGGAAGGTGCTAGACAGGAATTGTCCTGCTGGTCCTCACTTGCCCTGGCAGTCATTGCAGAGAAACAGCAAGACTGGGGCTCTGCTCTTTCCTAGCCTTGCAAACACGCACTCTGCTTATCCTCAGATGCGTTCTCCGAAGTGCGAAATGAAACGTTGCACTGTCTCTCCTCCAAGGAAGGTGCTAGGCAGGAATTGTCGTGCTGGTCCTCACTTGCCCTGGCAGTCATTGCAGAGAAACAGCAAGACTGGGGCTCTGCTCTTTCCTAGCCTTGCAAACACGCACTCTGCTTATCCTCAGACTCGTTCTCCGAAGTGCGAATGAAACGTTGCACTGTCTCTCCTCCAAGGAAGGTGCTAGGCAGGAATTGTCTTGCTGGTCCTCACTTGCCCTGGCAGTCATTGCAGAGAAACAGCAAGACTGGGGCTCTGCTCTTTCCTAGCCTTGCAATCAGCCAATGCAGTTCCTCTCCCTCGTAGCGCCAAAATGCTAAATTGAAACGTTGCACTCTCTCTCCTCCAAGGAAGGTGCTAGGCAGGAATTGTCTTGCTGGTCCTCACTTGCCCTGGCAGTCATTGCAGAGAAACAGCAAGACTGGGGCTCTGCTCTTTCCTAGCCTTGCAAACACCCAATGCAGTTCCTGTCCCTCGTGAGCGCCAAACTGCTAAGTTGAAACGTTGCACTGTCTCTCCTCCAAGGAAGGTGCTAGACAGGAATTGTCGTGCTGGTCCTCACTTGCCCTGGCAGTCATTGCAGAGAAACAGCAAGACTGGGGCTCTGCTCTTTCCTAGCCTTGCAAACACCCAATGCAGTTCCTGTACCTCGTGAGCGCCAAACTGCTAAGTTGAAACGTTGCACTCTCTCTCCTCCAAGGAAGGTGCTAGGCAGGAATTGTCGTGCTGGTCCTCACTTGCCCTGGCAATCATTGCAGAGAAACAGCAAGACTGGGGCTCTGCTCTTTCCTAGCCTTGCAAACAAGCACTCTCCTTCTACTCAGATTCGTTCTCAAAACTGCGAAACGAAACGTTGCACTGTCTCTCCTCCAAGGAAGGTGATAGGCAGGAACTGTCTTGCTGGTCCTCACTTGCCCTGGCAGTCATTGCAGAGAAACAGCAAGACTGGGGCTCTGCTCTTTCCTAGCCTTGCAAACACCCAATGCAGTTCCTGTCCCTCGTGAGCGCCAAACTGCTAAGTTGAAACGTTGCACTGTCTCTCCTCCAAGGAAGGTGCTAGACAGGAATTGTCTTGCTGGTCCTCACCTGCCCTGGCAGTCATTGCAGAGAAACAGCAAGACTGGGGCTCTGCTCTTTCCTAGCCTTGCAAACACGCACTCTGCTTATCCTCAGAGGCGTTCTCCGAAGTGCGAAATGAAACGTTGCACTGTCTCTCCTCTAAGGAAGGTGCTAGGCAGGAATTGTCGTGCTGGTCCTCACTTGCCCTGGCAGTCATTGCAGAGAAACAGCAAGACTGGGGCTCTGCTCTTTCCTAGCCTTGCAAACACCCAATGCAGTTCCTGTACCTCGTGAGCGCCAAACTGCTAAGTTGAAACGTTGCACTCTCTCTCCTCCAAGGAAGGTGCTAGGCAGGAATTGTCGTGCTGGTCCTCACTTGCCCTGGCAGTCATTGCAGAGAAACAGCAAGACTGGGGCTCTGCTCTTTCCTAGCCTTGCAAACACGCACTCTGCTTATCCTCTGAGGGGTTCTCCGAACTGCGAAATGAAACGTTGCACTGTCTCTCCTCCAAGGAAGGTGCTAGGCAGGAATTGTCTTGCTGGTCCTCACTTGCCCTGGCAGTCATTGCAGAGAAACAGCAAGACTGGGGCTCTGCTCTTTCCTAGCCTTGCAAACACCCAATGCAGTTCCGGTGCCTCGTGAGCGCCAAACTGCTAAGTTGAAACGTTGCACTTTCTCTCCTCCAAGGAAGGTGCTAGGCAGGAATTGTCGTACTGGTCCTCACTTGCCCTGGCAGTCATTGCAGAGAAACAGCAAGATTGGTGCTCTGCTCTTTCCTAGCCTTGCAAATACGCACTCTGCTTATCCTCAGAGGCGTTCTCTGAACTGCGAAATGAAACGTTGCACTGGCTCTGCTCCAAGGAAGGTGCTAGGCAGGAATTGTCTTGCTGGTCCTCACTTGCCCTGGCAGTCATTGCAGAGAAACAGCAAGACTGGGGCTCTGCTCTTTCCTAGCCTTGCAAACAAGCACTCTGCTTATCCTCAGAGGCGTTCTCCGAACTGCGAAATGAAACGTTGCACTGTCTCTCCTCTAAGGAAGGTGCTAGGCAGGAATTGTCTTGCTGGTCCTCACTTGCCCTGGCAGTCATTGCAGAGAAACAGCAAGACTGGGGCTCTACTCTTTCCTAGCCTTGCAAATACGCACTCTGCTTATCCTCAGAGGCGTTCTCCGAAGTGCGAAATGTAACGTTGCACTGTCTCTCCTCCAAGGAAGGTGCTAGGCAGGAATTTTCTTGCTGGTCCACACTTGCCCTGGCAGCCATTGCAGAGAAACAGCAAGACTGGGGCTCTGCTCTTTCCTAACCTTGCAAACACGCACTCTGCTTATCCTCAGAGGCGTTCTCCGAACTGCGAAATGAAACGTTGCACTGTCTCTCCTCCAAGGAAGGTGCTAGGCAGGAATTGTCTTGCTGGTCCTCACTTGCCCTGGCAGTCATTGCAGAGAAACAGCAAGACTGGGGCTCTGCTCTTTCCTAGCCTTGCAAACACGCACTCTGCTTATCCTCTGAGGCGTTCTCCGAACTGCGAAATGAAACGTTGCACTGTCTCTCCTCCAAGGAAGGTGCTACGCAGGAATTGTCTTGCTGGTCCTCACTTGCCCTGGCAGTCATTGCAGAGAAACAGCAAGACTGGGGCTCTGCTCTTTCCTAGCCTTGCAAACACGCACTCTGCTTATCCTCAGAGGCGTTCTCCGAAGTGCGAAATGAAACGTTGCAGTGTCTCTCCTCCAAGGAAGGTGCTAGGCAGGAACTGTCTTGCTGGTCCTCACTTGCCCTGGCAGTCATTGCAGAGAAACAGCAAGACTGGGGCTCTGCTCTTTCCTAGCCTTGCAAACACCCAATGCAGTTCCTCTCCCTCGTGAGCGCTAAACTGCTAAGTTGAAACGTTGCACTCTCTCTCCTCCAAGGAAGGTGGTAGGCAGGAATTGTCGTGCTGGTCCTCACTTGCCCTGGCAGTCATTGCAGAGAAACAGCAAGACTGGGGCTCTGCTCTTTCCTAGGCTTGCAAACACCCAATGCAGTTCCTCTCCCTCGTGAGCGCCAAACTGCTAAGTTGAAACGTTGCACTCTCTCTCCTCAAAGGAAGGTGCCAGGCAGGAATTGTCGTGCTGGTCCTCACTTGCCCTGGCAGTCATTGCAGAGAAACAGCAAGACTGGGGCTCTGCTCTTTCCTAGCATTGCAAACACGCACTCTGCTTATCCTCAGAGTCGTTCTCCGAAGTGCGAAATGAAACGTTGCACTGTCTCTCCTCTAAGGAAGGTGCTAGGCAGGAATTGTCTTGCTGGTCCTCACTTGCCCTGGCAGTCATTGCAGAGAAACAGCAAGACTGGGGCTCTGCTCTTTCCTAGCCTTGCAAACACGCACTCTGCTTATCCTCAGAGGCGTTCTCCGAACTGCGAAATGAAACGTTGCAATGTCTCTCCTCCAAGGAAAGTGCTAGGCAGGAATTGTCTTGCTGGTCCTCACTTGCCCTGGCAGTCATTGCAGAGAAACAGCAAGACTGGGGCTCTGCTCTTTCCTAGCCTTGCAAACACGCACTCTGCTTATCCTCAGAGGCGTTCTCCGAAGTGCGAAATGAAACGTTGCAATGTCTCTCCTCAAAGTAAGGTGCTAGACAGGAATTGTCGTGCGGGTCCTCACTTGCCCTGGCAGTCATTGCAGAGAAACAGCAAGACTGGGGCTCTGCTCTTTCCTAGCCTTGCAAACACCCAATGCAGTTCCTGTCCCTCGTGAGCGCCAAACTGCTAAGTTGAAACGTTGCACTCTCTCTCCTCCAAGGAAGGTGGTAGGCAGGAATTGTCTTGCTGGTCCTCACTTGCCCTGGCAGTCATTGCAGAGAAACAGCAAGACTGGGGCTCTGCTCTTTCCTAGCCTTCCAATCAGCCAATGCAGTTCCTCTCCCTCGTGAGCGCCAAAATGCCAAATTGAAACGTTGCACTCTCTCTCCTCCAAGGAAGGTGCTAGGCAGGAATTGTCTTGCTGGTCCTCACTTGCCCTGGCAGTCATTGCAGAGAAACAGCAAGACTGGGGCTCTGCTCTTTCCTAGCCTTGGAAACACGCACTCTGCTTCTTCTCAGAGTCGTTCTCCGAACTGCGAAATGAAACGTTTCACTGTCTCTCCTCCAAGGAAGGTGCTAGGCAGGAATTGTCTTGCTGGTCCTCACTTGCCCTGGCAGTCATTGCAGAGAAACAGCAAGACTGGGGCTCTGCTCTTTCCTAGCCTTGCAAACACGCACTCTGCTTATCCTCAGAGGCGTTCTCCGAACAGCAAAATGAAACGTTGCACTCTCTCTCCTCCAAGGAAGGTGCTAGGCAGGAATTGTCTTGCTGGTCCTCACTTGCCCTGGCAGTCATTGCAGAGAAACAGCAAGACTGGGGCTCTGCTCTTTCCTAGCCTTGCAAACACCCAATGCAGTTCCTGTCCCTCGTGAGCGCCAAACTGCTAAGTTGAAACGTTGCACTCTCTCTCCTCCAAGGAAGGTGCTAGTCAGGAATTGTCGTGCTGGTCCTCACTTGCCCTGGCAGTCATTGCAGAGAAACAGGAAGATTGGGGCTCTGCTCTTTCGTAGACTTGCAAACAGCCAATGCAGTTCCTCTCCCTCGTAGAGCGCCAAACTGCTAAGTTGAAACGTTGCACTCTCTCTCCTCAAAGGAAGGTGCTAGGCAGGAATTGTCTCGCTGGTCCTCACTTGCCCTGGCAGTCATTGCAGAGAAACAGCAAGACTGGGGCTCTGCTCTTTCCTAGCCTTGCAATCAGCCAATGCATTTCCTCTCCCTCGTGAGCGCCAAAATGCTAAATTGAAACGTTGCACTCTTTCTCCTCCAAGGAAGGTGCTAGGCAGGAATTGCCTTGCTGGTCCTCACTTGCCCTGGCAGTCATTGCAGAGAAACAGCAAGACTGGGGCTCTGCTCCTTCCTAGGCTTGAAAACACGCACTCTGCTTATTCTCACTCTGGTTCTCCGAACTGCGAAATGAAACGTTGCACTGGCTCTTTTCCAAGGAAGGTGCTAGGCAGGAATTGTCTAGCTGGTCCTCACTTGCACTGGCAGTCATTGCAGAGAAACAGCAAGACTGGGGCTCTGCTCTTTCCTAGCCTTGCAAACACCCAATGCAGTTCCTGTCCCTCGTGTGCGCCAAGCTGGTAAGTTGAAACGTTGCACTGTCTCTCCTCTAAGGAAGGTGATAGGCAGGAATTGTCTTGCTGGTCCTCACTTGCCCTGGCAGTCATTGCAGAGAAACAGCAAGACTGGGGCTCTGCTCCTTCCTAGCCTTGCAAACACGCTCTCTGCTTATCCTCAGAGGCGTTCTCCGAACTGCGAAATGAAACGTTGCAATGTCTCTCCTCCAAGGAAAGTGCTAGGCAGGAATTGTCTTGCTGGTCCTCACTTGCCCTGGCAGTCATTGCAGAGAAACAGCAAGACTGGGGCTCTGCTCTTTCCTAGCCTTGCAAACACCCAATGCAGTTCCTGTCACTCGTGAGCGCCAAACTGCTAAGTTGAAACGTTGCACTCTCTCTCCGAAAAAGGAAGGTGCTAGGCAGGAATTGTCGTGCTGGTCCTCACTTGCCCTGGCAGTCATTGGAGAGAAACAGCAAGACTGGGGCTCTGCTCTTTCCTAGCATTGCAAACACGCACTCTACTTATCCTCAGAGTCGTTCTCCGAAGTGCGAAATGAAACGTTGCACTGTCTCTCCTCTAAGGAAGGTTCTAGGCAGGAATTGTCTTGCTGGTCCTCACTTGCCCTGGCAGTCATTGCAGAGAAACAGCAAGACTGGGGCTCTGCTCTTTCCTAGCCTTGCAATCAGGCAATGCAGTTCCTCTCCCTCGTGAGCGCCAAAATGCTAAATTGAAACGTTGCACTCTCTCTCCTCAAAGGAAGGTGCTAGGCAGGAATTGTCTTGCTGGTCCTCACTTGCCCTGGCAGTCATTGCAGAGAAACAGCAAGACTGGGGCTCTGCTCTTTCCTAGCCTTGCAAACACCCAATGCAGTTCCTGTCCCTTTTGAGCGCCAAACTGCTAAGTTGAAACGTTGCACTCTCTCTCCTCAAAGGAAGGTGCTAGGCAGGAATTGTCTTGCTGGTCCTCACTTGCCCTGGCAGTCATTGCAGAGAAACAGCAAGACTGGGGCTCTGCTCTTTCCTAGCCTTGAAACACGCACTCTGCTTATCCTCAGAGTCGTTCTCCGAAGTGCGAAATGAAACGTTGCACTGTCTCTCCTCCAAGGAAGGTGTTAGGCAGGAATTGTCTTGCTGGTCCTCACTTGCCCTGGCAGTCATTGCAGAGAAACAGCAAGACTGGGGCTCTGCTCTTTCCTAGCCTTGCAATCAGCCAATGCAGTTCCTCTCCTCGTGAGCGCCAAAACGCTAAATTGAAACGTTGCACTCTCTCTCCTCCAAGGAAGGTGCTAGGCAGGAATTGTCTTGCTGGTCCTCACTTGCCCTGGCAGTCATTGCAGAGAAACAGCAAGACTTCGGCTCTGCTCTTTCCTAGCCTTGCAAACACGCACTCTGCTTATCCTCAGAGGCGTTCTCCGAACTGCGAAATGAAACGTTGCACTCTCTCTCCTCAAAGGAAGGTGCTAGGCAGGAATTGTCTTGCTGGTCCTCACTTGCCCTGGCAGTCATTGCAGAGAAACAGCAAGACTGGGGCTCTGCTCTTTCCTAGCCTTGCAAACACGCACTCTGCTTATCCTCAGAGGCGTTCTCCGAACAGCGAAATGAAACGTTGCACTCTCTCTCCTCCAAGGAAGGTGCTAGGCAGGAATTGTCTTGCTGGTCCTCACTTGCCCTGGCAGTCATTGCAGAGAAACAGCAAGACTGGGGCTCTGCTCTTTCCTAGCCTTGCAAACACCCAATGCAGTTCCTGTCCCTCGTGAGCGCCAAACTGCTAAGTTGAAACGTTGCACTCTCTCTCCTCCAAGGAAGGTGCTAGTCAGGAATTGTCGTGCTGGTCCTCACTTGCCCTGGCAGTCATTGCAGAGAAACAGCAAAATTGGGGCTCTGCTCTTTCGTAGACTTGCAAACAGCCAATGCAGTTCCTCTCCCTCGTAGAGCGCCAAACTGGTAAGGTGAAACGTTGCACTCTCTCTCCTCAAAGGAAGGTGCTAGGCAGGAATTGTCTTGCTGGTCCTCACTTGCCCTGGCAGTCATTGCAGAGAAACAGCAAGACTGGGGCTCTGCTCTTTCCTAGCCTTGCAATCAGCCAATGCAGTTCCTCTCCCTCGTGAGCGCCTAAATGCTAAATTGAAACGTTGAACTCTCCCTCCTCAAAGGAAGGTGCTAGGCAGGAATTGTCTTGCTGGTCCTCACTTGCCCTGGCAGTCATTGCAGAGAAACAGCAAGACTGGGGCTCTGCTCTTTCCTAGCCTTGCAAACAAGCACTCTGCTTATCCTCAGAGGCGTTCTCCGAACTGCGAAATGAAACGTTGCACTGTCTCTCCTCTAAGGAAGGTGCTAGGCAGGAATTGTCTTGCTGGTCCTCACTTGCCCTGGCAGTCATTGCAGAGAAACAGCAAGACTGGGGCTCTACTCTTTCCTAGCCTTGCAAATACGCACTCTGCTTATCCTCAGAGGCGTTCTCCGAAGTGCGAAATGTAACGTTGCACTGTCTCTCCTCCAAGGAAGGTGCTAGGCAGGAATTTTCTTGCTGGTCCACACTTGCCCTGGCAGCCATTGCAGAGAAACAGCAAGACTGGGGCTCTGCTCTTTCCTAACCTTGCAAACACGCACTCTGCTTATCCTCAGAGGCGTTCTCCGAACTGCGAAATGAAACGTTGCACTGTCTCTCCTCCAAGGAAGGTGCTAGGCAGGAATTGTCTTGCTGGTCCTCACTTGCCCTGGCAGTCATTGCAGAGAAACAGCAAGACTGGGGCTCTGCTCTTTCCTAGCCTTGCAAACACGCACTCTGCTTATCCTCTGAGGCGTTCTCCGAACTGCGAAATGAAACGTTGCACTGTCTCTCCTCCAAGGAAGGTGCTACGCAGGAATTGTCTTGCTGGTCCTCACTTGCCCTGGCAGTCATTGCAGAGAAACAGCAAGACTGGGGCTCTGCTCTTTCCTAGCCTTGCAAACACGCACTCTGCTTATCCTCAGAGGCGTTCTCCGAAGTGCGAAATGAAACGTTGCAGTGTCTCTCCTCCAAGGAAGGTGCTAGGCAGGAACTGTCTTGCTGGTCCTCACTTGCCCTGGCAGTCATTGCAGAGAAACAGCAAGACTGGGGCTCTGCTCTTTCCTAGCCTTGCAAACACCCAATGCAGTTCCTCTCCCTCGTGAGCGCTAAACTGCTAAGTTGAAACGTTGCACTCTCTCTCCTCCAAGGAAGGTGGTAGGCAGGAATTGTCGTGCTGGTCCTCACTTGCCCTGGCAGTCATTGCAGAGAAACAGCAAGACTGGGGCTCTGCTCTTTCCTAGGCTTGCAAACACCCAATGCAGTTCCTCTCCCTCGTGAGCGCCAAACTGCTAAGTTGAAACGTTGCACTCTCTCTCCTCAAAGGAAGGTGCCAGGCAGGAATTGTCGTGCTGGTCCTCACTTGCCCTGGCAGTCATTGCAGAGAAACAGCAAGACTGGGGCTCTGCTCTTTCCTAGCATTGCAAACACGCACTCTGCTTATCCTCAGAGTCGTTCTCCGAAGTGCGAAATGAAACGTTGCACTGTCTCTCCTCTAAGGAAGGTGCTAGGCAGGAATTGTCTTGCTGGTCCTCACTTGCCCTGGCAGTCATTGCAGAGAAACAGCAAGACTGGGGCTCTGCTCTTTCCTAGCCTTGCAAACACGCACTCTGCTTATCCTCAGAGGCGTTCTCCGAACAGCAAAATGAAACGTTGCACTCTCTCTGCTCCAAGGAAGGCGCTAGGCAGGAATTGTCTTGCTGGTCCTCACTTGCCCTGGCAGTCATTGCAGAGAAACAGCAAGACTGGGGCTCTGCTCTTTCCTAGCCTTGCAAACACGCACTCTGCTTATCCTCAGAGGCGTTCTCCGAAGTGCGAAATGAAACGTTGCAATGTCTCTCCTCAAAGTAAGGTGCTAGACAGGAATTGTCGTGCGGGTCCTCACTTGCCCTGGCAGTCATTGCAGAGAAACAGCAAGACTGGGGCTCTGCTCTTTCCTAGCCTTGCAAACACCCAATGCAGTTCCTGTCCCTCGTGAGCGCCAAACTGCTAAGTTGAAACGTTGCACTCTCTCTCCTCCAAGGAAGGTGGTAGGCAGGAATTGTCTTGCTGGTCCTCACTTGCCCTGGCAGTCATTGCAGAGAAACAGCAAGACTGGGGCTCTGCTCTTTCCTAGCCTTCCAATCAGCCAATGCAGTTCCTCTCCCTCGTGAGCGCCAAAATGCCAAATTGAAACGTTGCACTCTCTCTCCTCCAAGGAAGGTGCTAGGCAGGAATTGTCTTGCTGGTCCTCACTTGCCCTGGCAGTCATTGCAGAGAAACAGCAAGACTGGGGCTCTGCTCTTTCCTAGCCTTGGAAACACGCACTCTGCTTCTTCTCAGAGTCGTTCTCCGAACTGCGAAATGAAACGTTTCACTGTCTCTCCTCCAAGGAAGGTGCTAGGCAGGAATTGTCTTGCTGGTCCTCACTTGCCCTGGCAGTCATTGCAGAGAAACAGCAAGACTGGGGCTCTGCTCTTTCCTAGCCTTGCAAACACGCACTCTGCTTATCCTCAGAGGCGTTCTCCGAACAGCAAAATGAAACGTTGCACTCTCTCTCCTCCAAGGAAGGTGCTAGGCAGGAATTGTCTTGCTGGTCCTCACTTGCCCTGGCAGTCATTGCAGAGAAACAGCAAGACTGGGGCTCTGCTCTTTCCTAGCCTTGCAAACACCCAATGCAGTTCCTGTCCCTCGTGAGCGCCAAACTGCTAAGTTGAAACGTTGCACTCTCTCTCCTCCAAGGAAGGTGCTAGTCAGGAATTGTCGTGCTGGTCCTCACTTGCCCTGGCAGTCATTGCAGAGAAACAGGAAGATTGGGGCTCTGCTCTTTCGTAGACTTGCAAACAGCCAATGCAGTTCCTCTCCCTCGTAGAGCGCCAAACTGCTAAGTTGAAACGTTGCACTCTCTCTCCTCAAAGGAAGGTGCTAGGCAGGAATTGTCTCGCTGGTCCTCACTTGCCCTGGCAGTCATTGCAGAGAAACAGCAAGACTGGGGCTCTGCTCTTTCCTAGCCTTGCAATCAGCCAATGCATTTCCTCTCCCTCGTGAGCGCCAAAATGCTAAATTGAAACGTTGCACTCTTTCTCCTCAAAGGAAGGTGCTAGGCAGGAATTGTCTTGCTGGTCCTCACTTGCCCTGGCAGTCATTGCAGAGAAACAGCAAGACTGGGGCTCTGCTCTTTCCTAGCCTTGCAAACACGCACTCTGCTTCTTCTCAGAGTCGTTCTCCGAACTGCGAAATGAAACGTTGCACTGTCTCTCCTCCAAGGAAGGTGCTAGGCAGGAATTGCCTTGCTGGTCCTCACTTGCCCTGGCAGTCATTGCAGAGAAACAGCAAGACTGGGGCTCTGCTCCTTCCTAGGCTTGAAAACACGCACTCTGCTTATTCTCACTCTGGTTCTCCGAACTGCGAAATGAAACGTTGCACTGGCTCTTTTCCAAGGAAGGTGCTAGGCAGGAATTGTCTAGCTGGTCCTCACTTGCACTGGCAGTCATTGCAGAGAAACAGCAAGACTGGGGCTCTGCTCTTTCCTAGCCTTGCAAACACCCAATGCAGTTCCTGTCCCTCGTGTGCGCCAAGCTGGTAAGTTGAAACGTTGCACTGTCTCTCCTCTAAGGAAGGTGATAGGCAGGAATTGTCTTGCTGGTCCTCACTTGCCCTGGCAGTCATTGCAGAGAAACAGCAAGACTGGGGCTCTGCTCCTTCCTAGCCTTGCAAACACGCTCTCTGCTTATCCTCAGAGGCGTTCTCCGAACTGCGAAATGAAACGTTGCAATGTCTCTCCTCCAAGGAAAGTGCTAGGCAGGAATTGTCTTGCTGGTCCTCACTTGCCCTGGCAGTCATTGCAGAGAAACAGCAAGACTGGGGCTCTGCTCTTTCCTAGCCTTGCAAACACCCAATGCAGTTCCTGTCACTCGTGAGCGCCAAACTGCTAAGTTGAAACGTTGCACTCTCTCTCCGAAAAAGGAAGGTGCTAGGCAGGAATTGTCGTGCTGGTCCTCACTTGCCCTGGCAGTCATTGGAGAGAAACAGCAAGACTGGGGCTCTGCTCTTTCCTAGCATTGCAAACACGCACTCTACTTATCCTCAGAGTCGTTCTCCGAAGTGCGAAATGAAACGTTGCACTGTCTCTCCTCTAAGGAAGGTTCTAGGCAGGAATTGTCTTGCTGGTCCTCACTTGCCCTGGCAGTCATTGCAGAGAAACAGCAAGACTGGGGCTCTGCTCTTTCCTAGCCTTGCAATCAGGCAATGCAGTTCCTCTCCCTCGTGAGCGCCAAAATGCTAAATTGAAACGTTGCACTCTCTCTCCTCAAAGGAAGGTGCTAGGCAGGAATTGTCTTGCTGGTCCTCACTTGCCCTGGCAGTCATTGCAGAGAAACAGCAAGACTGGGGCTCTGCTCTTTCCTAGCCTTGGAAAAACCCAATGCAGTTCCTGTCCCTTTTGAGCGCCAAACTGCTAAGTTGAAACGTTGCACTCTCTCTCCTCAAAGGAAGGTGCTAGGCAGGAATTGTCTTGCTGGTCCTCACTTGCCCTGGCAGTCATTGCAGAGAAACAGCAAGACTGGGGCTCTGCTCTTTCCTAGCCTTGAAACACGCACTCTGCTTATCCTCAGAGTCGTTCTCCGAAGTGCGAAATGAAACGTTGCACTGTCTCTCCTCCAAGGAAGGTGTTAGGCAGGAATTGTCTTGCTGGTCCTCACTTGCCCTGGCAGTCATTGCAGAGAAACAGGAAGACTGGGGCTCTGCTCTTTCCTAGCCTTGCAATCAGCCAATGCAGTTCCTCTCCTCGTGAGCGCCAAAACGCTAAATTGAAACGTTGCACTCTCTCTCCTCCAAGGAAGGTGCTAGGCAGGAATTGTCTTGCTGGTCCTCACTTGCCCTGGCAGTCATTGCAGAGAAACAGCAAGACTTCGGCTCTGCTCTTTCCTAGCCTTGCAAACACGCACTCTGCTTATCCTCAGAGGCGTTCTCCGAACTGCGAAATGAAACGTTGCACTCTCTCTCCTCAAAGGAAGGTGCTAGGCAGGAATTGTCTTGCTGGTCCTCACTTGCCCTGGCAGTCATTGCAGAGAAACAGCAAGACTGGGGCTCTGCTCTTTCCTAGCCTTGCAAACACGCACTCTGCTTATCCTCAGAGGCGTTCTCCGAACAGCGAAATGAAACGTTGCACTCTCTCTCCTCCAAGGAAGGTGCTAGGCAGGAATTGTCTTGCTGGTCCTCACTTGCCCTGGCAGTCATTGCAGAGAAACAGCAAGACTGGGGCTCTGCTCTTTCCTAGCCTTGCAAACACCCAATGCAGTTCCTGTCCCTCGTGAGCGCCAAACTGCTAAGTTGAAACGTTGCACTCTCTCTCCTCCAAGGAAGGTGCTAGTCAGGAATTGTCGTGCTGGTCCTCACTTGCCCTGGCAGTCATTGCAGAGAAACAGCAAAATTGGGGCTCTGCTCTTTCGTAGACTTGCAAACAGCCAATGCAGTTCCTCTCCCTCGTAGAGCGCCAAACTGGTAAGGTGAAACGTTGCACTCTCTCTCCTCAAAGGAAGGTGCTAGGCAGGAATTGTCTTGCTGGTCCTCACTTGCCCTGGCAGTCATTGCAGAGAAACAGCAAGACTGGGGCTCTGCTCTTTCCTAGCCTTGCAATCAGCCAATGCAGTTCCTCTCCCTCGTGAGCGCCTAAATGCTAAATTGAAACGTTGAACTCTCCCTCCTCAAAGGAAGGTGCTAGGCAGGAATTGTCTTGCTGGTCCTCACTTGCCCTGGCAGTCATTGCAGAGAAACAGCAAGACTGGGGCTCTGCTCTTTCCTAGCCTTGCAAACACGCACTCTGCTTCTTCTCAGAGTCGTTCTCCGAACTGCGAAATGAAACGTTTCACTGTCTCTCCTCCAAGGAAGGTGCTAGGCAGGAATTGTCTTGCTGGTCCTCACTTGCCCTGGCAGTCATTGCAGAGAAACAGCAAGACTGGGGCTCTGCTCTTTCCTAGCCTTGCAAACACGCACTCTGCTTATCCTCAGAGGCGTTCTCCGAACAGCAAAATGAAACGTTGCACTCTCTCTGCTCCAAGGAAGGCGCTAGGCAGGAATTGTCTTGCTGGTCCTCACTTGCCCTGGCAGTCATTGCAGAGAAACAGCAAGACTGGGGCTCTGCTCTTTCCTAGCCTTGCAAACACCCAATGCAGTTCCTGTCCCTCGTGAGCGCCAAACTGCTAAGTTGAAACGTTGCACTCTCTCTCCTCCAAGGAAGGTGCTAGTCAGGAATTGTCGTGCTGGTCCTCACTTGCCCTGGCAGTCATTGCAGAGAAACAGGAAGATTGGGGCTCTGCTCTTTCGTAGACTTGCAAACAGCCAATGCAGTTCCTCTCCCTCGTAGAGCGCCAAACTGATAAGTTGAAACGTTGCACTCTCTCTCCTCCAAGGAAGGTGCTAGGCAGGAATTGTCTTGCTGGTCCTCACTTGCCCTGGCAGTCATTGCAGAGAAACAGCAAGACTGGGGCTCTGCTCTTTCCTAGCCTTGCAAACACGCACTCTGCTTCCTCTCAGAGTCGTTCTCCGAAGTGCGAAATGAAACGTTTCACTGTCTCTCCTCCAAGGAAGGTGATAGGCAGGAACTGTCTTGCTGGTCCTCACTTGCCCTGGCAGTCATTGCAGAGAAACAGCAAGACTGGGGCTCTGCTCCTTCCTAGGCTTGAAAACACGCACTCTGCTTATTCTCACTCTGGTTCTCCGAGCTGCGAAATGAAACGTTGCACTGGCTCTTTTCCAAGGAAGGTGCTAGGCAGGAATTGTCTAGCTGGTCCTCACTTGCACTGGCAGTCATTGCAGAGAAATAGCAAGACTGGGGCTCTCCTCTTTCCTAGCCTTGCAAACACCCAATGCAGTTCCTGTCCCTCGTGTGCGCCAAGCTGGTAAGTTGAAACGTTGCACTCTCTCTCCTCAAAGGAAGGTGCTAGGCAGGAATTGTCGTGCTGGTCCTCACTTGCCCTGGCAGTCATTGCAGAGAAACAGCAAGACTGGGGCTCTGCTCTTTCCTAGCCTTGCAAACACGCACTCTGCTTATCCTCAGAGTCGTTCTCCGAAGTGCGAAATGAAACGTTGCACTGTCTCTCCTCTAAGGAAGGTGATAGGCAGGAATTGTCTTGCTGGTCCTCACTTGCCCTGGCAGTCATTGCAGAGAAACAGCAAGACTGGGGCTCTGCTCTTTCCTAGCCTTGCAAACACGCACTCTGCTTATCCTCAGAGGCGTTCTCCGAACTGCGAAATGAAACGTTGCAATGTCTCTCCTCCAATGAAGGTGCTAGGCAGGAATTGTCTTGCTGGTCCTCACTTGCCCTGGCAGTCATTGCAGAGAAACAGCAAGACTGGGGCTCTGCTCTTTCCTAGCCTTGCAAACACCCAATGCAGTTCCTGTCACTCGTGAGCGCCAAACTGCTAAGTTGAAACGTTGCACTCTCTCTCCGAAAAAGGAAGGTGCTAGGCAGGAATTGTCGTGCTGGTCCTCACTTGCCCTGGCAGTCATTGCAGAGAAACAGCAAGAGTGGGGCTCTGCTCTTTCCTAGCATTGCAAACACGCACTCTGCTTATCCTCAGAGTCGTTCTCCGAAGTGCAAAATTAAACGTTGCACTGTCTCTCCTCTAAGGAAGGTGCTAGGCAGGAATTGTCTTGCTGGTCCTCACTTGCCCTGGCAGTCATTGCAGAGAAACAGCAAGACTGGGGCTCTGCTCTTTCCTAGCCTTGCAAACACGCACTCTGCTTATCCTCAGAGGCGTTCTCCGAACTGCGAAATGAAACGTTGCACACTCTCTCCTCAAAGTAAGGTGCTAGACAGGAATTGTCGTGCTGGTCCTCACTTTCCCTGGCAGTCATTGCAGAGAAACAGAAAGACTGGGGCTCTGCTCTTTCCTAGCCTTGCAAACACCCAATGCAGTTCCTGTCCCTCGTGAGCGCCAAACTGCTAAGTTGAAACGTTGCACTCTCTCTCCTCCAAGGAAGGTGCTAGGCAGGAATTGTCTTGCTGGTCCTCACTTGCCCTGGCAGTCATTGCAGAGAAACAGCAAGACTGGGGCTCTGCTCTTTCCTAGCCTTGCAAACACGCATTCTGCTTATCCTCAGAGTCGTTCTCCGAAGTGCGAAATGAAACGTTGCACTGTCTCTCCTCCAAGGAAGGTGCTAGGCAGGAATTGTCTTGCTGGTCCTCACTTGCCCTGGCAGTCATTGCAGAGAAACAGCAAGACTGGTGCTCTGCTCTTTCCTAGCCTTGCAATCAGCCAATGCAGTTCCTCTCCCTCGTGAGCGCCAAAATGCTAAATTGAAACGTTGCACTCTCTCTCCTCCAAGGAAGGTGCTAGGCAGGAATTGTCTTGCTGGTCCTCACTGGCCCTGGCAGTCATTGCAGAGAAACAGCAAGACTGCGGCTCTGCTCTTTCCTAGCCTTGCAAACACCCAATGCAGTTCCTGTCCCTTGTGAGCGCCAAACTGCTAAGTTGAAACGTTGCACTTTCTCTCCTCAAAGGAAGGTGCTAGGCAGGAATTGTCGTGCTGGTCCTCACTTGCCCTGGCAGTCATTGCAGAGAAACAGCAAGACTGGGGCTCTGCTCTTTTTAGGCTTGCAAACACGCACTCTGCATTTACTCACACTTGATCTCCGAACTGCGAAATGAAACGTTGCACTGTCTCTCCTCCAAGGAAGGTGCTAGGCAGGAATTGTCTTGCTGGTCCTCACTTGTCCTGGCAGACATTGCAGAGAAATAGCAAGATTGGGGCTCTGCTATTTCGTAGACTTGCAAACAGCCAATGCAGTTCCTCTCCCTCGTAGAGCGCCAAACTCCTATATTGAAACGTTGCACTCTGTCTACTCCTAGGAAGGTGCTAGGCATGAATTGTTTTGCTGGTCCTCACTTGCCCTGGCAGTCATTGCAGAGAAACAGCAAGACTGGGGCTCTGCTCTTTCCTAGCCTTGCAAACACGCACTCTGCTTATCCTCAAAGGAGTTCTCCGAACAGCGAAATGAAACGTTGCACTGTCTCTCCTCCAAGGAAGGTGGTAGGCAGGAATTGTCGTGCTGGTCCTCACTTGCCCTGGCAGTCATTGCAGAGAAACAGGAAGATTGGGGCTCTGCTCTTTCCTAGGCTTGCAAACACCCAATGCAGTTCCTGTCCCTCGTGAGCGCCAAACTGCTAAGTTGAAACGTTGCACTCTCTCTCCTCAAGGGAAGGTGCTAGGCAGGAATTGTCGTGCTGGTCCTCAATTGCCCTGGCAGTCATTGCAGAGAAACAGCAAGACTGGGGCTCTGCTCTTTCCTAGCCTTGCAAACACGCACTCTGCTTATCCTCAGAGGCTTTCTCCGAACAGCAAAATGAAACGTTGCACTCTCTCTCCTCCAAGGAAGGTGCTAGGCAGGAATTGTCTTGCTGGTCCTCGCTTGCCCTGGCAGTCATTGCAGAGAAACAGCAAGACTGGGGCTCTGCTCTTTCCTAGCCTTGCAATCAGCCAATGCAGTTCCTCTCCCTCGTGAGCGCCAAAATGCTAAATTGAAACGTTGCACTCTCTCTCCTCCAAGGAAGGCGCTAGGCAGGAATTGTCTTGCTGGTCCTCACTTGCCTGGCAGTCATTGCAGAGAAACAGCAAGACTGGGGCTCTGCTCTTTCCTAGCCTTGCAATCAGCCAATGCAGCTCCTCTCCCTCGTGAGCGCCAAAATGCTAAATTGAAACGTTGCACTCTCTCTCCTCCAAGGAAGGTGCTAGGCAGGAATTGTCTTGCTGGTCCTCACTTGCCCTGGCAGTCATTGCACAGAAACAGCAAGACTGGGGCTCTGCTCTTTCCTAGCCTTGCAATCAGCCAATGCAGTTCCTCTCCCTCGTGAGCGCCAAAATGCCAAATTGAAACGTTGCACTCTCTCTCCTCCAAGGAAGGTGCTAGGCAGGAATTGTCTTGCTGGTCCTCACTGGCCCTGGCAGTCATTGCAGATAATCAGTAAGACTGGGGCTCTGCTCTTTCCTAGCCTTGCAAACACGCACTCTGCTTCTTCTCAGAGTCGTTCTCCGAACTGCGAAATGAAACGTTTCACTGTCTCTCCTCCAAGGAAGATGATAGGCAGGAACTGTCTTGCTGGTCCTCACTTGCCCTGGCAGTCATTGCAGAGAAACAGCAAGACTGGGGCTCTGCTCTTTCCTAGCATTGCAAACACGCACTCTGCTTATTCTCACTCTGGTTCTCCGAACTGCGAAATGAAACGTTGCACTGGCTCTTTTCCAAGGAAGGTGCTAGGCAGGAATTGTCTTGCTGGTCCTCACTTGCCCTGGCAGTCATTGCAGAGAAACAGCAAGACTGAAGCTCTGATCTTTCCTAGCCTTGCAATCAGCCAATGCAGTTCCTCTCCCTCGTGAGCGCCAAACTGATAAGTTGAAACGTTGCACTCTCTCTCCGAAAAAGGAAGGTGCTAGGCAGGAATTGTCGTGCTGGTCCTCACTTGCCCTGGCAGTCATTGCAGAGAAACAGCAAGACTGGGGCTCTGCTCTTTCCTAGCATTGCAAACACGCACTCTACTTATCCTCAGAGTCGTTCTCCGAAGTGCGAAATGAAACGTTGCACTGTCTCTCCTCTAAGGAAGGTTCTAGGCAGGAATTGTCTTGCTGGTCCTCACTTGCCCTGGCAGTCATTGCAGAGAAACAGCAAGACTGGGGCTCTGCTCTTTCCTAGCCTTGCAATCAGCCAATGCAGTTCCTCTCCCTCGTGAGCGCCAAAATGCTAAATTGAAACGTTGCACTGTCTCTCCTCCAAGGAAGGTGCTAGGCAGGAATTGTCTTGCTGGTCCTCACTTGCCCTGGCAGTCATTGCTGAGAAACAGCAAGACTGGGGCTCTGCTCCTTCCTAGGCTTGAAAACACGCACTCTGCTTATTCTCACTCTGGTTCTCCGAACTGCGAAATGAAACGTTGCACTGGCTCTTTTCCAAGGAAGGTGCTAGGCAGGAATTGTCTAGCTGGTCCTCATTTGCACTGGCAGTCATTGCAGAGAAACAGCAAGACTGGGGCTCTGCTCTTTCCTAGCCTTGCAAACACGCACTCTGCTTATCCTCAGAGGTGTTCTCCGAACTGCGAAATGAAACGTTGAAATGTCCCTCCTCCAAGGAATGTGCTAGGCAGGAATTGTCTTGCTGGTCCTCACTTGCCCTGGCAGTCATTGCAGAGAAACAGCAAGACTGGGGCTCTGCTCTTTCCTAGCCTTGCAAACACCCAATGCAGTTCCTGTCACTCGTGAGCGCCTAACTGCTAAGTTGAAACGTTGCACTCTCTCTCCGAAAAAGGAAGGTGCTAGGCAGCAATTGTCGTGCTGGTCCTCACTTGCCCTGGCAGTCATTGCAGAGAAACAGCAAGACTGGGGCTCTGCTCTTTCCCAGGCTTGAAAACACGCACTCTGCTTATTCTCACTCTGGTTCTCCGAACTGCGAAATGAAACGTTGCACTGGCTCTTTTCCAAGGAAGGTGCTAGGCAGGAATTGTCTAGCTGGTCCTCACTTGCCCTGGCAGTCATTGCAGAGAAACAGCAAGACTGGGGCTCTGCTCCTTCCTAGGCTTGAAAACACGCACTCTGCTTATTCTCACTCTGGTTCTCCGAACTGCGAAATGAAACGTTGCACTGGCTCTTTTCCAAGGAAGGTGCTAGGCAGGAATTGTCTAGCTGGTCCTCATTTGCACTGGCAGTCATTGCAGAGAAACAGCAAGACTGGGGCTCTGCTCTTTCCTAGCCTTGCAAACACGCACTCTGCTTATCCTCAGAGGTGTTCTCCGAACTGCGAAATGAAACGTTGAAATGTCCCTCCTCCAAGGAAAGTGCTAGGCAGGAATTGTCTTGCTGGTCCTCACTTGCCCTGGCAGTCATTGCAGAGAAACAGCAAGACTGGGGCTCTGCTCTTTCCTAGCCTTGCAAACACCCAATGCAGTTCCTGTCACTCGTGAGCGCCTAACTGCTAAGTTGAAACGTTGCACTCTCTCTCCGAAAAAGGAAGGTGCTAGGCAGGAATTGTCGTGCTGGTCCTCACTTGCCCTGGCAGTCATTGCAGAGAAACAGCAAGACTGGGGCTCTGCTCTTTCCTAGCCTTGCAATCAGCCAATGCAGTTCCTCTCCCTCGTGAGCGCCAAAATGCTAAATTGAAACGTTGCACTCTCTCTCCTCAAAGGAAGGTGCTAGGCAGGAATTGTCGTGCTGGTCCTCACTTGCCCTGGCAGTCATTGCAGAGAAACAGCAAGACTGGGGCTCTGCTCTTTCCTAGCCTTGCAAACACGCACTCTGCTTCTTCTCAGAGTCGTTCTCCGAACTGCGAAATGAAACGTTTCACTGTCTCTCCTCCAAGGAAGGTGATAGGCAGGAACTGTCTTGCTGGTCCTCACTTGCCCTGGCAGTCATTGCAGAGAAACAGCAAGACTGGGGCTCTGCTCTTTCCTAGGCTTGAAAACACGCACTCTGCTTATTCTCACTCTGGTTCTCCGAACTGCGAAATGAAACGTTGCACTGGCTCTTTTCCAAGGAAGGTGCTAGGCAGGAATTGTCTTGCTGGTCCTCACTTGCCCTGGCAGTCATTGCAGAGAAACAGCAAGACTGAAGCTCTGATCTTTCCTAGCCTTGCAAACACCCAATGCAGTTCCTGTCCCTCGTGAGCGCCAAACTGCTAAGTTGAAACTTTGCACTCTCTCTCCTCAAAGGAAGGTGCTAGGCAGGAATTGTCTTGCTGGTCCTCACTTGCCCTGGCAGTCATTGCAGAGAAACAGCAAGACTGGGGCTCTGCTCTTTCCTAGCCTTGCAAACACCCAATGCAGTTCCTGTCCCTCGTGAGCGCCAAACTGCTAAGTTGAAACGTTGCACTCTCTCTCCTCCAAGGAAGGTGCTAGTCAGGAATTGTCTTGCTGGTCCTCACTTGCCCTGGCAGTCATTGCAGAGAAACAGCAAGATTGGGGCTCTGCTCTTTCGTAGACTTGCAAACAGCCAATGCAGTTCCTCTCCCTCGTAGAGCGCCAAACTGCTAAGTTGAAACGTTGCACTCTCTCTCCTCAAAGGAAGGTGCTAGGCAGGAATTGTCTTGCTGGTCCTCACTTGCCCTGGCAGTCATTGCAGAGAAACAGTAAGATTGGGGCTCTGCTCTTTCCTAGCCTTGCAATCAGCCAATGCAGTTCCTCTCCCTCGTGAGCGCCAAAATGCTAAATTGAAACGTTGCACTCTCTCTCCTCCAAGGAAGGTGCTAGGCAGGAATTGCCTTGCTGGTCCTCACTTGCCCTGGCAGTCATTGCAGAGAAACAGCAAGACTGGGGCTCTGCTTTTTCCTAGCATTGCAAACACGCACTCTGCTTATCCTCAGAGTCGTTCTCCGAAGTGCGAAATGAAACGTTGCACTGTCTCTCCTCTAAGGAAGATTCTAGGCAGGAATTGTCTTGCTGGTCCTCACTTGCCCTGGCAGTCATTGCAGAGAAACAGCAAGACTGGGGCTCTGCTCTTTCCTAGCCTTGCAATCAGCCAATGCAGTTCCTCTCCCTCGTGAGCGCCAAAATGCTAAATTGAAACGTTGCACTCTCTCTCCGAAAAAGGAAGGTGCTAGGCAGGAATTGTCGTGCTGGTCCTCACTTGCCCTGGCAGTCATTGCAGAGAAACAGCAAGACTGGGGCTCTGCTCTTTCCTAGCCTTGCAAACACGCACTCTACTTATCCTCACAGTCGTTCTCCGAAGTGCGAAATGAAACGTTGCACTGTCTCTCCTCTAAGGAAGGTTCTAGGCAGGAATTGTCTTGCTGGTCCTCACTTGCCCTGGCAGTCATTGCAGAGAAACAGCAAGACTGGGGCTCTGCTCTTTCCTAGCCTTGCAATCAGCCAATGCAGTTCGTCTCCCTCGTGAGCGCCAAAATGCTAAATTGAAACGTTGCACTCTCTCTCCTCAAAGGAAGGTGCTAGGGAGGAATTGTCTTGCTGGTCCTCACTTGCCCTGGCAGTCATTGCAGAGAAACAGCAAGACTGGGGCTCTGCTCTTTCCTAGCCTTGCAAACACCCAATGCAGTTCCTGTCCCTCGTGAGCGCCAAACTGCTAAGTTGAAACGTTGCACTCTCTCTCCTCCAAGGAAGGTGCTAGGCAGGAATTGTCGTGCTGGTCCTCACTTGCTCTGGCAGTCATTGCAGAGAAACAGCAAGACTGGGGCTCTGCTCTTTCCTAGCCTTGCAATCAACCAATGCAGTTCCTCTCCCTCGTGAGCGCCAAAATGCTAAATTGAAACGTTGCACTCTCTCTCCGAAAAAGGAAGGTGCTAGGCAGGAATTGTCGTGCTGGTCCTCACTTGCCCTGGCAGTTATTGCAGAGAAACAGCAAGACTGGGGCTCTGCTCTTTCCTAGCATTGCAAACACGCACTCTACTTATCCTCAGAGTCGTTCTCCGAAGTGCGAAATGAAACGTTGCACTGTCTCTCCTCTAAGGAAGGTTCTAGGCAGGAATTGTCTTGCTGGTCCTCACTTGCCCTGGCAGTCATTGCAGAGAAACAGCAAGACTGGGGCTCTGCTCTTTCCTAGCCTTGCAAACACCCAATGCAGTTCCTGTCCCTCGTGAGCGCCAAACTGCTAAGTTGAAACGTTGCACTCTCTCTCCTCCAAGGAAGGTGCTAGTCAGGAATTGTCGTGCTGGTCCTCACTTGCCCTGGCAGTCATTGCAGAGAAACAGCAAAATTGGGGCTCTGCTCTTTCGTAGACTTGCAAACAGCCAATGCAGATCCTCTCCCTCGTAGAGCGCCAAACTGGTAAGTTGAAACGTTGCACTCTCTCTCCTCAAAGGAAGGTGCTAGGCAGGAATTGTCTTGCTGGTCCTCACTTGCCCTGGCAGTCATTGCAGAGAAACAGCAAGACTGGGGCTCTGCTCTTTCCTAGCCTTGCAATCAGCCAATGCAGTTCCTCTCCCTCGTGAGCGCCAAAATGCTAAATTGAAACGTTGCACTCTCCCTCCTCAAAGGAAGGTGCTAGGCAGGAATTGTCTTGCTGGTCCTCACTTGCCCTGGCAGTCATTGCAGAGGAACAGCAAGACTGGGGCTCTGCTCTTTCCTAGCCTTGCAAACACGCACTCTGTTTCTTCTCAGAGTCGTTCTCCGAACTGCGAAATGAAACGTTTCACTGTCTCTCCTCCAAGGAAGGTGCTAGGCAGGAATTGTCTTGCTGGTCCTCACTTGCCCTGGCAGTCATTGCAGAGAAACAGCAAGACTGGGGCTCTGCTCTTTCCTAGCCTTGCAAACACGCACTCTGCTTATCCTCAGAGGCGTTCTCCGAACAGCAAAATGAAACGTTGCACTCTCTCTCCTCCAAGGAAGGTGCTAGGCAGGAATTGTCTTGCTGGTCCTCACTTGCCCTGGCAGTCATTGCAGAGAAACAGCAAGACTGGGGCTCTGCTCTTTCCTAGCCTTGCAAACACCCAATGCAGTTCCTGTCCCTCGTGAGCGCCAAACTGCTAAGTTGAAACGTTGCACTCTCTCTCCTCCAAGGAAGGTGCTAGTCAGGAATTGTCGTGCTGGTCCTCACTTGCCCTGGCAGTCATTGCAGAGAAACAGGAAGATTGGGGCTCTGCTCTTTCGTAGACTTGCAAACAGCCAATGCATTTCCTCTCCCTCGTGAGCGCCAAAATGCTAAATTGAAACGTTGCACTCTCTCTCCTCCAAGGAAGGTGCTAGGCAGGAATTGTCTTGCTGGTCCTCACTTGCCCTGGCAGTCATTGCAGAGAAACAGCAAGACTGGGGCTCTGCTCTTTCCTAGCCTTGCAAACACGCACTCTGCTTCTTCTCAGAGTCGTTCTCCGAACTGCGAAATGAAACGTTTCACTGTCTCTCCTCCAAGGAAGGTGATAGGCAGGAATTGTCTTGCTGGTCCTCACTTGCCCTGGCAGTCATTGCAGAGAAACAGCAAGACTGGGGCTTTGCTCTTTCCTAGCCTTGCAAACACGCACTCTGCTTATCCTCAGAGGCGTTCTCCGAACTGCGAAATGAAACGTTGCAATGTCTCTCCTCCAAGGAAAGTGCTAGGCAGGAATTGTCTTGCTGGTCATCACTTGCCCTGGCAGTCATTGCAGAGAAACAGCAAGACTGGGGCTTTGCTCTTTCCTAGCCTTGCAAACACCCAATGCAGTTCCTGTCACTCGTGAGCGCCAAACTGCTAAGTTGAAACGTTGCACTCTCTCTCCGAAAAAGGAAGGTGCTAGGCAGGAATTGTCGTGCTGGTCCTCACTTGCCCTGGCAGTCATTGCAGAGAAACAGCAAGACTGGGGCTCTGCTCTTTCCTAGCATTGCAAACACGCACTCTACTTATCCTCAGAGTCGTTCTCCGAAGTGCGAAATGAAACGTTGCACTGTCTCTCCTCTAAGGAAGGTTCTAGGCAGGAATTGTCTTGCTGGTCCTCACTTGCCCTGGCAGTCATTGCAGAGAAACAGCAAGACTGGGGCTCTGCTCTTTCCTAGCCTTGCAATCAGCCAATGCAGTTCCTCTCCCTCGTGAGCGCCAAACTGCTAAGTTGAAACGTTGCACTCTCTCTCCTCCAAGGAAGGTGCTAGGCAGGAATTGTCGTGCTGGTCCTCACTTGCTCTGGCAGTCATTGCAGAGAAACAGCAAGACTGGGGCTCTGCTCTTTCCTAGCCTTGCAATCAACCAATGCAGTTCCTCTCCCTCGTGAGCGCCAAAATGCTAAATTGAAACGTTGCACTCTCTCTCCGAAAAAGGAAGGTGCTAGGCAGGAATTGTCGTGCTGGTCCTCACTTGCCCTGGCAGTTATTGCAGAGAAACAGCAAGACTGGGGCTCTGCTCTTTCCTAGCATTGCAAACACGCACTCTACTTATCCTCAGAGTCGTTCTCCGAAGTGCGAAATGAAACGTTGCACTGTCTCTCCTCTAAGGAAGGTTCTAGGCAGGAATTGTCTTGCTGGTCCTCACTTGCCCTGGCAGTCATTGCAGAGAAACAGCAAGACTGGGGCTCTGCTCTTTCCTAGCCTTGCAAACACGCACTCTGCTTATCCTCAGAGGCGTTCTCCGAACAGCGAAATGAAACGTTGCACTCTCTCTCCTCCAAGGAAGGTGCTAGGCAGGAATTGTCTTGCTGGTCCTCACTTGCCCTGGCAGTCATTGCAGAGAAACAGCAAGACTGGGGCTCTGCTCTTTCCTAGCCTTGCAAACACCCAATGCAGTTCCTGTCCCTCGTGAGCGCCAAACTGCTAAGTTGAAACGTTGCACTCTCTCTCCTCCAAGGAAGGTGCTAGTCAGGAATTGTCGTGCTGGTCCTCACTTGCCCTGGCAGTCATTGCAGAGAAACAGCAAAATTGGGGCTCTGCTCTTTCGTAGACTTGCAAACAGCCAATGCAGATCCTCTCCCTCGTAGAGCGCCAAACTGGTAAGTTGAAACGTTGCACTCTCTCTCCTCAAAGGAAGGTGCTAGGCAGGAATTGTCTTGCTGGTCCTCACTTGCCCTGGCAGTCATTGCAGAGAAACAGCAAGACTGGGGCTCTGCTCTTTCCTAGCCTTGCAATCAGCCAATGCAGTTCCTCTCCCTCGTGAGCGCCAAAATGCTAAATTGAAACGTTGCACTCTCCCTCCTCAAAGGAAGGTGCTAGGCAGGAATTGTCTTGCTGGTCCTCACTTGCCCTGGCAGTCATTGCAGAGGAACAGCAAGACTGGGGCTCTGCTCTTTCCTAGCCTTGCAAACACGCACTCTGTTTCTTCTCAGAGTCGTTCTCCGAACTGCGAAATGAAACGTTTCACTGTCTCTCCTCCAAGGAAGGTGCTAGGCAGGAATTGTCTTGCTGGTCCTCACTTGCCCTGGCAGTCATTGCAGAGAAACAGCAAGACTGGGGCTCTGCTCTTTCCTAGCCTTGCAAACACGCACTCTGCTTATCCTCAGAGGCGTTCTCCGAACAGCAAAATGAAACGTTGCACTCTCTCTCCTCCAAGGAAGGTGCTAGGCAGGAATTGTCTTGCTGGTCCTCACTTGCCCTGGCAGTCATTGCAGAGAAACAGCAAGACTGGGGCTCTGCTCTTTCCTAGCCTTGCAAACACCCAATGCAGTTCCTGTCCCTCGTGAGCGCCAAACTGCTAAGTTGAAACGTTGCACTCTCTCTCCTCCAAGGAAGGTGCTAGTCAGGAATTGTCGTGCTGGTCCTCACTTGCCCTGGCAGTCATTGCAGAGAAACAGGAAGATTGGGGCTCTGCTCTTTCGTAGACTTGCAAACAGCCAATGCATTTCCTCTCCCTCGTGAGCGCCAAAATGCTAAATTGAAACGTTGCACTCTCTCTCCTCCAAGGAAGGTGCTAGGCAGGAATTGTCTTGCTGGTCCTCACTTGCCCTGGCAGTCATTGCAGAGAAACAGCAAGACTGGGGCTCTGCTCTTTCCTAGCCTTGCAAACACGCACTCTGCTTCTTCTCAGAGTCGTTCTCCGAACTGCGAAATGAAAAGTTTCACTGTCTCTCCTCCAAGGAAGGTGATAGGCAGGAATTGTCTTGCTGGTCCTCACTTGCCCTGGCAGTCATTGCAGAGAAACAGCAAGACTGGGGCTTTGCTCTTTCCTAGCCTTGCAAACACGCACTCTGCTTATCCTCAGAGGCGTTCTCCGAACTGCGAAATGAAACGTTGCAATGTCTCTCCTCCAAGGAAAGTGCTAGGCAGGAATTGTCTTGCTGGTCATCACTTGCCCTGGTAGTCATTGCAGAGAAACAGCAAGACTGGGGCTTTGCTCTTTCCTAGCCTTGCAAACACCCAATGCAGTTCCTGTCACTCGTGAGCGCCAAACTGCTAAGTTGAAACGTTGCACTCTCTCTCCGAAAAAGGAAGGTGCTAGGCAGGAATTGTCGTGCTGGTCCTCACTTGCCCTGGCAGTCATTGCAGAGAAACAGCAAGACTGGGGCTCTGCTCTTTCCTAGCATTGCAAACACGCACTCTACTTATCCTCAGAGTCGTTCTCCGAAGTGCGAAATGAAACGTTGCACTGTCTCTCCTCTAAGGAAGGTTCTAGGCAGGAATTGTCTTGCTGGTCCTCACTTGCCCTGGCAGTCATTGCAGAGAAACAGCAAGACTGGGGCTCTGCTCTTTCCTAGCCTTGCAATCAGCCAATGCAGTTCCTCTCCCTCGTGAGCGCCAAAATGCTAAATTGAAACGTTGCACTCTCTCTCCTCAAAGGAAGATGCTAGGCAGGAATTGTCTTGCTGGTCCTCACTTGCCCTGGCAGTCATTTCAGAGAAACAGCAAGACTGGGGCTCTGCTCTTTCCTAGCCTTGCAAACACCCAATGCAGTTCCTGTCCCTCGTGAGCGCCAAACTGCTAAGTTGAAACGTTGCACTCTCTCTCCTCAAAGGAAGGTGCTAGGCAGGAATTGTGGTGCTGGTCCTCACTTGCCCTGGCAGTCATTGCAGAGAAACAGCAAGACTGGGGCTCTGGTCTTTCCTAGCCTTGCAAACACGCACTCTGCTTATCCTCAGAGTCGTTCTCCGAAGTGCGAAATGAAACGTTGCACTGTCTCTCCTCCAATGAAGGTGATAGGCAGGAATTGTCTTGCTGGTCCTCACTTGCCCTGGCAGTCATTGCAGAGAAACAGCAAGACTGGGGCTCTGCTCTTTCCTAGCCTTGCAATCAGCCAATGCAGTTCCTCTCCTCGTGAGCGCCAAAATGCTAAATTGAAACGTTGCACTCTCTCTCCTCCAAGGAAGGTGGTAGGCAGGAATTGTCGTGCTGGTCCTCACTTGCCCTGGCAGTCATTGCAGAGAAACAGCAAGACTGGGGCTCTGCTCTTTCCTAGCCTTGCAAACACGCACTCTGCTTATTCTCACTCTGGTTCTCCGAACTGCGAAATGAAACGTTGCACTGGCTCTTTTCCAAGGAAGGTGCTAGGCAGGAATTGTCTTGCTGGTCCTCACTTGCCCTGGCAGTCATTGCAGAGAAACAGCAAGACTGGGGCTCTGCTCTTTCCTAGCCTTGCAAACACCCAATGCAGTTCCTGTCCCACTTGAGAGCCGAACAGCTAAGTTGAAACATTGCACTTTCTCTCCTCAAAGGAAGGTGCTAGACAGGAATTGTCGTGCTGGTCCTCACTTGCCCTGGCAGTCATTGCAGAGAAACAGCAAGATTGGGGCTCTGCTCTTTCGTAGACTTGCAAACAGCCAATGCAGTTCCTCTCCCTCGTAGAGCGCCAAACTCCTATATGGAAACGTTGCACTCTGTCTACACCTAGGAAGGTGCTAGGCAGGAATTGTCGTGCTGGTCCTCACTTGCCCTGGCAGTCATTGCAGAGAAAGAGCAAGACTGGGGCTCTGCTCTTTCCTAGCCTTGCAAACACGCACTCTGCTTATTCTCACTCTGGTTCTCCGAACAGCGAAATGAAACGTTGCACTGGCTCTTTTCCAAGGAAGGTGCTAGGCAGGAATTGTCTTGCTGGTCCTCACTTGCCCTGGCAGTCATTGCAGAGAAACAGCAAGACTGGGGCTCTGCTCTTTCCCAGGCTTGAAAACACGCACTCTGCTTATTCTCACTCTGGTTCTCCGAACTGCGAAATGAAACGTTGCACTGGCTCTTTTCCAAGGAAGGTGCTAGGCAGGAATTGTCTAGCTGGTCCTCACTTGCCCTGGCAGTCATTGCAGAGAAACAGCAAGACTGGGGCTCTGCTCCTTCCTAGGCTTGAAAACACGCACTCTGCTTATTCTCACTCTGGTTCTCCGAACTGCGAAATGAAACGTTGCACTGGCTCTTTTCCAAGGAAGGTGCTAGGCAGGAATTGTCTAGCTGGTCCTCACTTGCACTGGCAGTCATTGCAGAGAAACAGCAAGACTGGGGCTCTGCTCTTTCCTAGCCTTGCAAACACCCAATGCAGTTCCTGTCCCTCGTATGCGCCAAACTGGTAAGTTGAAACGTTGCACTCTCTATCCTCAAAGGAAGGTGCTAGGCAGGAATTGTCGTGCTGGTCCTCACTTGCCCTGGCAGTCATTGCAGAGAAACAGCAAGACTGGGGCTTTGCTCTTTCCTAGCCTTGCAAACACGCACTCTGCTTATCCTCAGAGGCGTTCTCCGAACTGCGAAATGAAACGTTGCAATGTCTCTCCTCCAAGGAAAGTGCTAGGCAGGAATTGTCTTGCTGGTCATCACTTGCCCTGGCAGTCATTGCAGAGAAACAGCAAGACTGGGGCTTTGCTCTTTCCTAGCCTTGCAAACACCCAATGCAGTTCCTGTCCCTCGTGAGCGCCAAACTGCTAAGTTGAAACGTTGCACTCTCTCTCCGAAAAAGGAAGGTGCTAGGCAGGAATTGTCGTGCTGGTCCTCACTTGCCCTGGCAGTCATTGCAGAGAAACAGCAAGACTGGGGCTCTGCTCTTTCCTAGCATTGCAAACACGCACTCTACTTATCCTCAGAGTCGTTCTCCGAAGTGCGAAATGAAACGTTGCACTGTCTCTCCTCTAAGGAAGGTTCTAGGCAGGAATTGTCTTGCTGGTCCTCACTTGCCCTGGCAGTCATTGCAGAGAAACAGCAAGACTGGGGCTCTGCTCTTTCCTAGCCTTGCAATCAGCCAATGCAGTTCCTCTCCCTCGTGAGCGCCAAAATGCTAAATTGAAACGTTGCACTCTCTCTCCTCAAAGGAAGATGCTAGGCAGGAATTGTCTTGCTGGTCCTCACTTGCCCTGGCAGTCATTTCAGAGAAACAGCAAGACTGGGGCTCTGCTCTTTCCTAGCCTTGCAAACACCCAATGCAGTTCCTGTCCCTCGTGAGCGCCAAACTGCTAAGTTGAAACGTTGCACTCTGTCTCCTCAAAGGAAGGTGCTAGGCAGGAATTGTGGTGCTGGTCCTCACTTGCCCTGGCAGTCATTGCAGAGAAACAGCAAGACTGGGGCTCTGCTCTTTCCTAGCCTTGCAAACACGCACTCTGCTTATCCTCAGAGTCGTTCTCCGAAGTGCGAAATGAAACGTTGCACTGTCTCTCCTCCAATGAAGGTGATAGGCAGGAATTGTCTTGCTGGTCCTCACTTGCCTGGCAGTCATTGCAGAGAAACAGCAAGACTGGGGCTCTGCTCTTTCCTAGCCTTGCAATCAGCCAATGCAGTTCCTCTCCTCGTGAGCGCCAAAATGCTAAATTGAAACGTTGCACTCTCTCTCCTCCAAGGAAGGTGGTAGGCAGGAATTGTCGTGCTGGTCCTCACTTGCCCTGGCAGTCATTGCAGAGAAACAGCAAGACTGGGGCTCTGCTCTTTCCTAGCCTTGCAAACACGCACTCTGCTTATTCTCACTCTGGTTCTCCGAACTGCGAAATGAAACGTTGCACTGGCTCTTTTCCAAGGAAGGTGCTAGGCAGGAATTGTCTTGCTGGTCCTCACTTGCCCTGGCAGTCATTGCAGAGAAACAGCAAGATTGGGGCTCTGCTCTTTCGTAGAGTTGCAAACACCCAATGCAGTTCCTGTCCCTCGTGAGCGCCAAACTGCTAAGTTGAAACGTTACACTCTCTCTCCTCAAAGGAAGGTGCTAGACAGGAATTGTCTTCCTGGTCCTCACTTGCCCTGGCAGTCATTGCAGAGAAACAGCAAGACTGGGGCTCTGCTCTTTCCTAGCCTTGCAATCAGCCAATGCAGTTCCTCTCGCTCGTGAGCGCCAAAATGCTAAATTGAAACGTTGCACTGTCTCTCTTCCAAGGAAGGTGCTAGGCAGGAATTGTCTTGCTGGTCCTCACTTGCCCTGGCAGTCATTGCAGAGAAAGAGCAAGACTGGGGCTCTGCTCTTTCCTAGCCTTGCAAACACCCAATGCAGTTCCTGTCCCACTTGAGAGCCGAACAGCTAAGTTGAAACATTGCACTTTCTCTCCTCAAAGGAAGGTGCTAGACAGGAATTGTCGTGCTGGTCCTCACTTGCCCTGGCAGTCATTGCAGAGAAACAGCAAGATTGGGGCTCTGCTCTTTCGTAGACTTGCAAACAGCCAATGCAGTTCCTCTCCCTCGTAGAGCGCC
Source organism: Phaethon aethereus (assembly GCF_964289735.1). Taxonomy (NCBI): domain Eukaryota; kingdom Metazoa; phylum Chordata; class Aves; order Phaethontiformes; family Phaethontidae; genus Phaethon; species Phaethon aethereus. The sequence continues at coordinate 21,490,525 of NC_138578.1, forward strand.
AAACTCCTATATGGAAACGTTGCACTCTGTCTACTCCTAGGAAGGTGCTAGGCAGGAATTGTCGTGCTGGTCCTCACTTGCCCTGGCAGTCATTGCAGAGAAACAGCTAGACTGGGGCTCTGCTCTTTCCTAGCCTTGCAAACACGCACTCTGCTTATTCTCACTCTGGTTCTCCGAACAGCGAAATGAAACGTTGCACTGGCTCTTTTCCAAGGAAGGTGCTAGGCAGGAATTGTCTTGCTGGTCCTCACTTGCCCTGGCAGTCATTGCAGAGAAACAGCAAGACTGGGGCTCTGCTCTTTCCCAGGCTTGAAAACACGCACTCTGCTTATTCTCACTCTGGTTCTCCGAACTGCGAAATGAAACGTTGCACTGGCTCTTTTCCAAGGAAGGTGCTAGGCAGGAATTGTCTAGCTGGTCCTCACTTGCCCTGGCAGTCATTGCAGAGAAACAGCAAGACTGGGGCTCTGCTCCTTCCTAGGCTTGAAAACACGCACTCTGCTTATTCTCACTCTGGTTCTCCGAACTGCGAAATGAAACGTTGCACTGGCTCTTTTCCAAGGAAGGTGCTAGGCAGGAATTGTCTAGCTGGTCCTCACTTGCACTGGCAGTCATTGCAGAGAAACAGCAAGACTGGGGCTCTACTCTTTCCTAGCCTTGCAAACACCCAATGCAGTTCCTGTCCCTCGTATGCGCCAAACTGGTAAGTTGAAACGTTGCACTCTCTCTCCTCAAAGGAAGGTGCTAGGCAGGAATTGTCGTGCTGGTCCTCACTTGCCCTGGCAGTCATTGCAGAGAAACAGCAAGACTGGGGCTCTGCTCTTTCCTAGCATTGCAAACACGCACTCTGCTTATCCTCAGAGTCGTTCTCCGAAGTGCGAAATGAAACGTTGCACTGTCTCTCCTCTGAGGAAGGTGATAGGCAGGAATTGTCTTGCTGGTCCTCACTTGCCCTGGCAGTCATTGCAGAGAAACAGCAAGACTGGGGCTCTGCTCTTTCCCAGCCTTGCAAACACGCACTCTGCTTATCCTCAGAGGCGTTCTCCGAACTGCGAAATGAAACGTTGCAATGTCTCTCCTCCAAGGAAAGTGCTAGGCAGGAATTGTGTTGCTGGTCCTCACTTGCCCTGGCAGTCATTGCAGAGAAACAGCAAGACTGGGGCTCTGCTCTTTCCTAGCCTTGCAAACACCCAATGCAGTTCCTGTGAATCGTGAGCGCCAAACTGCTAAGTTGAAACGTTGCACTCTCTCTCCGAAAAAGGAAGGTGCTAGGCAGGAATTGTCGTGCTGGTCCTCACTTGCCCTGGCAGTCATTGCAGAGAAACAGCAAGACTGGGGCTCTGCTCTTTCCTAGCCTTGAAAACACGCACTCTGGTTATCCTCAGAGTCGTTCTCCGAAGTGCGAAATGAAACGTTGCACTGTCTCTCCTCCAATGAAGGTGATAGGCAGGAATTGTCTTGCTGGTCCTCACTTGCCCTGGCAGTCATTGCAGAGAAACAGCAAGACTGGGGCTCTGCTCTTTCCTAGCCTTGCAATCAGCCAATGCAGTTCCTCTCCTCGTGAGCGCCAAAATGCTAAATTGAAACGTTGCACTCTCTCTCCTCCAAGGAAGGTGGTAGGCAGGAATTGTCGTGCTGGTCCTCACTTGCCCTGGCAGTCATTGCAGAGAAACAGCAAGACTGGGGCTCTGCTCTTTCCTAGCCTTGCAAACACGCACTCTGCTTATTCTCACTCTGGTTCTCCGAACTGCGAAATGAAACGTTGCACTGGCTCTTTTCCAAGAAAGGTGCTAGGCAGGAATTGTCTTGCTGGTCCTCACTTGCCCTGGCAGTCATTGCAGAGAAACAGCAAGATTGGGGCTCTGCTCTTTCGTAGAGTTGCAAACACCCAATGCAGTTCCTGTCCCTCGTGAGCGCCAAACTGCTAAGTTGAAACGTTACACTCTCTCTCCTCAAAGGAAGGTGCTAGACAGGAATTGTCTTCCTGGTCCTCACTTGCCCTGGCAGTCATTGCAGAGAAACAGCAAGACTGGGGCTCTGCTCTTTCCTAGCCTTGCAATCAGCCAATGCAGTTCCTCTCGCTCGTGAGCGCCAAAATGCTAAATTGAAACGTTGCACTGTCTCTCTTCCAAGGAAGGTGCTAGGCAGGAATTGTCTTGCTGGTCCTCACTTGCCCTGGCAGTCATTGCAGAGAAAGAGCAAGACTGGGGCTCTGCTCTTTCCTAGCCTTGCAAACACCCAATGCAGTTCCTGTCCCACTTGAGAGCCGAACAGCTAAGTTGAAACATTGCACTTTCTCTCCTCAAAGGAAGGTGCTAGACAGGAATTGTCGTGCTGGTCCTCACTTGCCCTGGCAGTCATTGCAGAGAAACAGCAAGATTGGGGCTCTGCTCTTTCGTAGACTTGCAAACAGCCAATGCAGTTCCTCTCCCTCGTAGAGCGCCAAACTCCTATATGGAAACGTTGCACTCTGTCTACTCCTAGGAAGGTGCTAGGCAGGAATTGTCGTGCTGGTCCTCACTTGCCCTGGCAGTCATTGCAGAGAAACAGCTAGACTGGGGCTCTGCTCTTTCCTAGCCTTGCAAACACGCACTCTGCTTATTCTCACTCTGGTTCTCCGAACAGCGAAATGAAACGTTGCACTGGCTCTTTTCCAAGGAAGGTGCTAGGCAGGAATTGTCTTGCTGGTCCTCACTTGCCCTGGCAGTCATTGCAGAGAAACAGCAAGACTGGGGCTCTGCTCTTTCCCAGGCTTGAAAACACGCACTCTGCTTATTCTCACTCTGGTTCTCCGAACTGCGAAATGAAACGTTGCACTGGCTCTTTTCCAAGGAAGGTGCTAGGCAGGAATTGTCTAGCTGGTCCTCACTTGCCCTGGCAGTCATTGCAGAGAAACAGCAAGACTGGGGCTCTGCTCCTTCCTAGGCTTGAAAACACGCACTCTGCTTATTCTCACTCTGGTTCTCCGAACTGCGAAATGAAACGTTGCACTGGCTCTTTTCCAAGGAAGGTGCTAGGCAGGAATTGTCTAGCTGGTCCTCACTTGCACTGGCAGTCATTGCAGAGAAACAGCAAGACTGGGGCTCTGCTCTTTCCTAGCCTTGCAAACACCCAATGCAGTTCCTGTCCCTCGTATGCGCCAAACTGGTAAGTTGAAACGTTGCACTCTCTCTCCTCAAAGGAAGGTGCTAGGCAGGAATTGTCGTGCTGGTCCTCACTTGCCCTGGCAGTCATTGCAGAGAAACAGCAAGACTGGGGCTCTGCTCTTTCCTAGCATTGCAAACACGCACTCTGCTTATCCTCAGAGTCGTTCTCCGAAGTGCGAAATGAAACGTTGCACTGTCTCTCCTCTGAGGAAGGTGATAGGCAGGAATTGTCTTGCTGGTCCTCACTTGCCCTGGCAGTCATTGCAGAGAAACAGCAAGACTGGGGCTCTGCTCTTTCCCAGCCTTGCAAACACGCACTCTGCTTATCCTCAGAGGCGTTCTCCGAACTGCGAAATGAAACGTTGCAATGTCTCTCCTCCAAGGAAAGTGCTAGGCAGGAATTGTGTTGCTGGTCCTCACTTGCCCTGGCAGTCATTGCAGAGAAACAGCAAGACTGGGGCTCTGCTCTTTCCTAGCCTTGCAAACACCCAATGCAGTTCCTGTGAATCGTGAGCGCCAAACTGCTAAGTTGAAACGTTGCACTCTCTCTCCGAAAAAGGAAGGTGCTAGGCAGGAATTGTCGTGCTGGTCCTCACTTGCCCTGGCAGTCATTGCAGAGAAACAGCAAGACTGGGGCTCTGCTCTTTCCTAACATTGCAAACACGCACTCTACTTATCCTCAGAGTCGTTCTCCGAAGTGCGAAATGAAACGTTGCACTGTCTCTCCTCTAAGGAAGGTTCTAGGCAGGAATTGTCTTGCTGGTCCTCACTTGCCCTGGCAGTCATTGCAGAGAAACAGCAAGAGTGGAGCTCTGCTCTTTCCTAGCCTTGCACACACCCAATGCAGTTCCTGTCCCACTTGAGAGCCGAACAGCTAAGTTGAAACATTGCACTTTCTCTCCTCAAAGGAAGGTGCTAGACAGGAATTGTCGTGCTGGTCCTCACTTGCCCTGGCAGTCATTGCAGAGAAACAGCAAGATTGGGGCTCTGCTCTTTCGTAGACTTGCAAACAGCCAATGCAGTTCCTCTCCCTCGTAGAGCGCCAAACTCCTATATGGAAACGTTGCACTCTGTCTACTCCTAGGAAGGTGCTAGGCAGGAATTGTCGTGCTGGTCCTCACTTGCCCTGGCAGTCATTGCAGAGAAACAGCAAGACTGGGGCTCTGCTCTTTCCTAGCCTTGCAAACACGCACTCTGCTTATTCTCACTCTGGTTCTCCGAACAGCGAAATGAAACGTTGCACTGGCTCTTTTCCAAGGAAGGTGCTAGGCAGGAATTGTCTTGCTGGTCCTCACTTGCCCTGGCAGTCATTGCAGAGAAACAGCAAGACTGGGGCTCTGCTCTTTCCCAGGCTTGAAAACACGCACTCTGCTTATTCTCACTCTGGTTCTCCGAACTGCGAAATGAAACGTTGCACTGGCTCTTTTCCAAGGAAGGTGCTAGGCAGGAATTGTCTAGCTGGTCCTCACTTGCCCTGGCAGTCATTGCAGAGAAACAGCAAGACTGGGGCTCTGCTCCTTCCTAGGCTTGAAAACACGCACTCTGCTTATTCTCACTCTGGTTCTCCGAACTGCGAAATGAAACGTTGCACTGGCTCTTTTCCAAGGAAGGTGCTAGGCAGGAATTGTCTAGCTGGTCCTCACTTGCACTGGCAGTCATTGCAGAGAAACAGCAAGACTGGGGCTCTGCTCTTTCCTAGCCTTGCAAACACCCAATGCAGTTCCTGTCCCTCGTATGCGCCAAACTGGTAAGTTGAAACGTTGCACTCTCTCTCCTCAAAGGAAGGTGCTAGGCAGGAATTGTCGTGCTGGTCCTCACTTGCCCTGGCAGTCATTGCAGAGAAACAGCAAGACTGGGGCTCTGCTCTTTCCTAGCATTGCAAACACGCACTCTGCTTATCCTCAGAGTCGTTCTCCGAAGTGCGAAATGAAACGTTGCACTGTCTCTCCTCTGAGGAAGGTGATAGGCAGGAATTGTCTTGCTGGTCCTCACTTGCCCTGGCAGTCATTGCAGAGAAACAGCAAGACTGGGGCTCTGCTCTTTCCCAGCCTTGCAAACACGCACTCTGCTTATCCTCAGAGGCGTTCTCCGAACTGCGAAATGAAACGTTGCAATGTCTCTCCTCCAAGGAAAGTGCTAGGCAGGAATTGTGTTGCTGGTCCTCACTTGCCCTGGCAGTCATTGCAGAGAAACAGCAAGACTGGGGCTCTGCTCTTTCCTAGCCTTGCAAACACCCAATGCAGTTCCTGTGAATCGTGAGCGCCAAACTGCTAAGTTGAAACGTTGCACTCTCTCTCCGAAAAAGGAAGGTGCTAGGCAGGAATTGTCGTGCTGGTCCTCACTTGCCCTGGCAGTCATTGCAGAGAAACAGCAAGACTGGGGCTCTGCTCTTTCCTAACATTGCAAACACGCACTCTACTTATCCTCAGAGTCGTTCTCCGAAGTGCGAAATGAAACGTTGCACTGTCTCTCCTCTAAGGAAGGTTCTAGGCAGGAATTGTCTTGCTGGTCCTCACTTGCCCTGGCAGTCATTGCAGAGAAACAGCAAGACTGGGGCTCTGCTCTTTCCTAGCCTTGCAATCAGCCAATGCAGTTCCTCTCCCTCGTGAGCGCCAAAATGCTAAATTGAAACGTTGCACTCTCTCTCCTCAAAGGAATGTGCTAGGCAGGAATTGTCTTGCTGGTCCTCACTTGCCCTGGCAGTCATTGCAGAGAAACAGCAAGACTGGGGCTCTGCTCTTTCCTAGCATTGCAAACACCCAATGCAGTTCCTGTCCCTCGTGAGCGCCAAACTGCTAAGTTGAAACGTTGCACTCTCTCTCCTCCAAGGAAGGTGGTAGGCAGGAATTGTCGTGCTGGTCCTCACATGCCCTGGCAGTCATTGCAGAGAAACAGCAAGACTGGGGCTCTACTCTTTCCTAGCCTTGCAAACACGCACTCTGCTTATTCTCACTCTGGTTCTCCGAACTGCGAAATGAAACGTTGCACTGGCTCTTTTCCAAGGAAGGTGCTAGGCAGGAATTGTCTTGCTGGTCCTCACTTGCCCTGGCAGTCATTGCAGAGAAACAGCAAGATTGGGGCTCTGCTCTTTCGTAGACTTGCAAACACCCAATGCAGTTCCTTTCCCTCGTGAGCGCCAAACTGCTAAGTTGAAACGTTGCACTCTCTCTCCTCAAAGGAAGGTGCTAGACAGGAATTGTCTTCCTGGTCTTCACTTGCCCTGGCAGTCATTGCAGAGAAACAGCAAGACTGGGGCTCTGCTCTTTCGTAGACTTGCAAACAGCCAATGCAGTTCCTCTCCCTCGTAGAGCGCCAAACTCCTATATGGAAACGTTGCACTCTGTCTACTCCTAGGAAGGTGCTAGGCAGGAATTGTCGTGCTGGTCCTCACTTGCCCTGGCAGTCATTGCAGAGAAACAGCAAGACTGGGGCTCTGCTCTTTCCTAGCCTTGCAAACACCCAATGCAGTTCCTCTCCCTCGTGAGCGCCAAACTGCTAAATTGAAACGTTGCACTCTCTCTCCTCAAAGAAGGTGGTAGGCAGGAATTGTCGTGCTGGTCCTCACTTGCCCTGGCAGTCATTGCAGAGAAACAGCAAGACTGGGGCTCTGCTCTTTCCTAGGCTTGAAAACACGCACCCTGCTTATTCTCACTCTGGTTCTCCGAACTGCGAAATGAAACGTTGCACTGCTCTTTTCCAAGGAACGTGCTAGGCAGGAATTGTCGTGCTGGTCCTCACTTGCCCTGGCAGTCATTGCAGAGAAACAGCAAGACTGGGGCTCTGCTCTTTCCTAGCCTTGCAAACACGCACTCTGCTTATCCTCAGAGTCGTTCTCAAAGCTGCGAAACGAAACGTTGCACTCTCTCTCCTCAAAGGAAGGTGCTAGGCAGGAATTGTCTTTCTGGACCTCACTTGCCCTGGCAGTCATTGCAGAGAAACAGCAAGACTGGGGCTCTGCTCTTTCCTAGCCTTGCAAACACGCACACTGCTTATCTTCAGAGTCGTTCTCTGAAGTGCGAAATGAAAAGTTGCACTCTCTCTCTTCCAAGGCAGGTGCTAAACAGGAATTGGCTTGCTGGTCCTCAGTTGCCCTGGCAGTCATTGCAGAGAAACAGCAAGACTGGGGCTCTGCTCTTTCCTAGCCTTGCAAACACCCAATGCAGTTCCTGTCCCTCGTGAGCGCCAAACTGCTAAGTTGAAACGTTGCCCTCTCTGTCCTCCAAGGAAGGTGCTAGTCAGGAATTGTCGTGCTGGTCCTCACTTGCCCTGGCAGTCATTGCAGAGAAACAGCAAGATTGGGGCTCTGCTCTTTCGTAGACTTGCAAACAGCCAATGCAGTTCCTCTCCCTCGTAGAGCGCCAAACTGCTAAGTTGAAACGTTGCACTCTCTCTCCTCAAAGGAAGGTGCTAGGCAGGAATTGTCTTGCTGGTCCTCACTTGCCCTGGCAGTCATTGCAGAGAAACAGCAAGACTGGGGCTCTGCTCTTTCCTAGCCTTGCAATCAGCCAATGCAGTTCCTCTCCCTTGTGAGCGCCAAAATGGTAAATTGAAACGTTGCACTCTCTCTCCTCCAAGGAAGGTGCTAGGCAGGAATTGTCTAGCTGGTCCTCACTTGCCCTGGCAGTCATTGCAGAGAAACAGCAAGACTGGGGCTCTGCTCCTTCCTAGGCTTGAAAACACGCACTCTGCTTATTCTCACTCTGGTTCTCCGAACTGCGAAATGAAACGTTGCACTGGCTCTTTTCCAAGTAGGGTGCTAGGCAGGAATTGTCTAGCTGGTCCTCACTTGCACTGGCAGTCATTGCAGAGAAACAGCAAGACTGGGGCTCTGCTCTTTCCTAGCCTTGCAAACACCCAATGCAGTTCCTGTCCCTCGTGTGCGCCAAACTGGTAAGTTGAAACGTTGCACTCTGTCTACTCCTAGGAAGGTGCTAGGCAGGAATTGTCGTGCTGGTCCTCACTTGCCCTGGCAGTCATTGCAGAGAAACAGCAAGACTGGGGCTCTGCTCTTTCCTAGCATTGCAAACACGCACTCTGCTTATCCTCAGAGTCGTTCTCCGAAGTGCGAAATGAAACGTTGCACTGTCTCTCCTCTAAGGAAGGTGATAGGCAGGAATTGTCTTGCTGGTCCTCACTTGCCCTGGCAGTCATTGCAGAGAAACAGCAAGACTAGGGCTCTGCTCTTTCCCAGCCTTGCAAACACGCACTCTGCTTATCCTCAGAGGCGTTCTCCGAACTGCGAAATGAAACGTTGCAATGTCTCTCCTCCAAGGAAAGTGCTAGGCAGGAATTGTCTTGCTGGTCCTCACTTGCCCTGGCAGTCATTGCAGAGAAACAGCAAGACTGGGGCTCTGCTCTTTCCTAGCCTTGCAAACACCCAATGCAGTTCCTGTGAATCGTGAGCGCCAAACTGCTAAGTTGAAACGTTGCACTCTCTCTCCGAAAAAGGAAGGTGCTAGGCAGGAATTGTCGTGCTGGTCCTCACTTGCCATGGCAGTCATTGCAGAGAAACAGCAAGACTGGGGCTCTGCTCTTTCCTAGCATTGCAAACACCCAATGCAGTTCCTGTCCCTTGTGAGCGCCAAACTGCTAAGTTGAAACGTTGCACTCTCTCTCCTCCAAGGAAGGTGGTAGGCAGGAATTGTCGTGCTGGTCCTCACTTGCCCTGGCAGTCATTGCAGAGAAACAGCAAGACTGGGGCTCTGCTCTTTCCTAGGCTTGAAAACACGCACCCTGCTTATTCTCACTCTGGTTCTCCGAACTGCGAAATGAAACGTTGCACTGCTCTTTTCCAAGGAAGGTGCTAGGCAGGAATTGTCGTGCTGGTCCTCACTTGCCCTGGCAGTCATTGCAGAGAAACAGCAAGACTGGGGCTCTGCTCTTTCCTAGCCTTGCAAACTCCCAATGCAGTTCCTGTCCCTCGTGAGCGCCAAACTACTAAGTTGAAACGTTGCACTCTCTCTCCTCCAAGGAAGGTGCTAGACAGGAATTGTCGTGCTGGTCCTCAATTGCCCTGGCAGTCATTGCAGAGAAACAGCAAGACTGGGGCTCTGCTCTTTCCTAGCCTTGCAAACACGCACTCTGCTTATCCTCAGAGTCGTTCTCAAAGCTGCGAAACGAAACGTTGCACTCTCTCTCCTCAAAGGAAGGTGCTAGGCAGGAATTGTCTTTCTGGTCCTCACTTGCCCTGGCAGTCATTGCAGAGAAAGAGCAAGACTGGGGCTCTGCTCTTTCCTAGCCTTGCAAACACGCACTCTGCTTATCCTCAGAGGCGTTCTCCGAAGTGCGAAATGAAACGTTGCACTCTCTCTCTTCCAAGGCAGGTGCTAGGCAGGGATTGTCTTGCTGGTCCTCACTTGCCCTGGCAGTCATTGCAGAGAAACAGCAAGACTGGAGCTCTGCTCTTTCCTAGCCTTGCACACACCCAATGCAGTTCCTCTCCCTCGTGAGCGCCAAACTGCTAAGTTGAAACGTTGCACTCTCTCTCCTCAAAGGAAGGTGCTAGGCAGGAATTGTCGTGCTGGTCCTCACTTGCCCTGGCAGTCATTGCAGAGAAACAGCAAGACTGGGGCTCTGCTCTTTCCTAGCCTTGCAAACACGCACTCTGCTTATCCTCAGAGTCGTTCTCCGTAGTGCGAAATGAAACGTTGCACTGTCTCTCCTCCAAGGAAGGTGCTAGGCAGGAATTGTCTTGCTGGTCCTCACTTGCCCTGGCAGTCATTGCAGAGAAACAGCAAGACTGGGGCTCTGCTCTTTCCTAGCCTTGCAATCAGCCAATGCAGTTCCTCTCCCTCGTGAGCGCCAAAATGCTAAATTGAAACGTTGCACTCTCTCTCCTCCAAGGAAGGTGCTAGGCAGGAATTGTCTTGCTGGTCCTCACTTGCCCTGGCAGTCATTGCAGAGAAACAGCAAGACTGGGGCTCTGCTCTTTCCTAGCCTTGCAAACACCCAATGCCGTTCCTGTCCCTCGTGAGAGCCATACTGCTAAGTTGAAACGTTGCACTCTCTCTCCTCCAAGGAAGGTGCTAGACAGGAATTGTCTTCCTGGTCCTCACTTGCCCTGGCAGTCATTGCAGAGAAACAGCAAGACTGGGGCTCTTCTCTTTCGTAGACTTGCAAACAGCCAATGCAGTTCCTCTCCCTCGTAGAGCGCCAAACTCCTATATGGAAACGTTGCACTCTGTCTACTCCTAGGAAGGTGCTAGGCAGGAACTGTCGTGCTGGTCCTCACTTGCCCTGGCAGTCATTGCAGAGAAACAGCAAGACTGGGGCTCTGCTCTTTCCTAGCATTGCAAACACCCAATGCAGTTCCTCTCCCTCGTGATCGCCAAACTGCTAAGTTGAAACGTTGCACTCTCTTTCCTCCAAGGAAGGTGGTAGGCTGGAATTGTCGTGCTGGTCCTCACTTGCCCTGGCAGTCATTGCAGAGAAACAGCAAGACTGGGGCTCTGCTCTTTCCTAGCCTTGCAAACACCCAATGCAGTTCCTCTCCCTCGTGAGCGCCAAACTGCTAAATTGAAACGTTGCACTCTCTCTCCTCAAAGGAAGGTGGTAGGCAGGAATTGTCGTGCTGGTCCTCACTTGCCCTGGCAGTCATTGCAGAGAAACAGCAAGACTGGGGCTCTGCTCTTTCCTAGGCTTGAAAACACGCACCCTGCTTATTCTCACTCTGGTTCTCCGAACTGCGAAATGAAACGTTGCACTGCTCTTTTCCAAGGAAGGTGCTAGGCAGGAATTGTCGTGCTGGTCCTCACTTGCCCTGGCAGTCATTGCAGAGAAACAGCAAGACTGGGGCTCTGCTCTTTCCTAGCCTTGCAAACTCCCAATGCAGTTCCTGTCCCTCGTGAGCGCCAAACTACTAAGTTGAAACGTTGCACTCTCTCTCCTCCAAGGAAGGTGCTAGACAGGAATTGTCGTGCTGGTCCTCAATTGCCCTGGCAGTCATTGCAGAGAAACAGCAAGACTGGGGCTCTGCTCTTTCCTAGCCTTGCAAACACGCACTCTGCTTATCCTCAGAGTCGTTCTCAAAGCTGCGAAACGAAACGTTGCACTGTCTCTCCTCCAAGGAAGGTGCTAGGCAGGAATTGTCTTTCTGGACCTCACTTGCCCTGGCAGTCATTGCAGAGAAACAGCAAGACTGGGGCTCTGCTCTTTCCTAGCCTTGCAAACACGCACTCTGCTTATCTTCAGAGTCGTTCTCCGAAGTGCGAAATGAAAAGTTGCACTGTCTCTCTTCCAAGGCAGGTGCTAAGCAGGAATTGTCTTGCTGGTCCTCACTTGCCCTGGCAGTCATTGCAGAGAAACAGCAAGACTGGGGCTCTGCTCTTTCCTAGCCTTGCAAACACGCACTCTGCTTATCCTCAGAGGCGTTCTCCGAACAGCGAAATGAAACGTTGCACTCTCTCTCCTCCAAGGAAGGTGCTAGTCAGGAATTGTCGTGCTGGTCCTCACTTGCCCTGGCAGTCATTGCAGAGAAACAGCAAGATTGGGGCTCTGCTCTTTCGTAGACTTGCAAACAGCCAATGCAGTTCCTCTCCCTTGTGAGCGCCAAAATGCTAAATTGAAACGTTGCACTCTCTCTCCTCCAAGGAAGGTGCTAGGCAGGAATTGTCTTGCTGGTCCTCACTTGCCCTGGCAGTCATTGCAGAGAAACAGCAAGACTGGGGCTCTGCTCTTTCCTAGGCTTGAAAACACGCACTCTGCTTATTCTCACTCTGGTTCTCCGAACTGCGAAATGAAACGTTGCACTGTCTCTCCTCCAAGGAAGGTGCTAGGCAGGAATTGTCTTGCTGGTCCTCACTTGCCCTGGCAGTCATTGCAGAGAAACAGCAAGACTGGGGCTCTGCTCATTCCTAGCCTTGCAAACACCCAATGCCGTTCCTGTCCCTCGTGAGAGCCATACTGCTAAGTTGAAACGTTGCACGCTCTCTCCTCAAAGGAAGGTGCTAGGCAGGAATTGTCGTGCTGGTCCTCACTTGCCCTGGCAATCATTGCAGAGAAACAGCAAGACTGGGGCTCAGCTCTTTCCTAGCCTTGCAAACAACCACTCTCCTTATCCTCAGAGTCGTTCTCCGAACTGCGAAATGAAACGTTGCACTGTCTCTCCTCCAAGGAAGGTGATAGGGAGGAACTGTCATGCTGGTCCTCACTTGCCCTGGCAGTCATTGCAGAGAAACAGCAAGACTGGGGCTCTGCTCTTTCCTAGCCTTGCAAACACCCAATGCAGTTCCTCTCCCTCGTGAGCGCCAAACTGCTAAGTTGAAACGTTGCACTCTCTCTCCTCAAAGGAAGGTGCTAGACAGGAATTGTCGTGCTGGTCCTCACTTGCCCTGGCAGTCATTGCAGAGAAAGAGCAAGACTGGGGCTCTGCTGTTTCCTAGCCTTGCAAACAGCCAATGCAGATCCTCTCCCTCGTGAGTGCCAAAATGCTAAATTGAAACGTTGCACTCTATCTCCTCCAAGGAAGGTGCTAGGCAGGAATTGTCGTGCTGGTCCTCACATGCCTTGGCAGTCTTTGCAGAGAAACAGCAAGAGTGGGGCTCTGCTCTTTCCTAGCCTTTTATATATCCAATGCAGTTCCTGTCCCTCGTGAGCACCAAACTCCTCAAATGAAACCATGCACTCTCTCTCCTCAAGGAAGGTGCTAGGCAGGAATTGTCTTGCTGCTCCTCACTTGGCCTGGCAGCCATTGCAGATAATCAGGAAGACTGGGGTTCTGCTCTTTCCTAGCCTTTTATACATCCAATGTAGTTCCTCTCCCTCGTGAGCGCCAAAGTGCTAAATTGAAACGTTGCACACTCTCTCCTCCAAGGAAGGTGGTAGGCAGGAATTGTTGTGCTGGTCCTCACTTGCCCTGGCAGTCATTGCAGAGAAACAGCAAGACTGGGGCTCTGCTCTTTCCTAGCCTTGCAAACACGCACTCTGCTTATTCTCACTCTGGTTCTCCGAACTGCGAAATGAAACGTTGCACTGGCTCTTCTCCAAGGAAGGTGCTAGGCAGGAATTGTCTTGCTGGTCCTCACTTGCCCTGGCAGTCATTGCAGAGAAACAGCAAGACTGGGGCTCTGCTCTTTCCTAGCCTTGCAATCAGCCAATGCAGTTCCTCTCCCTCGAGAGCGCCAAAATGCTAAATTGAAACGTTGCACTCTCTCTCCTCCAAGGAAGGTGCTAGGCAGGAATTGTCTTGCTGGTCCTCACTTGCCCTGGCAGTCATTGAGGAGAAACAGAAAGACTGGGGCTCTGCTCTTTCCTAGCCTTGCAAACAGCCAATGCAGTTCCTGTCCCTCGTGAGCGCCAAACTGCTAAGTTGAAACGTTGCACTTTCTCTCCTCCAAGGAAGGTGCTAGGCAGGAATTATCGTGCTGGCCCTCACTTGCCCTGGCAGTCATTGCAGAGAAACAGCAAGACTGGGGCTCTGCTCTTTCCTAGCCTTGCAAACACGCACTCTGCTTATCCTCAGAGTCGTTCTCCGAAGTGCGAAATGAAACGTTGCACTGTCTCTCCTCCAAGGAAGGTGCTAGGCAGGAATTGTCTTGCTGGTCCTCACTTGCCCTGGCAGTCATTGCAGAGAAACAGCAAGACTGGGGCTCTGCTCTTTCCTAGCCTTGCAATCAGCCAATGCAGTTCCTCTCCCTCGTCAACGCCAAACTGCTAAGTTGAAACGTTGCACTCTCTCTCCTCAAAGGAAGGTGCTAGGCAGGAATTGTCGTGCTGGTCCTCACTTGCCCTGGCAGTCATTGCAGAGAAACAGCAAGACTGGGGCTCTGGTCTTTCCTAGCCTTGCAAACACGCACTCTGCTTATCCTCAGAGTCGTTCTCCGAAGTGCGAAATGAAACCTTGCACTGTCTCTCCTCCAAGGAAGGTGCTAGGCAGGAATTGTCTTGCTGGTCCTCACTTGCCCTGGCAGTCATTGCAGAGAAACAGCAAGACTGGGGCTCTGCTCTTTCCTAGCCTTGCAATCAGCCAATGCAGTTCCTCTCCCTCGTGAGAGCCAAAATGCTAAATTGAAACGTTGCACTCTCTCTTCCAAGGAAGGTGCTAGGCAGGAATTGTCTTGCTGGTCCTCTCTTGCCCTGGCAGTCATTGCAGAGAAACAGCAAGACTGGGGCTCTGCTCATTCCTAGCCTTGCAAAAAAGCACTCTCCTTATCCTCAGAGTCGTTCTCCGAACTGCGAAATGAAACGTTGCACTGTCTCTCCTCCAAGGAAGGTGATAGGCAGGAACTGTCTTGCTGGTCCTCACTTGCCCTGGCAGTCATTGCAGAGAAACAGCAAGACTGGGGCTCTGCTCTTTCCTAGCCTTGCAAACACCCAATGCAGTTCCTCTCCCTCGTGAGCACCAAACTGCTAAGTTGAAACGTTGCACTCTCTCTCCTCCAAGGAAGGTGGTAGGCAGGAATTGTTGTGCTGGTCCTCACTTGCCCTGGCAGTCATTGCAGAGAAACAGCAAGACTGGGGCTCTGCTCTTTCCTAGCCTTGGAAACACGCACTCTGCTTATTCTCACTCTGGTTCTCCGAACTGCGAAATGAAACGTTGCACTGGCTCTTCTCCAAGGAAGGTGCTAGGCAGGAATTGTCGTGCTGGTCCTCACATGCCTTGGCAGTCTTTGCAGAGAAACAGCAAGAGTGGGGCTCTGCTCTTTCCTAGCCTTTTATATATCCAATGCAGTTCCTGTCCCTCGTGAGAACCAAACTCCTCAAATGAAACCATGCACTCTCTCTCCTCAACGAAGGTGCTAGGCAGGAATTGTCTTGCTGCTCCTCACTTGGCCTGGCAGCCATTGCAGATAATCAGGAAGACTGGGGTTCTGCTCTTTCCTAGCCTTTTATACATCCAATGTAGTTCCTCTCCCTCGTGAGCGCCAATGTGCTAAATTGAAACGTTGCACTCTCTCTCCTCAAAGGAAGGTGGTAGGCAGGAATTGTTGTGCTGGTCCTCACTTGCCCTGGCAGTCATTGCAGAGAAACAGCAAGACTGGGGCTCTGCTCTTTCCTAGCCTTGCAAACACGCACTCTGCTTATTCTCACTCTGGTTCTCCGAACTGCGAAATGAAACGTTGCACTGGCTCTTCTCCAAGGAAGGTGCTAGGCAGGAATTGTCTTGCTGGTCCTCACTTGCCCTGGCAGTCATTGCAGAGAAACAGCAAGACTGGGGCTCTGCTCTTTCCTAGCCTTGCAATCAGCCAATGCAGTTCCTCTTTCTCGAGAGCGCCAAAATGCTAAATTGAAACGTTGCACTCTCTCTCCTCCAAGGAAGGTGCTAGGCAGGAATTGTCTTGCTGGTCCTCACTTGCCCTGGCAGTCATTGAGGAGAAACAGCAAGACTGGGGCTCTGCTCTTTCCTAGCCTTGCAAAAAAGCACTCTCCTTATCCTCAGAGTCGTTCTCCGAACTGCGAAATGAAACGTTGCACTGTCTCTCCTCCAAGGAAGGTGATAGGCAGGAACTGTCTTGCTGGTCCTCACTTGCCCTGGCAGTCATTGCAGAGAAACAGCAAGACTGGGGCTCTGCTCTTTCCTAGCCTTGCAAACACCCAATGCAGTTCCTCTCCCTCGTGAGCACCAAACTGCTAACTTGAAACGTTGCACTCTCTCTCCTCAAAGGAAGGTGCTAGACAGGAATTGTCGTGCTGGTCCTCACTTGCCCTGGCAGTCATTGCAGAGAAAGAGCAAGACTGGGGCTCTGCTGTTTCCTTGCCTTGCAAACAGCCAATGCAGATCCTCTCCCTCGTGAGTGCCAAAATGCTAAATTGAAACGTTGCACTCTATCTCCTCCAAGGAAGGTGCTAGGCAGGAATTGTTGTGCTGGTCCTCACATGCCTTGGCAGTCTTTGCAGAGAAACAGCAAGAGTGGGGCTCTGCTCTTTCCTAGCCTTTTATATATCCAATGCAGTTCCTGTCCCTCGTGAGCACCAAACTCCTCAAATGAAACCATGCACTCTCTCTCCTCAAGGAAGGTGCTAGGCAGGAATTGTCTTGCTGCTCCTCACTTGGCCTGGCAGCCATTGCAGATAATCAGGAAGACTGGGGTTCTGCTCTTTCCTAGCCTTTTATAAATCCAATGTAGTTCCTCTCCCTCGTGAGCGCCAAAGTGCTAAATTGAAACGTTGCACTCTCTCTCCTCCAAGGAAGGTGGTAGGCAGGAATTGTTGTGCTGGTCCTCACTTGCCCTGGCAGTCATTGCAGAGAAACAGCAAGACTGGGGCTCTGCTCTTTCCTAGGCTTGAAAACACGCACTCTGCTTATTCTCACTCTGGTTCTCCGAACTGCGAAATGAAACGTTGCACTGTCTCTCCTCCAAGGAAGGTGCTAGGCAGGAATTGTCTTGCTGGTCCTCACTTGCCCTGGCAGTCATTGCAGAGAAACAGCAAGACTGGGGCTCTGCTCTTTCCTAGCCTTGCAATCAGCCAATGCAGTTCCTCTCCCTCGTGAGAGCCAAAATGCTAAATTGAAACGTTGCACTCTCTCTCCTCCAAGGAAGGTGCTAGGCAGGAATTGTCTTGCTGGTCCTCACTTGCCCTGGCAGTCATTGCAGAGAAACAGCAAGACTGGGGCTCTGCTCATTCCTAGCCTTGCAAAAAAGCACTCTCCTTATCCTCAGAGTCGTTTTCCGAACTGCGAAATGAAACGTTGCACTGTCTCTCCTCCAAGGAAGGTGATAGGCAGGAACTGTCTTGCTGGTCCTCACTTGCCCTGGCAGTCATTGCAGAGAAACAGCAAGACTGGGGCTCTGCTCTTTCCTAGCCTTGCAAACACCCAATGCAGTTCCTCTCCCTCGTGAGCACCAAACTGCTAAGTTGAAACGTTGCACTCTCTCTCCTCAAAGGAAGGTGCTAGACAGGAATTGTCGTGCTGGTCCTCACTTGCCCTGGCAGTCATTGCAGAGAAAGAGCAAGACTGGGGCTCTGCTGTTTCCTTGCCTTGCAAACAGCCAATGCAGATCCTCTCCCTCGTGAGTGCCAAAATGCTAAATTGAAACGTTGCACTCTATCTCCTCCAAGGAAGGTGCTAGGCAGGAATTGTTGTGCTGGTCCTCACATGCCTTGGCAGTCTTTGCAGAGAAACAGCAAGAGTGGGGCTCTGCTCTTTCCTAGCCTTTTATATGTCCAATGCAGTTCCTGTCCCTCGTGAGCACCAAACTCCTCAAATGAAACCATGCACTCTCTCTCCTCAAGGAAGGTGCTAGGCAGGAATTGTCTTGCTGCTCCTCACTTGGCCTGGCAGCCATTGCAGATAATCAGGAAGACTGGGGTTCTGCTCTTTCCTAGCCTTTTATAAATCCAATGTAGTTCCTCTCCCTCGTGAGCGCCAAAGTGCTAAATTGAAACGTTGCACTCTCTCTCCTCCAAGGAAGGTGGTAGGCAGGAATTGTCCTGCTGGTCCTCACTTGCCCTGGCAGTCATTGCAGAGAAACAGCAAGACTGGGGCTCTGCTCTTTCCTAGCCTTGCAAACACGCACTGTGCTTATCCTCAGAGGCGTTCTCCGAAGTGCGAAATGAAACGTTGCACTGTCTCTCCTCCAAGGAATGTCCTAGGCAGGAATTGTCGTGCTGGTCCTCACTTGCCCTGGCAGTCATTGCAGAGAAACAGCAAGACTGGGGCTCTGCTCTTTCCTAGCCTTGCAAACACGCACTCTGCTTATCCTCAGAGTCGTTCTCCGAAGTGCGAATGAAACGTTGCACTGTCTCTCCTCCAAGGAAGGTGCTAGGCAGGAATTGTCTTGCTGGTCCTCACTTGCCCTGGCAGTCATTGCAGAGAAACAGCAAGACTGGGGCTCTGCTCTTTCCTAGCCTTGCAAACACCCAATGCAGTTCCTGTACCTCGTGAGCGCCAAACTGCTAAGTTGAAACGTTGCACTTTCTCTCCTCAAAGGAAGGTGCTAGACAGGAATTGTCGTGCTGGTCCTCACTTGCCCTGGCAGTCCTTGCAGAGAAACAGCAAGACTGGGGCTCTGCTCTTTCCTAGCCTTGCAAACACCCAATGCCGTTCCTGTCCCTCGTGAGAGCCATACTGCTAAGTTGAAACGTTGCACTCTCTCTCCTCAAAGGAAGGTGCTAGGCAGGAATTGTCGTGCTGGTCCTCACTTGCCCTGGCAATCATTGCAGAGAAACAGCAAGACTGGGGCTCTGCTGTTTCCTAGCCTTGCAAACAGCCAATGCAGATCCTCTCCCTCGTGAGTGCCAAAATGCTAAATTGAAAGGTTGCACTATCTCTCCTCCAAGGAAGGTGCTAGGCAGGAACTGTCTTGCTGGTCCTACTTGCCCTGGCAGTCATTGTAGATAAACAGCAAGACTGGGGCTCTGCTCTTTCCTAGCCTTGCAAACACCCAATGCAGTTCCTCTCCCTTGTGAGCGCCAAACTGCTAAGTTGAAACGTTGCACTCTATCTCCTCCAAGGAAGGTGCTAGGCAGGAATTGTCTTGCTGGTCCTCACATGCCTTGGCAGTCATTGCAGAGAAACAGCAAAACTGGGGCTCTGGTCTTTCCTAGCCTTGAAACACGCACTCTGCTTATCCTCAGAGTCGTTCTCCGAAGTGCGAAATGAAACGTTGCACTGTCTCTCCTCAAAGGAAGGTGCTAGGCAGGGATTGTCTTGCTGGTCCTCACTTGCCCTGGCAGTCATTGTAGATAAACAGCAAGACTGGGTCTCTGCTCTTTCCTAGCCTTGCAAACACCCAATGCAGTTCCTGTCCCTCGTGAGCGCCGAACTGCTAAGTTGAAACGTTGCACTTTCTGTCCTCAAAGGAAGGTGCTAGACAGGAATTGTCGTGCTGGTCCTCACTTGCCCTGGCAGTCATTGCAGAGAAACAGCAAGACTGGGGCTCTGCTCATTCCTAGCCTTGCAAACACGCACTCTGCTTATCCTCAGAGTCGTTCTCCGAAGTGCGAAATGAAACGTTGCACTGTCTCTCCTCCAAGGAAGGTGCTAGGCAGGAATTGTCTTGCTGGTCCTCACTTGCCCTGGCAGTCATTGCAGAGAAACAGCAAGACTGGGGCTCTGCTCTTTCCTAGCCTTGCAATCAGCCAATGCAGTTCCTCTCCCTCGTCAGCGCCAAACTACTAAATTGAAACGTTGCACTGGCTCTCCTCCAAGGAAGGTGCTAGGCAGGAATTGTCTTGCTGGTCCTCTCTTGCCCTGGCAGACATTGCAGAGAAACAGCAAGACTGGGGCTCTGCTCTTTCCTAGGCTTGCACACACCCAATGCAGTTCCTCTCCCTCGTGAGCGCCAAACTGCTAAGTTGAAACATTGCACTCTCTCTCCTCAAAGGAAGGTGCTAGACAGGAATTGTCGTGCTGGTCCTCACTTGCCCTGACAATCATTGCAGAGAAACAGCAAGACTGGGGCTCTGCTCTTTCCTAGCCTTGCAAACAAGCACTCTCCTTATCCTCAGAGTCGTTCTCCGAAGTGCGAAATGAAACGTTGCACTGGCTCTTTTCCAAGGAAGGTGCTAGGCAGGAATTGTCGTGCTGGCCCTCACTTGCCCTGGCAGTCATTGCAGAGAAACAGCAAGATTGGGGCTCTGCTCTTTCGTAGACTTGCAAACAGCCAATGCAGTTCCTCCCTCGTAGAGCGCCAAACTCCTATATTGAAACGTTGCACTCTGTCTATTCCTAGGAAGGTGCTAGGCATGAATTGTTTTGCTGGTCCTCGCTTGTCCTGGTAGACATTGCAGAGAAACAGCAAGACTGGGGCTCTGCTCTCTCCTAGCCTTGAAAACAGCTAATGCAGTGCCTGTCCCTCGTGAGCGCCAAACTGCTAAGTTGAAACGTTGCACTCTCTCTCCTCCAAGGAAGGTGGTAGGCAGGAATTGTCCTGCTGGTCCTCACTTGCCCTGGCAGTCATTGCAGAGAAACAGCAAGACTGGGGCTCTGCTCTTTCATAGCCTTGCAAACACGCACTCTGCTTATCCTCAGATGCGTTATCCGAACAGCGAAATGAAACGTTGCACACTCTCTCCTCAAAGGAAGGTGCTAGGCAGGAATTGTCGTGCTGGTCCTCACTTGCCCTGGCAGTCATTGCAGAGAAACAGCAAGACTGGGGCTCTGCTCTTTCCTAGCCTTGCAAACACGCACTCTGCTTATCCTCAGAGTCGTTCTCCGAAGTGCGAAATGAAACGTTGCACTGTCTCTGCTCCAAGGAAGGTGCTAGGCAGGAATTGTCTTGCTGGTCCTCACTTGCCCTGGCAGTCATTGCAGAGAAACAGCAAGACTGGGGCTCTGCTCTTTCCTAGCCTTGCAATCAGCCAATGCAGTTCCTCTCCCTCGTCAACGCCAAACTACTAAATTGAAACGTTGCACTGGCTCTCCTCCAAGGAAGGTGCTAGGCAGGAATTGTCGTGCTGGTCCTCACTTGCCCTGGCAGTCATTGCAGAGAAACAGCAAGACTGGGGCTCTGCTCTTTCCTAGCCTTGCAAACACGCACTCTGCTTATCCTCAGAGTCGTTCTCCGAAGTGAGAAATGAAACGTTGCACTCTCTCTCCTCCAAGGAAGGTGCTAGGCAGGGATTGTCTTGCTGGTCCTCACTTGCCCTGGCAGTCATTGTAGAGAAACAGCAAGACTGGAGCCCTGCTCTTTCCTAGCCTTGCACACACCCAATGCAGTTCCTCTCCCTCGTGAGCGCCAAACTGCTAAGTTGAAACGTTGCACTCTCTCTCCTCAAAGGAAGGTGCTAGGCAGGAATTGTCGTGCTGGTCCTCACTTGCCCTGGCAGTCATTGCAGAGAAACAGCAAGACTGGGGCTCTGCTCTTTCCTAGCCTTGCAAACACACACTCTGCTTATCCTCAGAGGCGTTCTCCGTAGTGCGAAATGAAACGTTGCACTGTCTCTCCTCCAAGGAAGGTGCTAGGCAGGAATTGTCTTGCTGGTCCTCACTTGCCCTGGCAGTCATTGCAGAGAAACAGCAAGACTGGGGCTCTGCTCTTTCCTAGACTTGCAATCAGCCAATGCAGTTCCTCTCCCTCGTGAGCGCCAAAATGCTAAATTGAAACGTTGCACTGGCTCTCCTCCAAGGAAGGTGCTAGGCAGGAATTGTCTTGCTGGTCCTCACTTGCCCTGGCAGTCATTGCAGAGAAACAGCAAGACTGGGGCTCTGCTCTTTCCTAGCCTTGCAAACACCCAATGCAGTTCCGCTCCCTCGTGAGCGCCAAACTGCTAAGTTGAAACGTTGCACTCTATCTCCTCAAAGGAAGGTGCTAGACAGGAATTGTCGTGCTGGTCCTCACTTGCCCTGGCAGTCATTGCAGAGAAACAGCAAGACTGGGGCTCTGCTCTTTCCTAGCCTTGAAACACGCACTCTGCTTATCCTCAGAGTCGTTCTCCGAAGTGCGAAATGAAACGTTGCACTGTCTCTCCTCAAAGGAAGGTGCTAGGCAGGGATTGTCTTGCTGGTCCTCACTTGCCCTGGCAGTCATTGTAGATAAACAGCAAGACTGGGTCTCTGCTCTTTCCTAGCCTTGCAAACACCCAATGCAGTTCCTGTCCCTCGTGAGCGCCGAACTGCTAAGTTGAAACGTTGCACTCTCTCTCCTCAAAGGAAGGTGCTAGACAGGAATTGTCGTGCTGGTCCTCACTTGCCCTGGCAGTCATTGCAGAGAAACAGCAAAACTGGGGCTCTGCTCTTTCCTAGCCTTGAAACACGCACTCTGCTTATCCTCAGAGTCGTTCTCCGAAGTGCGAAATGAAACGTTGCACTGTCTCTCCTCAAAGGAAGGTGCTAGGCAGGGATTGTCTTGCTGGTCCTCACTTGCCCTGGCAGTCATTGTAGATAAACAGCAAGACTGGGTCTCTGCTCTTTCCTAGCCTTGCAAACACCCAATGCAGTTCCTGTGCCTCGTGAGCGCCGAACTGCTAAGTTGAAACGTTGCACTTTCTGTCCTCAAAGGAAGGTGCTAGACAGGAATTGTCGTGCTGGTCCTCACTTGCCCTGGCAGTCATTGCAGAGAAACAGCAAGACTGGGGCTCTGCTCTTTCCTAGCCTTGCAAACACGCACTCTGCTTATCCTCAGAGTCGTTCTCCGAAGTGCGAAATGAAACGTTGCACTGTCTCTCCTCCAAGGAAGGTGCTAGGCAGGAATTGTCTTGCTGGTCCTCACTTGCCCTGGCAGTCATTGCAGAGAAACAGCAAGACTGGGGCTCTGCTCTTTCCTAGCCTTGCAATCAGCCAATGCAGTTCCTCTCCCTCGTCAACGCCAAACTACTAAATTGAAACGTTGCACTGGCTCTCCTCCAAGGAAGGTGCTAGGCAGGAATTGTCTTGCTGGTCCTCTCTTGCCCTGGCAGACATTGCAGAGAAACAGCAAGACTGGGGCTCTGCTCTTTCCTAGGCTTGCACACACCCAATGCAGTTCCTCTCCCTCGTGAGCGCCAAACTGCTAAGTTGAAACGTTGCACTCTCTCTCCTCAAAGGAAGGTGCTAGACAGGAATTGTCGTGCTGGTCCTCACTTGCCCTGGCAGTCATTGCAGAGAAACAGCAAAACTGGGGCTCTGCTCTTTCCTAGCCTTCCAAACACGCACTCTGCTTATCCTCAGAGGCGTTCTCCGAAGTGCGAAATGAAACGTTGCACTCTCTCTCCTCCAAGGAAGGTGCTAGGCAGGGATTGTCTTGCTGGTCCTCACTTGCCCTGGCAGTCATTGCAGAGAAACAGCAAGAGTGGAGCTCTGCTCTTTCCTAGCCTTGCACAAACCCAATGCAGTTCCTCTCCCTCGTGAGCGCCAAACTGCTAAGTTGAAACGTTGCACTCTCTCTCCTCAAAGGAAGGTGCTAGGCAGGAATTGTCGTGCTGGTCCTCACTTGCCCTGGCAGTCATTGCAGAGAAACAGCAAGACTGGGGCTCTGCTCTTTCCTAGCCTTGCAAACACGCACTCTGCTTATCCTCAGAGTCGTTCTCCGTAGTGCGAAATGAAACGTTGCACTGTCTCTCCTCCAAGGAAGGTGCTAGGCAGGAATTGTCTTGCTGGTCCTCACTTGCCCTGGCAGTCATTGCAGAGAAACAGCAAGACTGGGGCTCTGCTCTTTCCTAGCCTTGCAATCAGCCAATGCAGTTCCTCTCCCTCGTGAGCGCCAAAATGCTAAATTGAAACGTTGCACTCTCTCTCCTCCAAGGAAGGTGCTAGGCAGGAATTGTCTTGCTGGTCCTCACTTGCCCTGGCAGTCATTGCAGAGAAACAGCAAGACTGGGGCTCTACTCATTCGTAGCCTTGCAAACACCCAATGCCGTTCCTGTCCCTCGTGAGAGCCATACTGCTAAGTTGAAACGTTGCACTCTCTCTCCTCAAAGGAAGGTGCTAGGCAGGAATTGTCGTGCTGGTCCTCACTTGCCCTGGCAATCATTGCAGAGAAACAGCAAGACTGGGGCTCTGCTCTTTCCTAGCCTTGCAAACAAGCACTCTCCTTATCCTCAGAGTCGTTCTCCGAAGTGCGAAATGAAACGTTGCACTGGCTCTTTTCCAAGGAAGGTGCTAGGCAGGAATTGTCGTGCTGGCCCTCACTTGCCCTGGCAGTCATTGCAGAGAAACAGCAAGATTGGGGCTCTGCTCTTTCGTAGACTTGCAAACAGCCAATGCAGTTCCTCTCCCTCGTAGAGCGCCAAACTCCTATATTGAAACGTTGCACTCTGTCTATTCCTAGGAAGGTGCTAGGCATGAATTGTTTTGCTGGTCCTCGCTTGTCCTGGCAGACATTGCAGAGAAACAGCAAGACTGGGGCTCTGCTCTCTCCTAGCCTTGAAAACAGCTAATGCAGTGCCTGTCCCTCGTGAGCGCCAAACTGCTAAGTTGAAACGTTGCACTCTCTCTCCTCCAAGGAAGGTGGTAGGCAGGAATTGTCCTGCTGGTCCTCACTTGCCCTGGCAGTCATTGCAGAGAAACAGCAAGACTGGGGCTCTGCTCTTTCATAGCCTTGCAAACACGCACTCTGCTTATCCTCAGAGGCGTTATCCGAACAGCGAAATGAAACGTTGCACTCTCTCTCCTCCAAGGAAGGTGCTAGGCAGGAATTGTCGTGCTGGTCCTCACTTGCCCTGGCAGTCATTGCAGAGAAACAGCAAGACTGGGGCTCTGCTCTTTCCTAGCCTTGCAAACACGCACTCTGCTTATCCTCAGAGTCGTTCTCCGAAGTGCGAAATGAAACGTTGCACTGTCTCTCCTCCAAGGAAGGTGCTAGGCAGGAATTGTCTTGCTGGTCCTCACTTGCCCTGGCAGTCATTGCAGAGAAACAGCAAGACTGGGGCTCTGCTCTTTCCTAGCCTTGCAATCAGCCAATGCAGTTCCTCTCCATCGTCAACGCCAAACTACTAAATTGAAACGTTGCACTGGCTCTCCTCCAAGGAAGGTGCTAGGCAGGAATTGTCTTGCTGGTCCTCTCTTGCCCTGGCAGTCATTGCAGAGAAACAGCAAAACTGGGGCTCTGCTCTTTCCTAGCCTTGCAAACACGCACTCTGCTTATCCTCAGAGTCGTTCTCCGAAGTGCGAAATGAAACGTTGCACTGGCTCTTTTCCAAGTAAGGTGCTAGGCAGGAATTGTCTTGCTGGTCCTCACTTGCCCTGGCAGTCATTGCAGAGAAACAGCAAGACTGGGGCTCTGCTCTTTCCTAGCCTTGCAATCAGCCAATGCAGTTCCTCTCCCTCGTCAACGCCAAACTACTAAATTGAAACGTTGCACTGGCTCTCCTCCAAGGAAGGTGCTAGGCAGGAATTGTCTTGCTGGTCCTCTCTTGCCCTGGCAGTCATTGCAGAGAAACAGCAAGACTGGGGCTCTGCTCTTTCCTAGCCTTGCACACACCCAATGCAGTTCCTCTCCCTCGTGAGCGCCAAACTGCTAAGTTGAAACGTTGCACTCTCTCTCCTCAAAGGAAGGTGCTAGACAGGAATTGTCGTGCTGGTCCTCACTTGCCCTGGCAGTCATTGCAGAGAAACAGCAAAACTGGGGCTCTGCTCTTTCCTAGCCTTGCAAACACGCACTCTGCTTATCCTCAGAGGCGTTCTCCGAAGTGCGAAATGAAACGTTGCACTCTCTCTCCTCCAAGGAAGGTGCTAGGCAGGGATTGTCTTGCTGGTCCTCACTTGCCCTGGCAGTCATTGCAGAGAAACAGCAAGAGTGGAGCTCTGCTCTTTCCTAGCCTTGCACAAACCCAATGCAGTTCCTCTCCCTCGTGAGCGCCAAACTGCTAAGTTGAAACGTTGCACTCTCTCTCCTCAAAGGAAGGTGCTAGGCAGGAATTGTCGTGCTGGTCCTCACTTGCCCTGGCAGTCATTGCAGAGAAACAGCAAGACTGGGGCTCTGCTCTTTCCTAGCCTTGCAAACACGCACTCTGCTTATCCTCAGAGTCGTTCTCCGTAGTGCGAAATGAAACGTTGCACTGTCTCTCCTCCAAGGAAGGTGCTAGGCAGGAATTGTCTTGCTGGTCCTCACTTGCCCTGGCAGTCATTGCAGAGAAACAGCAAGACTGGGGCTCTGCTCTTTCCTAGCCTTGCAATCAGCCAATGCAGTTCCTCTCCCTCGTGAGCGCCAAAATGCTAAATTGAAACGTTGCACTCTCTCTCCTCCAAGGAAGGTGCTAGGCAGGAATTGTCTTGCTGGTCCTCACTTGCCCTGGCAGTCATTGCAGAGAAACAGCAAGACTGGGGCTCTACTCATTCCTAGCCTTGCAAACACCCAATGCCGTTCCTGTCCCTCGTGAGAGCCATACTGCTAAGTTGAAACGTTGCACTCTCTCTCCTCAAAGGAAGGTGCTAGGCAGGAATTGTCGTGCTGGTCCTCACTTGCCCTGGCAATCATTGCAGAGAAACAGCAAGACTGGGGCTCTGCTCTTTCCTAGCCTTGCAAACAAGCACTCTCCTTATCCTCAGAGTCGTTCTCCGAAGTGCGAAATGAAACGTTGCACTGGCTCTTTTCCAAGGAAGGTGCTAGGCAGGAATTGTCGTGCTGGCCCTCACTTGCCCTGGCAGTCATTGCAGAGAAACAGCAAGATTGGGGCTCTGCTCTTTCGTAGACTTGCAAACAGCCAATGCAGTTCCTCTCCCTCGTAGAGCGCCAAACTCCTATATTGAAACGTTGCACTCTGTCTATTCCTAGGAAGGTGCTAGGCATGAATTGTTTTGCTGGTCCTCGCTTGTCCTGGCAGACATTGCAGAGAAACAGCAAGACTGGGGCTCTGCTCTCTCCTAGCCTTGAAAACAGCTAATGCAGTGCCTGTCCCTCGTGAGCGCCAAACTGCTAAGTTGAAACGTTGCACTCTCTCTCCTCCAAGGAAGGTGGTAGGCAGGAATTGTCCTGCTGGTCCTCACTTGCCCTGGCAGTCATTGCAGAGAAACAGCAAGACTGGGGCTCTGCTCTTTCATAGCCTTGCAAACACGCACTCTGCTTATCCTCAGAGGCGTTATCCGAACAGCGAAATGAAACGTTGCACTCTCTCTCCTCCAAGGAAGGTGCTAGGCAGGAATTGTCGTGCTGGTCCTCACTTGCCCTGGCAGTCATTGCAGAGAAACAGCAAGACTGGGGCTCTGCTCTTTCCTAGCCTTGCAAACACGCACTCTGCTTATCCTCAGAGTCGTTCTCCGAAGTGCGAAATGAAACGTTGCACTGTCTCTCCTCCAAGGAAGGTGCTAGGCAGGAATTGTCTTGCTGGTCCTCACTTGCCCTGGCAGTCATTGCAGAGAAACAGCAAGACTGGGGATCTGCTCTTTCCTAGCCTTGCAATCAGCCAATGCAGTTCCTCTCCATCGTCAACGCCAAACTACTAAATTGAAACGTTGCACTGGCTCTCCTCCAAGGAAGGTGCTAGGCAGGAATTGTCTTGCTGGTCCTCTCTTGCCCTGGCAGTCATTGCAGAGAAACAGCAAAACTGGGGCTCTGCTCTTTCCTAGCCTTGCAAACACGCACTCTGCTTATCCTCAGAGTCGTTCTCCGAAGTGCGAAATGAAACGTTGCACTGGCTCTTTTCCAAGTAAGGTGCTAGGCAGGAATTGTCTTGCTGGTCCTCACTTGCCCTGGCAGTCATTGCAGAGAAACAGCAAGACTGGGGCTCTGCTCTTTCCTAGCCTTGCAATCAGCCAATGCAGTTCCTCTCCCTCGTCAACGCCAAACTACTAAATTGAAACGTTGCACTGGCTCTCCTCCAAGGAAGGTGCTAGGCAGGAATTGTCTTGCTGGTCCTCTCTTGCCCTGGCAGTCATTGCAGAGAAACAGCAAGACTGGGGCTCTGCTCTTTCCTAGCCTTGCACACACCCAATGCAGTTCCTCTCCCTCGTGAGCGCCAAACTGCTAAGTTGAAACGTTGCACTCTCTCTCCTCAAAGGAAGGTGCTAGACAGGAATTGTCGTGCTGGTCCTCACTTGCCCTGGCAGTCATTGCAGAGAAACAGCAAAACTGGGGCTCTGCTCTTTCCTAGCCTTGCAAACACGCACTCTGCTTATCCTCAGAGGCGTTCTCCGAAGTGCGAAATGAAACGTTGCACTCTCTCTCCTCCAAGGAAGGTGCTAGGCAGGGATTGTCTTGCTGGTCCTCACTTGCCCTGGCAGTCATTGTAGAGAAACAGCAAGACTGGAGCTCTGCTCTTTCCTAGCCTTGCACACACCCAATGCAGTTCCTCTCCCTCGTGAGCGCCAAACTGCTAAGTTGAAACGTTGCACTCTCTCTACTCAAAGGAAGGTGCTAGGCAGGAATTGTCGTGCTGGTCCTCACTTGCCCTGGCAGTCATTGCAGAGAAACAGCAAGACTGGGGCTCTGCTCTTTCCTAGCCTTGCAAACACACACTCTGCTTATCCTCAGAGTCGTTCTCCGTAGTGCGAAATGAAACGTTGCACTGTCTCTCCTCCAAGGAAGGTGCTAGGCAGGAATTGTTTTGCTGGTCCTCACTTGCCCTGGCAGTCATTGCAGAGAAACAGCAAGACTGGGGCTCTGCTCTTTCCTAGCCTTGCAATCAGCCAATGCAGTTCCTCTCCCTCGTGAGCGCCAAAATGCTAAATTGAAACGTTGCACTCTCTCTCCTCCAAGGAAGGTGCTAGGCAGGAATTGTCTTGCTGGTCCTCACTTGCCCTGGCAGTCATTGCAGAGAAACAGCAAGACTGGGGCTCTGCTCATTCCTATCCTTGCAAACACCCAATGCCCTTCCTGTCCCTCGTGAGAGCCATACTGCTAAGTTGAAACGTTGCACTCTCTCTCCTCAAAGGAAGGTGCTAGGCAGGAATTGTCGTGCTGGTCCTCACTTGCCCTGGCAATCATTGCAGAGAAACAGCAAGACTGGGGCTCTGCTCTTTCATAGCCTTGCAAACACGCACTCTGCTTATCCTCAGAGGCGTTATCCGAACAGCGAAATGAAACGTTGCACTCTCTCTCCTCCAAGGAAGGTGCTAGGCAGGAATTGTCGTGCTGGTCCTCACTTGCCCTGGCAGTCATTGCAGAGAAACAGCAAGACTGGGGCTCTGCTCTTTCCTAGCCTTGCAAACACGCACTCTGCTTATCCTCAGAGTCGTTCTCCGAAGTGCGAAATGAAACGTTGCACTGGCTCTTTTCCAAGTAAGGTGCTAGGCAGGAATTGTCTTGCTGGTCCTCACTTGCCCTGGCAGTCATTGCAGAGAAACAGCAAGACTGGGGCTCTGCTCTTTCCTAGCCTTGCAATCAGCCAATGCAGTTCCTCTCCCTCGTCAACGCCAAACTACTAAATTGAAACGTTGCACTGGCTCTCCTCCAAGGAAGGTGCTAGGCAGGAATTGTCTTGCTGGTCCTCTCTTGCGCTGGCAGTCATTGCAGAGAAACAGCAAGACTGGGGCTCTGCTCTTTCCTAGCCTTGCACACACCCAATGCAGTTCCTCTCCCTCGTGAGCGCCAAACTGCTAAGTTGAAACGTTGCACTCTCTCTCGTCAAAGGAAGGTGCTAGACAGGAATTGTCGTGCTGGTCCTCACTTGCCCTGGCAGTCATTGCAGAGAAACAGCAAAACTGGGGCTCTGCTCTTTCCTAGCCTTGCAAACACGCACTCTGCTTATCCTCAGAGGCGTTCTCCGAAGTGCGAAATGAAACGTTGCACTCTCTCTCCTCCAAGGAAGGTGCTAGGCAGGGATTGTCTTGCTGGTCCTCACTTGCCCTGGCAGTCATTGTAGAGAAACAGCAAGACTGGAGCTCTGCTCTTTCCTAGCCTTGCACACACCCAATGCAGTTCCTCTCCCTCGTGAGCGCCAAACTGCTAAGTTGAAACGTTGCACTGTCTCTCCTCCAAGGAAGGTGCTAGGCAGGAATTGTCGTGCTGGTCCTCACTTGCCCTGGCAGTCATTGCAGAGAAACAGCAAGACTGGGGCTCTGCTCTTTCCTAGCCTTGCAAACACACACTCTGCTTATCCTCAGAGTCGTTCTCCGTAGTGCGAAATGAAACGTTGCACTGTCTCTCCTCCAAGGAAGGTGCTAGGCAGGAATTGTCTTGCTGGTCCTCACTTGCCCTGGCAGTCATTGCAGAGAAACAGCAAGACTGGGGCTCTGCTCTTTCCTAGCCTTGCAATCAGCCAATGCAGTTCCTCTCCCTCGTGAGCGCCAAAATGCTAAATTGAAACGTTGCACTCTCTCTCCTCCAAGGAAGGTGCTAGGCAGGAATTGTCTTGCTGGTCCTCACTTGCCCTGGCAGTCATTGCAGAGAAACAGCAAGACTGGGGCTCTGCTCATTCCTATCCTTGCAAACACCCAATGCCCTTCCTGTCCCTCGTGAGAGCCATACTGCTAAGTTGAAACGTTGCACTCTCTCTCCTCAAAGGAAGGTGCTAGGCAGGAATTGTCGTGCTGGTCCTCACTTGCCCTGGCAATCATTGCAGAGAAACAGCAAGACTGGGGCTCTGCTCTTTCCTAGCCTTGCAAACAAGCACTCTCCTTATCCTCAGAGTCGTTCTCCGAACTGCGAAATGAAACGTTGCACTGTCTCTCCTCCAAGGAAGGTGATAGACAGGAACTGTCTTGCTGGTCCTCACTTGCCCTGGCAGTCATTGCAGAGAAACAGCAAGACTGGGGCTCTGCTCTTTCCTAGCCTTGCAAACACCCAATTCAGTTCCTCTACCTCGTGAGCGCCAAACTGCTAAGTTAAAACGTTGCACTCTCTCTCCTCAAAGGAAGGTGCTAGACAGGAATTGTCGTGCTGGTCCTCACTTGCCCTGGCAGTCATTGCAGAGAAAGAGCAAGACTGGGGCTCTGCTCTTTCCTAGCCTTGCAAACAAGCACTCTCCTTATCCTCAGAGTCGTTCTCCGAAGTGCGAAATGAAACGTTGCACTGGCTCTTTTCCAAGGAAGGTGCTAGGCAGGAATTGTCGTGCTGGCCCTCACTTGCCCTGGCAGTCATTGCAGAGAAACAGCAAGATTGGGGCTCTGCTCTTTCGTAGACTTGCAAACAGCCAATGCAGTTCCTCTCCCTCGTAGAGCGCCAAACTCCTATATTGAAACGTTGCACTCTGTCTATTCCTAGGAAGGTGCTAGGCATGAATTGTTTTGCTGGTCCTCGCTTGTCCTGGCAGACATTGCAGAGAAACAGCAAGACTGGGGCTCTGCTCTCTCCTAGCCTTGAAAACACCTAATGCAGTGCCTGTCCCTCGTGAGCGCCAAACTGCTAAGTTGAAACGTTGCACTCTCTCTCCTCCAAGGAAGGTGGTAGGCAGGAATTGTCGTCCTGGTCCTCACTTGCCCTGGCAGTCATTGCAGAGAAACAGCAAGACTGGGGCTCTGCACTTTCATAGCCTTGCAAACACGCACTCTGCTTATCCTCAGAGTCGTTCTCCGAAGTGCGAAATGAAACGTTGCACTGTCTCTCTTCCAAGGAAGGTGCTAGGCAGGAATTGTCTTGCTGGTCCTCACTTGCCCTGGCAGTCATTGGAGAGAAACAGCAAGATTGGGGCTCTGCTCTTACGTAGACTTGCAAACAACCAATGCAGTTCCTCTCCCTCGTGAGCGCCAAACTGCTAAGTTGAAACGTTGCACTCTCTCTCCTCCAAGGAAGGTGCTAGGCAGGAATTGTCGTGCTGGTCCTCACTTGCCCTGGCAGTCATTGCAGAGAAACAGCAAGACTGGGGCTCTGCTCTTTCCTAGCCTTGCAAACACGCACTCTGCTTATCCTCAGAGTCGTTCTCCGTAGTGCGAAATGAAACGTTGCACTGTCTCTCCTCCAAGGAAGGTGCTAGGCAGGAATTGTCTTGCTGGTCCTCACTTGCCCTGGCAGTCATTGCAGAGAAACAGCAAGACTGGGGCTCTGCTCTTTCCTAGCCTTGCAATCAGCCAATGCAGTTCCTCTCCCTCGTGAGCGCCAAAATGCTAAATTGAAACGTTGCACTCTCTCTCCTCCAAGGAAGGTGCTAGGCAGGAATTGTCTTGCTGGTCCTCACTTGCCCTGGCAGTCATTGCAGAGAAACAGCAAGACTGGGGCTCTACTCATTCCTAGCCTTGCAAACACCCAATGCCGTTCCTGTCCCTCGTGAGAGCCATACTGCTAAGTTGAAACGTTGCACTCTCTCTCCTCAAAGGAAGGTGCTAGGCAGGAATTGTCGTGCTGGTCCTCACTTGCCCTGGCAATCATTGCAGAGAAACAGCAAGACTGGGGCTCTGCTCTTTCCTAGCCTTGCAAACAAGCACTCTCCTTATCCTCAGAGTCGTTCTCCGAAGTGCGAAATGAAACGTTGCACTGGCTCTTTTCCAAGGAAGGTGCTAGGCAGGAATTGTCGTGCTGGCCCTCACTTGCCCTGGCAGTCATTGCAGAGAAACAGCAAGATTGGGGCTCTGCTCTTTCCTAGCCTTGCAAACAGCCAATGCAGTTCCTCTCCCTCGTAGAGCGCCAAACTCCTATATTGAAACGTTGCACTCTGTCTATTCCTAGGAAGGTGCTAGGCATGAATTGTTTTGCTGGTCCTCGCTTGTCCTGGCAGACATTGCAGAGAAACAGCAAGACTGGGGCTCTGCTCTCTCCTAGCCTTGAAAACAGCTAATGCAGTGCCTGTCCCTCGTGAGCGCCAAACTGCTAAGTTGAAACGTTGCACTCTCTCTCCTCCAAGGAAGGTGGTAGGCAGGAATTGTCCTGCTGGTCCTCACTTGCCCTGGCAGTCATTGCAGAGAAACAGCAAGACTGGGGCTCTGCTCTTTCATAGCCTTGCAAACACGCACTCTGCTTATCCTCAGAGGCGTTATCCGAACAGCGAAATGAAACGTTGCACTCTCTCTCCTCCAAGGAAGGTGCTAGGCAGGAATTGTCGTGCTGGTCCTCACTTGCCCTGGCAGTCATTGCAGAGAAACAGCAAGACTGGGGCTCTGCTCTTTCCTAGCCTTGCAAACACGCACTCTGCTTATCCTCAGAGTCGTTCTCCGAAGTGCGAAATGAAACGTTGCACTGTCTCTCCTCCAAGGAAGGTGCTAGGCAGGAATTGTCTTGCTGGTCCTCACTTGCCCTGGCAGTCATTGCAGAGAAACAGCAAGACTGGGGCTCTGCTCTTTCCTAGCCTTGCAATCAGCCAATGCAGTTCCTCTCCATCGTCAACGCCAAACTACTAAATTGAAACGTTGCACTGGCTCTCCTCCAAGGAAGGTGCTAGGCAGGAATTGTCTTGCTGGTCCTCTCTTGCCCTGGCAGTCATTGCAGAGAAACAGCAAAACTGGGGCTCTGCTCTTTCCTAGCCTTGCAAACACGCACTCTGCTTATCCTCAGAGTCGTTCTCCGAAGTGCGAAATGAAACGTTGCACTGGCTCTTTTCCAAGTAAGGTGCTAGGCAGGAATTGTCTTGCTGGTCCTCACTTGCCCTGGCAGTCATTGCAGAGAAACAGCAAGACTGGGGCTCTGCTCTTTCCTAGCCTTGCAATCAGCCAATGCAGTTCCTCTCCCTCGTCAACGCCAAACTACTAAATTGAAACGTTGCACTGGCTCTCCTCCAAGGAAGGTGCTAGGCAGGAATTGTCTTGCTGGTCCTCTCTTGCCCTGGCAGTCATTGCAGAGAAACAGCAAGACTGGGGCTCTGCTCTTTCCTAGCCTTGCACACACCCAATGCAGTTCCTCTCCCTCGTGAGCGCCAAACTGCTAAGTTGAAACGTTGCACTCTCTCTCCTCAAAGGAAGGTGCTAGACAGGAATTGTCGTGCTGGTCCTCACTTGCCCTGGCAGTCATTGCAGAGAAACAGCAAAACTGGGGCTCTGCTCTTTCCTAGCCTTGCAAACACGCACTCTGCTTATCCTCAGAGGCGTTCTCCGAAGTGCGAAATGAAACGTTGCACTCTCTCTCCTCCAAGGAAGGTGCTAGGCAGGGATTGTCTTGCTGGTCCTCACTTGCCCTGGCAGTCATTGCAGAGAAACAGCAAGACTGGAGCTCTGCTCTTTCCTAGCCTTGCACACACCCAATGCAGTTCCTCTCCCTCGTGAGCGCCAAACTGCTAAGTTGAAACGTTGCACTGTCTCTCCTCCAAGGAAGGTGCTAGGCAGGAATTGTCGTGCTGGTCCTCACTTGCCCTGGCAGTCATTGCAGAGAAACAGCAAGACTGGGGCTCTGCTCTTTCCTAGCCTTGCAAACACACACTCTGCTTATCCTCAGAGTCGTTCTCCGTAGTGCGAAATGAAACGTTGCACTGTCTCTCCTCCAAGGAAGGTGCTAGGCAGGAATTGTCTTGCTGGTCCTCACTTGCCCTGGCAGTCATTGCAGAGAAACAGCAAGACTGGGGCTCTGCTCTTTCCTAGCCTTGCAATCAGCCAATGCAGTTCCTCTCCCTCGTGAGCGCCAAAATGCTAAATTGAAACGTTGCACTCTCTCTCCTCCAAGGAAGGTGCTAGGCAGGAATTGTCTTGCTGGTCCTCACTTGCCCTGGCAGTCATTGCAGAGAAACAGCAAGACTGGGGCTCTGCTCATTCCTATCCTTGCAAACACCCAATGCCCTTCCTGTCCCTCGTGAGAGCCATACTGCTAAGTTGAAACGTTGCACTCTCTCTCCTCAAAGGAAGGTGCTAGGCAGGAATTGTCGTGCTGGTCCTCACTTGCCCTGGCAGTCATTGCAGAGAAACAGCAAGACTGGGGCTCTGCTCTTTCCTAGCCTTGCAATCAGCCAATGCAGTTCCTCTCCCTCGTGAGCGCCAAAATGCTAAATTGAAACGTTGCACTCTCTCTCCTCCAAGGAAGGTGCTAGGCAGGAATTGTCTTGCTGGTCCTCACTTGCCCTGGCAGTCATTGCAGAGAAACAGCAAGACTGGGGCTCTACTCATTCCTAGCCTTGCAAACACCCAATGCCGTTCCTGTCCCTCGTGAGAGCCATACTGCTAAGTTGAAACGTTGCACTCTCTCTCCTCAAAGGAAGGTGCTAGGCAGGAATTGTCGTGCTGGTCCTCACTTGCCCTGGCAATCATTGCAGAGAAACAGCAAGACTGGGGCTCTGCTCTTTCCTAGCCTTGCAAACAAGCACTCTCCTTATCCTCAGAGTCGTTCTCCGAAGTGCGAAATGAAACGTTGCACTGGCTCTTTTCCAAGGAAGGTGCTAGGCAGGAATTGTCGTGCTGGCCCTCACTTGCCCTGGCAGTCATTGCAGAGAAACAGCAAGATTGGGGCTCTGCTCTTTCGTAGACTTGCAAACAGCCAATGCAGTTCCTCTCCCTCGTAGAGCGCCAAACTCCTATATTGAAACGTTGCACTCTGTCTATTCCTAGGAAGGTGCTAGGCATGAATTGTTTTGCTGGTCCTCGCTTGTCCTGGCAGACATTGCAGAGAAACAGCAAGACTGGGGCTCTGCTCTCTCCTAGCCTTGAAAACAGCTAATGCAGTGCCTGTCCCTCGTGAGCGCCAAACTGCTAAGTTGAAACGTTGCACTCTCTCTCCTCCAAGGAAGGTGGTAGGCAGGAATTGTCCTGCTGGTCCTCACTTGCCCTGGCAGTCATTGCAGAGAAACAGCAAGACTGGGGCTCTGCTCTTTCATAGCCTTGCAAACACGCACTCTGCTTATCCTCAGAGGCGTTATCCGAACAGCGAAATGAAACGTTGCACTCTCTCTCCTCCAAGGAAGGTGCTAGGCAGGAATTGTCGTGCTGGTCCTCACTTGCCCTGGCAGTCATTGCAGAGAAACAGCAAGACTGGGGCTCTGCTCTTTCCTAGCCTTGCAAACACGCACTCTGCTTATCCTCAGAGTCGTTCTCCGAAGTGCGAAATGAAACGTTGCACTGTCTCTCCTCCAAGGAAGGTGCTAGGCAGGAATTGTCTTGCTGGTCCTCACTTGCCCTGGCAGTCATTGCAGAGAAACAGCAAGACTGGGGATCTGCTCTTTCCTAGCCTTGCAATCAGCCAATGCAGTTCCTCTCCATCGTCAACGCCAAACTACTAAATTTAAACGTTGCACTGGCTCTCCTCCAAGGAAGGTGCTAGGCAGGAATTGTCTTGCTGGTCCTCTCTTGCCCTGGCAGTCATTGCAGAGAAACAGCAAAACTGGGGCTCTGCTCTTTCCTAGCCTTGCAAACACGCACTCTGCTTATCCTCAGAGTCGTTCTCCGAAGTGCGAAATGAAACGTTGCACTGGCTCTTTTCCAAGTAAGGTGCTAGGCAGGAATTGTCTTGCTGGTCCTCACTTGCCCTGGCAGTCATTGCAGAGAAACAGCAAAACTGGGGCTCTGCTCTTTCCTAGCCTTGCAAACACGCACTCTGCTTATCCTCAGAGTCGTTCTCCGAAGTGCGAAATGAAACGTTGCACTGGCTCTTTTCCAAGTAAGGTGCTAGGCAGGAATTGTCTTGCTGGTCCTCACTTGCCCTGGCAGTCATTGCAGAGAAACAGCAAGACTGGGGCTCTGCTCTTTCCTAGCCTTGCAATCAGCCAATGCAGTTCCTCTCCCTCGTCAACGCCAAACTACTAAATTGAAACGTTGCACTGGCTCTCCTCCAAGGAAGGTGCTAGGCAGGAATTGTCTTGCTGGTCCTCTCTTGCCCTGGCAGTCATTGCAGAGAAACAGCAAGACTGGGGCTCTGCTCTTTCCTAGCCTTGCACACACCCAATGCAGTTCCTCTCCCTCGTGAGCGCCAAACTGCTAAGTTGAAACGTTGCACTCTCTCTCCTCAAAGGAAGGTGCTAGACAGGAATTGTCGTGCTGGTCCTCACTTGCCCTGGCAGTCATTGCAGAGAAACAGCAAAACTGGGGCTCTGCTCTTTCCTAGCCTTGCAAACACGCACTCTGCTTATCCTCAGAGGCGTTCTCCGAAGTGCGAAATGAAACGTTGCACTCTCTCTCCTCCAAGGAAGGTGCTAGGCAGGGATTGTCTTGCTGGTCCTCACTTGCCCTGGCAGTCATTGTAGAGAAACAGCAAGACTGGAGCTCTGCTCTTTCCTAGCCTTGCACACACCCAATGCAGTTCCTCTCCCTCGTGAGCGCCAAACTGCTAAGTTGAAACGTTGCACTCTCTCTACTCAAAGGAAGGTGCTAGGCAGGAATTGTCGTGCTGGTCCTCACTTGCCCTGGCAGTCATTGCAGAGAAACAGCAAGACTGGGGCTCTGCTCTTTCCTAGCCTTGCAAACACACACTCTGCTTATCCTCAGAGTCGTTCTCCGTAGTGCGAAATGAAACGTTGCACTGTCTCTCCTCCAAGGAAGGTGCTAGGCAGGAATTGTCTTGCTGGTCCTCACTTGCCCTGGCAGTCATTGCAGAGAAACAGCAAGACTGGGGCTCTGCTCTTTCCTAGCCTTGCAATCAGCCAATGCAGTTCCTCTCCCTCGTGAGCGCCAAAATGCTAAATTGAAACGTTGCACTCTCTCTCCTCCAAGGAAGGTGCTAGGCAGGAATTGTCTTGCTGGTCCTCACTTGCCCTGGCAGTCATTGCAGAGAAACAGCAAGACTGGGGCTCTGCTCATTCCTATCCTTGCAAACACCCAATGCCCTTCCTGTCCCTCGTGAGAGCCATACTGCTAAGTTGAAACGTTGCACTCTCTCTCCTCAAAGGAAGGTGCTAGGCAGGAATTGTCGTGCTGGTCCTCACTTGCCCTGGCAATCATTGCAGAGAAACAGCAAGACTGGGGCTCTGCTCTTTCATAGCCTTGCAAACACGCACTCTGCTTATCCTCAGAGGCGTTATCCGAACAGCGAAATGAAACGTTGCACTCTCTCTCCTCCAAGGAAGGTGCTAGGCAGGAATTGTCGTGCTGGTCCTCACTTGCCCTGGCAGTCATTGCAGAGAAACAGCAAGACTGGGGCTCTGCTCTTTCCTAGCCTTGCAAACACGCACTCTGCTTATCCTCAGAGTCGTTCTCCGAAGTGCGAAATGAAACGTTGCACTGTCTCTCCTCCAAGGAAGGTGCTAGGCAGGAATTGTCTTGCTGGTCCTCACTTGCCCTGGCAGTCATTGCAGAGAAACAGCAAGACTGGGGCTCTGCTCTTTCCTAGCCTTGCAATCAGCCAATGCAGTTCCTCTCCATCGTCAACGCCAAACTACTAAATTGAAACGTTGCACTGGCTCTCCTCCAAGGAAGGTGCTAGGCAGGAATTGTCTTGCTGGTCCTCTCTTGCCCTGGCAGTCATTGCAGAGAAACAGCAAAACTGGGGCTCTGCTCTTTCCTAGCCTTGCAAACACGCACTCTGCTTATCCTCAGAGTCGTTCTCCGAAGTGCGAAATGAAACGTTGCACTGGCTCTTTTCCAAGTAAGGTGCTAGGCAGGAATTGTCTTGCTGGTCCTCACTTGCCCTGGCAGTCATTGCAGAGAAACAGCAAGACTGGGGCTCTGCTCTTTCCTAGCCTTGCAATCAGCCAATGCAGTTCCTCTCCCTCGTCAACGCCAAACTACTAAATTGAAACGTTGCACTGGCTCTCCTCCAAGGAAGGTGCTAGGCAGGAATTGTCTTGCTGGTCCTCTCTTGCCCTGGCAGTCATTGCAGAGAAACAGCAAGACTGGGGCTCTGCTCTTTCCTAGCCTTGCACACACCCAATGCAGTTCCTCTCCCTCGTGAGCGCCAAACTGCTAAGTTGAAACGTTGCACTCTCTCTCCTCAAAGGAAGGTGCTAGACAGGAATTGTCGTGCTGGTCCTCACTTGCCCTGGCAGTCATTGCAGAGAAACAGCAAAACTGGGGCTCTGCTCTTTCCTAGCCTTGCAAACACGCACTCTGCTTATCCTCAGAGGCGTTCTCCGAAGTGCGAAATGAAACGTTGCACTCTCTCTCCTCCAAGGAAGGTGCTAGGCAGGGATTGTCTTGCTGGTCCTCACTTGCCCTGGCAGTCATTGTAGAGAAACAGCAAGACTGGAGCTCTGCTCTTTCCTAGCCTTGCACACACCCAATGCAGTTCCTCTCCCTCGTGAGCGCCAAACTGCTAAGTTGAAACGTTGCACTGTCTCTCCTCCAAGGAAGGTGCTAGGCAGGAATTGTCGTGCTGGTCCTCACTTGCCCTGGCAGTCATTGCAGAGAAACAGCAAGACTGGGGCTCTGCTCTTTCCTAGCCTTGCAAACACACACTCTGCTTATCCTCAGAGTCGTTCTCCGTAGTGCGAAATGAAACGTTACACTGTCTCTCCTCCAAGGAAGGTGCTAGGCAGGAATTGTCTTGCTGGTCCTCACTTGCCCTGGCAGTCATTGCAGAGAAACAGCAAGACTGGGGCTCTGCTCTTTCCTAGCCTTGCAATCAGCCAATGCAGTTCCTCTCCCTCGTGAGCGCCAAAATGCTAAATTGAAACGTTGCACTCTCTCTCCTCCAAGGAAGGTGCTAGGCAGGAATTGTCTTGCTGGTCCTCACTTGCCCTGGCAGTCATTGCAGAGAAACAGCAAGACTGGGGCTCTGCTCATTCCTATCCTTGCAAACACCCAATGCCCTTCCTGTCCCTCGTGAGAGCCATACTGCTAAGTTGAAACGTTGCACTCTCTCTCCTCAAAGGAAGGTGCTAGGCAGGAATTGTCGTGCTGGTCCTCACTTGCCCTGGCAATCATTGCAGAGAAACAGCAAGACTGGGGCTCTGCTCTTTCCTAGCCTTGCAAACAAGCACTCTCCTTATCCTCAGAGTCGTTCTCCGAACTGCGAAATGAAACGTTGCACTGTCTCTCCTCCAAGGAAGGTGATAGACAGGAACTGTCTTGCTGGTCCTCACTTGCCCTGGCAGTCATTGCAGAGAAACAGCAAGACTGGGGCTCTGCTCTTTCCTAGCCTTGCAAACACCCAATTCAGTTCCTCTACCTCGTGAGCGCCAAACTGCTAAGTTAAAACGTTGCACTCTCTCTCCTCAAAGGAAGGTGATAGACAGGAATTGTCGTGCTGGTCCTCACTTGCCCTGGCAGTCATTGCAGAGAAAGAGCAAGACTGGGGCTCTGCTCTTTCCTAGCCTTGCAAACAAGCACTCTCCTTATCCTCAGAGTCGTTCTCCGAAGTGCGAAATGAAACGTTGCACTGGCTCTTTTCCAAGGAAGGTGCTAGGCAGGAATTGTCGTGCTGGCCCTCACTTGCCCTGGCAGTCATTGCAGAGAAACAGCAAGATTGGGGCTCTGCTCTTTCGTAGACTTGCAAACAGCCGATGCAGTTCCTCTCCCTCGTAGAGCGCCAAACTCCTATATTGAAACGTTGCACTCTGTCTATTCCTAGGAAGGTGATAGGCATGAATTGTTTTGCTGGTCCTCGCTTGTCCTGGCAGACATTGCAGAGAAACAGCAAGACTGGGGCTCTGCTCTCTCCTAGCCTTGAAAACACCTAATGCAGTGCCTGTCCCTCGTGAGCGCCAAACTGCTAAGTTGAAACGTTGCACTCTCTCTCCTCCAAGGAAGGTGGTAGGCAGGAATTGTCGTCCTGGTCCTCACTTGCCCTGGCAGTCATTGCAGAGAAACAGCAAGACTGGGGCTCTGCACTTTCATAGCCTTGCAAACACGCACTCTGCTTATCCTCAGAGTCGTTCTCCGAAGTGCGAAATGAAACGTTGCACTGTCTCTCTTCCAAGGAAGGTGCTAGGCAGGAATTGTCTTGCTGGTCCTCACTTGCCCTGGCAGTCATTGGAGAGAAACAGCAAGATTGGGGCTCTGCTCTTACGTAGACTTGCAAACAACCAATGCAGTTCCTCTCCCTCGTAGAGCGCTAAACTCCTATATTGAAACATTGCACTCTGTCTACTCCTAGGAAGGTGCTAGGCATGAATTGTTTTGCTGGTCCTCACTTGCCCTGGCAGTCACTGCAGAGAAACAGCAAGACTGGGGCTCTGCTCTTTCCTAGCCTTGCAATCAGCCAATGCAGTTCCTGTCCCTCGTGAGCGCCAAACTGCTATGTTGAAACGTTGCACTTTCTCTCCTCCAAGGAAGGTGCTAGGCAGGAATTGTCGTGCTGGTCCTCACTTGCCCTGGCAGACATTGCAGAGAAACAGCAAGACTGGGGCTCTGCTCATCCTAGGCTTGCGAACACGCACTCTGCATTTACTCACACTTGCTCTCGGAACTGCGAAATGAAACGTTGCACTGTCTCTCCTCCAAGGAAGGTGCTAGGCAGGAATTGTCTTGCTGGTCCTCACTTTTCCTGGCAGACATTGCAGAGAAACAGCAAGATTGGGGCTCTGCTCTTTCGTAGACTTGCAAACAGCCAATGCAGTTCCTCTCCCTCGTAGAGCGCCAAACTCCTATATTGAAACGTTGCACTCTGTCTACTCCTAGGAAGGTGCTAGGCATGAATTGTCTTGCTGGTCCTCACTTGTCCTGGCAGACATTGCAGAGAAACAGCAAGACTGGGGCTCTGCTCTTTCCTCGGCTTGGAAACACGCACTGTGCTTATCCTCAGAGTCGTTCTCCGAAGTGCGAAATGAAACGTTGCACTGTCTCTCCTCCAAGGAAGGTGCTAGGCAGGAATTGTCGTGCTGGTCCTCACTTGCCCTGGCAGTCATTGCAGAGAAACAGCAAGACTGGGGCTCTGCTCTTTCCTAGCCTTGCAAACACGCACTCTGCTTATCCTCAGAGGCGTTCTCCGAACTGCGAAATGAAACGTTGCACTGGCTCTTTTCCAAGGAAGGTGCTAGGCAGGAATTGTCTTGCTGGTCCTCACTTGCCCTGGCTGTCATTGCAGAGAAACAGCAAGACTGGGGCTCTGCTCTTTCCTAGCCTTGCAAAGACGCACTCTCCTTATCCTCAGAGGCGTTCTCCGAACTCCGAAATGAAACGTTGCACTGTCTCTCCTCCAAGGAAGGTGCTAGGCAGGAATTGTCTTGCTGGTCCTCACTTGCCCTGGCAGTCATTGCAGAGAAACAGCAAGATTGGGGCTCTGCTCTTTCGTAGACTTGCAAACAGCCAATGCAGTTCCTCTATCTCGTAGAGCGCCAAACTCCTATACTGAAACGTTGCACTCTGTCTACTCCTAGGAATATGCTAAGCATGAATTGTTTTGCTGGTCCTCGCTTGTCCTGGCAGACATTGCAGAGAAACAGCAAGACTGGGGCTCTGCTCTTTCCTAGCCTTGCAAACGCCTAATGCAGTGCCTGTCCCTCGTGAGCGCCAAACTGCTAAGTTGAAACGTTGCACTCTCTCTCCTCCAAGGAAGGTGGTAGGCAGGAATTGTCGTGCTGCTCCTCATTTGCCCTGGCAGTCATTGCAGAGAAACAGCGAGACTGGGGCTCTGCTCTCCTAGCCTTGCAAACACGCACTCTGCTTATCCTCAGAGTCGTTCTCCGAAGTGCGAAATGAAACGTTGCACTGTCTCTCTTCCAAGGAAGGTGCTAAGCAGGAATTGTCTTCCTGGTCCTCACTTGCCCTGGCAGTCATTGCAGAGAAACAGCAAGACTGGGGCTCTGCTCTTTCCTAGCCTTGCAATCAGCCAATGCAGTTCCTCTCCCTCGTGAGCGCCAAACTGCTAAGTTGAAACGTTGCACTTTCTCTCCTCAAAGGAATGTGCTAGGCAGGAATTGTCGTGCTGGTCCTCACTTGCCCTGGCAGTCATTGCAGAGAAACAGAAAGATTGGGGCTCTGCTCTTTCGTAGACTTGTAAACAGCCAATGCAGTTCCTCTCCCTCGTATAGCGCCAAACTCCTATATTGAAACGTTGCACTCTGTCTACTCCTAGGAAGGTGCTAGGCATGAATTGTTTTGCTGGTCCTCGCTTGTCCTGGGAGACATTGCAGAGAAACAGCAAGACTGGGGCTCTGCTCTTTCCTAGCCTTGCAAACACCTAATGCAGTGCCTGTCCCTCGTGAGCGCCAAACTGCTAAGTTGAAACGTTGCACTCTCTCTCCTCCAAGGAAGTTGGTAGGCAGGAATTGTCGTGCTGCTCCTCATTTGCTCTGGCAGTCATTGCAGAGAAACAGCAAGACTGGGGCTCTGCTCTTTCCTAGGCTTGAAAACACGCACCCTGCTTATTCTCACTCCAGTTCTCCGAACTGCGAAATGAAACGTTGCACTGTCTCTCCTCCAAGGAAGGTGCTAGGCAGGAATTGTCGTGCTGGTCCTCACTTGCCCTGGCAGTCATTGCAGAGAAACAGCAAGACTGGGGCTCTGCTCTTTCCTAGCCTTGCAAACACGCACTCTGCTTCTTCTCAGAGTCGTTCTCCGAACTGCAAAATGAAACGTTGCACTCTCTCTACTCCAAGGAAGGTACTAGGCAGGAATTGTCTTGCTGGTCCTCACTTGCCCTGGCAGTCCTTGCAGAGAAACAGCAAGACTGGGGCTCTGCTCTTTCCTAGCCTTGCAAACACCCAATGCAGTTCCTGTTCCTCGTGAGCGCCAAACTGCTAAGTTGAAACGTTGCACTTTCTCTCCTCAAAGGAAGGTGCTAGACAGGAATTGTCGTGCTGGTCCTCACTTGCCCTGGCAGTCATTGCAGAGAAACAGCAAGACTGGTGCTCTGCTCTTTCCTAGCCTTGCAAACAAGCACTGTGCTTATCCTCAGAGGCGTTCTCCGAACTGCGAAATGAAACGTTCCACTGTCTCTCCTCCAAGGAAGGTGCTAGGCAGGAATTTTCTTGCTGGTCCTCACTTGCCCTGGCAGTCATTGCAGAGAAACAGCAAGACTGGGGCTCTGCTCTTTCCTAGCCTTGCAAACACGCACTCTGCTTCTTCTCAGAGTCGTTCTCCGAACTGCAAAATGAAACGTTGCACTCTCTCTACTCCAAGGAAGGTACTAGGCAGGAATTGCCTTGCTGGTCCTCACTTGCCCTGGCAGTCATTGCAGAGAAACAGCAAGACTGGGGCTCTGCTCATTCCTAGCCTTGCAAATACGCACTCTGCTTATCCTCAGAGGCGTTCTCCGAACTGCGAAATGAAACGTTGCACCTCCTCTCCTCCAAGGAAGGTGCTAGGCAGGAATGTTCTTGCTGGTCCTCACTTGCCCTGGCAGTCATTGCAGAGAAACAGCAAGACTGGGGCTCTGCTCTTTCCTAGCCTTGCAAACACGCACTCTGCTTATCCTCAGAGGCGTTCTCCGAACTGCAAAATGAAACGTTGCACTGTCTCTCCTCCAAGAAAGGTGCTAGGCAGGAATTGTCTTGCTGGTCCTCACTTGCCCTGGCAGTCATTGCAGAGAAACAGCAAGACTGGGGCTCTGCTCTTTCCTAGCCTTGCAAACACGCACTCTGCTTATCCTCAGAGGCGTTCTCCGAAGTGCGAAATGAAACGTTGCACTGTCTCTCCTCCAAGGAAGGTGCTAGGCAGGAATTGTCTTGCTGGTCCTCACTTGCCCTGGCAGTCATTGCAGAGAAACAGCAAGACTGGGGCTCTGCTCTTTCCTAGCCTTGCAAATACGCACTCTGCTTATCCTCAGAGGCGTTCTCCGAACTGCGAAATGAAACGTTGCACTGTCTCTCCTCCAAGGAAGGTGCTAGGCAGGAATTTTCTTGCTGGTCCTCACTTGCCCTGGCAGTCATTGCAGAGAAACAGCAAGACTGGGGCTCTGCTCTTTCCTAGCCTTGCAAACACGCACTCTGCTTCTTCTCAGAGTCGTTCTCCGAACTGCAAAATGAAACGTTGCACTCTCTCTACTCCAAGGAAGGTACTAGGCAGGAATTGTCTTGCTGGTCCTCACTTGCCCTGGCAGTCCTTGCAGAGAAACAGCAAGACTGGGGCTCTGCTCTTTCCTAGCCTTGCAAACACCCAATGCAGTTCCTGTTCCTCGTGAGCGCCAAACTGCTAAGTTGAAACGTTGCACTTTCTCTCCTCAAAGGAAGGTGCTAGACAGGAATTGTCGTGCTGGTCCTCACTTGCCCTGGCAGTCATTGCAGAGAAACAGCAAGACTGGTGCTCTGCTCTTTCCTAGCCTTGCAAAAAAGCACTGTGCTTATCCTCAGAGGCGTTCTCCGAACTGCGAAATGAAACGTTCCACTGTCTCTCCTCCAAGGAAGGTACTAGGCAGGAATTGTCTTGCTGGTCCTCACTTGCCCTGGCAGTCATTGCAGAGAAACAGCAAGACTGGTGCTCTGCTCTTTCCTAGCCTTGCAAACAAGCACTGTGCTTATCCTCAGAGGCGTTCTCCGAACTGCGAAATGAAACGTTCCACTGTCTCTCCTCCAAGGAAGGTACTAGGCAGGAATTGTCTTGCTGGTCCTCACTTCCCCTGGCAGTCATTGCAGAGAAACAGCAAGACTGGGGCTCTGCTCTTTCCTAGCCTTGCAAACACGCACTCTGCTTATCCTCAG
Organism: Phaethon aethereus; assembly: GCF_964289735.1. Classification (NCBI taxonomy): domain Eukaryota; kingdom Metazoa; phylum Chordata; class Aves; order Phaethontiformes; family Phaethontidae; genus Phaethon; species Phaethon aethereus. Next base: position 21,535,197 of record NC_138578.1, read on the forward strand.
AGGCGTTCTCCGAAGTGCGAAATGAAACGTTGCACTGTCTCTCCTCCAAGGAAGGTGCTAGGCAGGAATTGTCTTGCTGGTCCTCACTTGCCCTGGCAGTCATTGCAGAGAAACAGCAAGACTGGGGCTCTGCTCTTTCCTAGCCTTGCAAATACGCACTCTGCTTATCCTCAGAGGCGTTCTCCGAACTGCGAAATGAAACGTTGCACTGTCTCTCCTCCAAGGAAGGTGCTAGGCAGGAATTTTCTTGCTGGTCCTCACTTGCCCTGGCAGTCATTGCAGAGAAACAGCAAGACTGGGGCTCTGCTCTTTCCTAGCCTTGCAAACACGCACTCTGCTTCTTCTCAGAGTCGTTCTCCGAACTGCAAAATGAAACGTTGCACTCTCTCTACTCCAAGGAAGGTACTAGGCAGGAATTGTCTTGCTGGTCCTCACTTGCCCTGGCAGTCCTTGCAGAGAAACAGCAAGACTGGGGCTCTGCTCTTTCCTAGCCTTGCAAACACCCAATGCAGTTCCTGTTCCTCGTGAGCGCCAAACTGCTAAGTTGAAACGTTGCACTTTCTCTCCTCAAAGGAAGGTGCTAGACAGGAATTGTCGTGCTGGTCCTCACTTGCCCTGGCAGTCATTGCAGAGAAACAGCAAGACTGGTGCTCTGCTCTTTCCTAGCCTTGCAAACAAGCACTGTGCTTATCCTCAGAGGCGTTCTCCGAACTGCGAAATGAAACGTTCCACTGTCTCTCCTCCAAGGAAGGTACTAGGCAGGAATTGTCTTGCTGGTCCTCACTTCCCCTGGCAGTCATTGCAGAGAAACAGCAAGACTGGGGCTCTGCTCTTTCCTAGCCTTGCAAACACGCACTCTGCTTCTTCTCAGAGGCGTTCTCCGAACTGCGAAATGAAACGTTGCACTGTCTCTCCTCCAAGGAATGTGCTAGGCAGGAATTGTCTTGCTGGTCCTCACTTGCCCTGGCAGTCATTGCAGAGAAACAGCAAGACTGGGGCTCTGCTCTTTCCTAGCCTTGCAAACACGCACTCTGCTTATCCTCTGAGGCGTTCTCCGAACTGCGAAATGAAACGTTGCACTGTCTCTCCTCCAAGGAAGGTGCTAGGCAGGAATTTTCTTGCTGGTCCTCACTTGCCCTGGCAGTCATTGCAGAGAAACAGCAAGACTGGGGCTCTGCTCTTTCCTAGGCTTGCAATCAGCCAATGCAGTTCCTCTCCCTCGTGAGCGCCAAACTGCTAAGTTGAAACGTTGCACTTTCTCTCCTCAAAGGAAGGTGCTAGACAGGAATTGTCGTGCTGGTCCTCACTTGCCCTGGCAGTCATTGCAGAGAAACAGCAAGACTGGGGCTCTGCTCTTTCCTAGCCTTGCAAACAAGCACTCTGCTTATCCTCAGAGGCGTTCTCCGAACTGCGAAATGAAACGTTGCACTGTCTCTCCTCCAAGAAGGTGCTAGGCAGGAATTGTCTTGCTGGTCCTCACTTGCCCTGGCAGTCATTGCAGAGAAACAGCAAGACTGGGGCTCTGCTCTTTCCTAGCCTTGCAAACACGCACTCTGCTTCTTCTCAGAGTCGTTCTCCGAACTGCAAAATGAAACGTTGCACTCTCTCTACTCCAAGGAAGGTACTAGGCAGGAATTGTCTTGCTGGTCCTCACTTGCCCTGGCAGTCATTGCAGAGAAACAGCAAGACTGGGGCTCTGCTCTTTCCTAGCCTTGCATATACGCACTCTGCTTATCCTCAGAGGCGTTCTCCGAACTGCGAAATGAAACGTTGCACTGCCTCTCCTCCAAGGAAGGTGCTAGGCAGGAATTTTCTTGCTGGTCCTCACTTGCCCTGGCAGTCATTGCAGAGAAACAGCAAGACTGGGGCTCTGCTCTTTCCTAGCCTTGCAAACACCCAATGCAGTTCCTGTTCCTCGTGAGCGCCAAACTGCTAAGTTGAAACGTTGCACTTTCTCTCCTCAAAGGAAGGTGCTAGACAGGAATTGTCGTGCTGGTCCTCACTTGCCCTGGCAGTCATTGCAGAGAAACAGCAAGACTGGTGTCCTGCTCTTTCCTAGCCTTGCAAAAACGCACTCTGCTTATCCTCAGAGGCGTTCTCCGAACTGCGAAATGAAACGTTGCACTCTCTCTCCTCCAAGGAAGGTGCTAGGCAGGAATTGTCTTGCTGGTCCTCACTTGCCCTGGCAGTCATTGCAGAGAAACAGCAAGACTGGGGCTCTGCTCTTTCCTAGCCTTGCAAATACGCACTCTGCTTATCCTCAGAGGCGTTATCCGAACTGCGAAATGAAACGTTGCACTGTCTCTCCTCCAAGGAAGGTGCTAGGCAGGAATTTTCTTGCTGGTCCTCACTTGCCCTGGCAGTCATTGCAGAGAAACAGCAAGACTGGGGCTCTGCTCTTTCCTAGCCTTGCAAACACGCAGTCTGCTTATCCTCGGAGGCGTTCTCCCAAGTGCGAAATGAAACGTTGCACTGTCTCTCCTCCAAGGAAGGTGCTAGGCAGGAATTGTCTTGCTGGTCCTCACTTGCCCTGGCAGTCATTGCAGAGAAACAGCAAGCCTGGTGCTCTGCTCTTTCCTAGCCTTGCAAACACCCAATGCAGTTCCTGTTCCTCGTGAGCGCCAAACTGCTAAGCTGAAACGTTGCACTTTCTCTCCTCAAAGGAAGGTGCTAGACAGGAATTGTCGTGCTGGTCCTCACTTGCCCTGGCAGTCATTGCAGAGAAACAGCAAGACTGGTGCTCTGCTCTTTCCTAGCCTTGCAAACAAGCACTCTGCTTATCCTCAGAGGCGTTCTCCGAACTGCAAAATGAAACGTTGCACTGTCTCTCCTCCAAGGAAGGTACTAGGCAGGAATTGTCTTGCTGGTCCTCACTTCCCCTGGCAGTCATTGCAGAGAAACAGCAAGACTGGGGCTCTGCTCTTTCCTAGCCTTGCAAACACGCACTCTGCTTCTTCTCAGAGGCGTTCTCCGAACTGCGAAATGAAACGTTGCACTGTCTCTCCTCCAAGGAAGGTGCTAGGCAGGAATTGTCTTGCTGGTCCTCACTTGCCCTGGCAGTCATTGCAGAGAAACAGCAAGACTGGGGCTCTGCTCTTTCCTAGCCTTGCAATCAGCCAATGCAGTTCCTCTCCCTTTTGAGCGCCAAACTGCTAAGTTGAAACGTTGCACTTTCTCTACTCAAAGGAAGGTGCTAGACAGGAATTGTCGTGCTGGTCCTCACTTGCCCTGGCAGTCATTGCAGAGAAACAGCAAGACTGGGGCTCTGTTCTTTCCTAGCCTTGTAAACACGCACTCTGCTTATCCTCAGAGGCGTTCTCCCAACTGCGAAATGAAACGTTGCACTGTCTCTCCTCCAAGGAAGGTGCTAGGCAGGAATTGTCTTGCTGGTCCTCACTTGCCCTGGCAGTCATTGCAGAGAAACAGCAAGACTGGGGCTCTGCTCTTTCCTAGCCTTGCAAACACGCACTCTGCTTATCCTCTGAGGCGTTCTCCGAACTGCGAAATGAAACGTTGCACTGTCTCTCCTCCAAGGAAGGTGCTAGGCAGGAATTTTCTTGCTGGTCCTCACTTGCCCTGGCAGTCATTTCAGAGAAACAGCAAGACTGGGGCTCTGCTCTTTCCTAGGCTTGCAATCAGCCAATGCAGTTCCTCTCCCTCGTGAGCGCCAAACTGCTAAGTTGAAACGTTGCACTTTCTCTCCTCAAAGGAAGGTGCTAGACAGGAATTGTCGTGCTGGTCCTCACTTGCCCTGGCAGTCATTGCAGAGAAACAGCAAGACTGGTGCTCTGCTCTTTCCTAGCCTTGCAAACAAGCACTCTGCTTATCCTCAGAGGCGTTCTCCGAACTGCGAAATGAAACGTTGCACTGTCTCTCCTCCAAGAAGGTGCTAGGCAGGAATTGTCTTGCTGGTCCTCACTTGCCCTGGCAGTCATTGCAGAGAAACAGCAAGACTGGGGCTCTGCTCTTTCCTAGCCTTGCAAACACGCACTCTGCTTCTTCTCAGAGTCGTTCTCCGAACTGCAAAATGAAACGTTGCACTCTCTCTACTCCAAGGAAGGTACTAGGCAGGAATTGTCTTGCTGGTCCTCACTTGCCCTGGCAGTCATTGCAGAGAAACAGCAAGACTGGGGCTCTGCTCTTTCCTAGCCTTGCATATACGCACTCTGCTTATCCTCAGAGGCGTTCTCCGAACTGCGAAATGAAACGTTGCACTGCCTCTCCTCCAAGGAAGGTGCTAGGCAGGAATTTTCTTGCTGGTCCTCACTTGCCCTGGCAGTCATTGCAGAGAAACAGCAAGACTGGGGCTCTGCTCTTTCCTAGCCTTGCAAACACCCAATGCAGTTCCTGTTCCTCGTGAGCGCCAAACTGCTAAGTTGAAACGTTGCAATTTCTCTCCTCAAAGGAAGGTGCTAGACAGGAATTTTCGTGCTGGTCCTCACTTGCCCTGGCAGTCATTGCAGAGAAACAGCAAGACTGGGGCTCTGCTCTTCCCTAGCCTTGCAAACACGCACTCTGCTTCTTCTCAGAGTCGTTCTCCGAACTGTAAAATGAAACGTTGCACTCTCTCTACTCCAAGGAAGGTACTAGGCAGGAATTGTCTTGCTGGTCCTCACTTGCCCTGGCAGTCATTGCAGAGAAACAGCAAGACTGGGGCTCTGCTCTTTCCTAGCCTTGCAATCAGCCAATGCAGTTCCTCTCCCTCGTGAGCTCCAAACTGCTAAGTTGAAACGTTGCACTTTCTATCCTCAAAGGAAGGTGCTAGACAGGAATTGTCGTGCTGGTCCTCACTTGCCCTGGCAGTCATTGCAGAGAAACAGCAAGACTGGTGCTCTGCTCTTTCCTAGCCTTGCAAACACGCACTCTGCTTATCCTCAGAGGCGTTCTCCGAACTGCGAAATGAAACGTTGCACTGTCTCTCCTCCAAGGAAGGTGCTAGGCAGGAATTGTCTTGCTGCTCCTCACTTGCCCTGGCAGTCATTGCAGAGAAACAGAAAGACTGGGGCTCTGCTCTTTCCTAGCCTTGCAAACACGCACTCTGCTCCTTCTCAGAGTCGTTCTCCGAAATGCAAAATGAAACGTTGCACTCTCTATACTCCAAGGAAGGTCCTAGGCAGGAATTGTCTTGCTGGTCCTCACTTGCCCTGGCAGTCATTGCAGAGAAACAGCAAGACTGGGGCTCTGCTCTTTCCTAGCCTTGCAAATACGCACTCTGCTTATCCTCAGAGGCGTTCTCCGAACTGCGAAATGAAACGTTGCACTGTCTCTCCTCCAAGGAAGGTGCTAGGCAGGAATTTTCTTGCTGGTCCTCACTTGCCCTGGCAGTCATTGCAGAGAAACAGCAAGACTGGGGCTCTACTCTTTCCTAACCTTGCAATCAGCCAATGCAGTTCCTCTCCCTCGTGAGAGCCAAAATGCTAAATTGAAACGTTGCACTCTCTCTCCTCCAAGGAAGGTGCTAGGCAGGAATTGTCTTGCTGGTCCTCACTTGCTCTGGCAGTCATTGCAGAGAAACACCAAGACTGGGGCTCTGCTCTTTCCTAGCCTTTCAAACACGCACTCTGCTTATTCTCACTCTGGTTCTCCGAACTGCGAAATGAAACGTTGCACTGGCTCTTTTCCAAGGAAGGTGCTAGGCAGGAATTGTCTTGCTGGTCCTCACTTGCCCTGGCAGTCATTGCAGAGAAACAGCAAGACTGGGGCTCTGCTCTTTCCTAGCCTTGCAAACACCCAATGCAGTTCCTCTCCCTCTTGAGCGCCAAAATGCTAAATTGAAACGTTGCACTCTCTCTCCTCCAAGGAAGGTGCTAGGCAGGAATTGTCTTGCTGGTCCTCACTTGCCCTGGCAGTCATTGCAGAGAAACAGCAAGACTGGGGCTCTGCTCTTTCCTAGCCTTGCAAACACCCAATGCAGTTCCTGTCCCTCGTGAGCGCCAAACTGCTAAGTTGAAACTTTGCACTTTCTCTCCTCAAAGGAAGGTGCTAGACAGGAATTGTCTTGCTGGTCCTCACTTGCCCTGGCAGTCATTGCAGATAAAAAGCAAGACTGGGGCTCTGCTTTTTCCTAGCCTTGCAAACACCCAATGCAGTTCCTCTCCCTCGTGAGCGCCAAGCTGCTAAGTTGAAACGTTACACTCTCTCTCCTCCAAGGAAGGTGGTAGGTAGGAATTGTCGTGCTGGTCCTCACTTGCCCTGACAGTCATTGCAGAGAAACAGCAAGACTGGGGCTCTGCTCTTTCCTAGCCTTGCAAACACGCACTCTGCTTATCCTCAGAGGCGTTCTCCGAAGTGCGAAATGAAACGTTGCACTGTCTCTCCTCCAAGGAAGGTGCTAGGCAGGAATTGTCTTCCTGGTACTTACTTGCCCTGGCAGTCATTGCAGAGAAACAGCAAGACTGGGGCTCTGCTCTTTCCTAGCCTTGCAAACACCCAATGCCGTTCCTGTCCCTCGTGAGAGCCATACTGCTAAGTTGAAACGTTGCACTCTCTCTCCTCAAAGGAAGGTGCTAGGCAGGAATTGTCGTGCTGGTCCTCACTTGCCCTGGCAATCATTGCAGAGAAACAGCAAGACTGGGGCTCTGCTCTTTCCTAGCCTTGCAAACACGCACTCTGCTTATCCTCAGAGGCGTTCTCCGAAGTGCGAAATCAACGTTGCACTGTCTCTCCTCCAAGGAAGGTGCTAGGCAGGAATTGTCGTGCTGGTCCTCACTTGCCCTGGCAGTCATTGCAGAGAAACAGCAAGACTGGGGCTCTGCTCTTTCCTAACCTTGCAATCAGCCAATGCAGTTCCTCTCCGTCGTGAGCGCCAAAATGCTAAATTGAAACTTTGCACTCTCTCTCCTCCAAGGAAGGTGCTAGGCAGGAATTGTCTTGCTGGTCCTCACTTGCCCTGGCAGTCATTGCAGAGAAACAGCAAGACTGGGGCTCTGCTCTTTCCTAGCCTTGCAAACACCCAATGCAGTTCCTCTCCCACGTGAGCGCGAAACTGCTAAATTGAAACGTTGCACTCTCTCTCCTCCAAGGAAGGTGGTAGACAGGAATTGTCGTGCTGGTCCTCACTTGCCCTGGCAGTCATTGCAGAGAAACAGCAAGACTGGGGCTCTGCTCTTTCCTAGGCTTGAAAACACGGACTCTGCTTATCCTCAGAGTCGTTCTCCGAAGTGCGAAATGAAACGTTGCACTCTCTCTCCTCCAAGGAAGGTGCTAGGCAGGAATTGTCGCGCTGGTCCTCACTTGCCCTGGCAGTCATTGCAGAGAAACAGCAAGACTGGGGCTCTGCTCTTTCCTAGCCTTGCAAACACCCAATGCAGTTCCTGTCCCTCGTGAGCGCCAAACTGCTAAGTTGAAACGTTGCACTGTCTCTCCTCCAAGGAAGGTGCTAGACAGGAATTGTCGTGCTGGTCCTCACTTGCCCTGGCAGTCATTGCAGAGAAACAGCAAGACTGGGGCTCTGCTCTTTCCTAGCCTTGCAAACACGCACTCTGCTTATCCTCAGAGGCGTTCTCCGAGTGCGAAATGAAACTTTGCACTGTCTCTCCTCCAAGGAAGTTGCTAGGCAGGAATTGTCGTGCTGGTCCTCACTTGCCCTGGCAGTCATTGCAGTAAACAGCAAGACTGGGGCTCTGCTCTTTCCTAGCCTTGCAAACACGGACTCTGCTTATCCTCAGAGTCGTTCTCCGAAGTGCGAAATGAAACGTTGCACTCTCTCTCCTCAAAGGAAGGTGCTAGACAGGAATTGTCTTGCTGGTCCTCACTTGCCCTGGCAGTCATTGCAGAGAAACAGCAAGACTGGGGCTGTGCTCTTTCCTAGCCTTGCAAACACTCAATGCCGTTCCTGTCCCTCGTGAGAGCCATACTGCTAAGGTGAAACGTTGCACTCTCTCTCCTCAAAGGAAGGTGCTAGACAGGAATTGTCGTGCTGGTCCTCACTTGCCCTAGCAATCATTGCAGAGAAACAGCAAGACTGGGGCTCTGCTCTTTCCTAGCCTTGCAAACACGCACTCTGCTTATCCTTAGAGGCGTTCTCCGAAGTGCGAAATCAACGTTGCACTGTCTCTCCTCCAAGGAAGGTGCTAGACAGGAATTGTCTTGCTGGTCCTCACTTGCCCTGGCAGTCATTGCAGATAAAAAGCAAGACTGGGGCTCTGCTTTTTCCTAGCCTTGCAAACACCCAATGCAGTTCCTCTCCCTCGTGAGCGCCAAGCTGCTAAGTTGAAACGTTACACTCTCTCTCCTCCAAGGAAGGTGGTAGGTAGGAATTGTCGTGCTGGTCCTCACTTGCCCTGACAGTCATTGCAGAGAAACAGCAAGACTGGGGCTCTGCTCTTTCCTAGCCTTGCAAACACGCACTCTGCTTATCCTCAGAGGCGTTCTCCGAAGTGCGAAATGAAACGTTGCACTGTCTCTCCTCCAAGGAAGGTGCTAGGCAGGAATTGTCTTCCTGGTACTTACTTGCCCTGGCAGTCATTGCAGAGAAACAGCAAGACTGGGGCTCTGCTCTTTCCTAGCCTTGCAAACACCCAATGCCGTTCCTGTCCCTCGTGAGAGCCATACTGCTAAGTTGAAACGTTGCACTCTCTCTCCTCAAAGGAAGGTGCTAGGCAGGAATTGTCGTGCTGGTCCTCACTTGCCCTGGCAATCATTGCAGAGAAACAGCAAGACTGGGGCTCTGCTCTTTCCTAGCCTTGCAAACACGCACTCTGCTTATCCTCAGAGGCGTTCTCCGAAGTGCGAAATCAACGTTGCACTGTCTCTCCTCCAAGGAAGTTGCTAGGCAGGAATTGTCGTGCTGGTCCTCACTTGCCCTGGCAGTCATTGCAGAGAAACAGCAAGACTGGGGCTCTGCTCTTTCCTAACCTTGCAATCAGCCAATGCAGTTCCTCTCCGTCGTGAGTGCCAAAATGCTAAATTGAAACTTTGCACTCTCTCTCCTCCAAGGAAGGTGCTAGGCAGGAATTGTCTTGCTGGTCCTCACTTGCCCTGGCAGTCATTGCAGAGAAACAGCAAGACTGGGGCTCTGCTCTTTCCTAGCCTTGCAAACACCCAATGCAGTTCCTCTCCCACGTGAGCGCGAAACTGCTAAATTGAAACGTTGCACTCTCTCTCCTCCAAGGAAGGTGGTAGACAGGAATTGTCGTGCTGGTCCTCACTTGCCCTGGCAGTCATTGCAGAGAAACAGCAAGACTGGGGCTCTGCTCTTTCCTAGGCTTGAAAACACGGACTCTGCTTATCCTCAGAGTCGTTCTCCGAAGTGCGAAATGAAACGTTGCACTCTCTCTCCTCCAAGGAAGGTGCTAGGCAGGAATTGTCGCGCTGGTCCTCACTTGCCCTGGCAGTCATTGCAGAGAAACAGCAAGACTGGGGCTCTGCTCTTTCCTAGCCTTGCAAACACCCAATGCAGTTCCTGTCCCTCGTGAGCGCCAAACTGCTAAGTTGAAACGTTGCACTGTCTCTCCTCCAAGGAAGGTGCTAGACAGGAATTGTCGTGCTGGTCCTCACTTGCCCTGGCAGTCATTGCAGAGAAACAGCAAGACTGGGGCTCTGCTCTTTCCTAGCCTTGCAAACACGCACTCTGCTTATCCTCAGAGGCGTTCTCCGAGTGCGAAATGAAACTTTGCACTGTCTCTCCTCCAAGGAAGTTGCTAGGCAGGAATTGTCGTGCTGGTCCTCACTTGCCCTGGCAGTCATTGCAGTAAACAGCAAGACTGGGGCTCTGCTCTTTCCTAGCCTTGCAAACACGGACTCTGCTTATCCTCAGAGTCGTTCTCCGAAGTGCGAAATGAAACGTTGCACTCTCTCTCCTCCAAGGAAGGTGCTAGGCAGGAATTGTCTTGCTGGTCCTCACTTGCCCTGGCAGTCATTGCAGAGAAACAGCAAGACTGGGGCTCTGCTCTTTCCTAGCCTTGCAAACACTCAATGCCGTTCCTGTCCCTCGTGAGAGCCATACTGCTAAGGTGAAACGTTGCACTCTCTCTTCTCAAAGGAAGGTGCTAGACAGGAATTGTCGTGCTGGTCCTCACTTGCCCTAGCAATCATTGCAGAGAAACAGCAAGACTGGGGCTCTGCTCTTTCCTAGCCTTGCAAACACGCAGTCTGCTTATCCTTAGAGGCGTTCTCCGAAGTGCGAAATCAACGTTGCACTGTCTCTCCTCCAAGGAAGGTGCTAGGCGGGAATTGTCGTGCTGGTCCTCACTTGCCCTGGCAGTCATTGCAGAGAAACAGCAAGACTGGGGCTCTGCTCTTTCCTAGCCTTGCAATCAGCCAATGTAGTTCCTCTCCCTCGTGAGCGCCAAAATGCTAAATTGAAACGTTGCACTCTCTCTCCTCCAAGGAAGGTTCTAGGCAGGAATTGTCTTGCTGGTCCTCACTTGCCCTGGCAGTCATTGCAGAGAAACAGCAAGACTGGGGCTCTGCTCTTTCCTAGCCTTGCAAACACCCAATGTAGTTCCTGTCCCTCGTGAGCGCCAGACTGCTAAGTTGAAACGTTGCACTTTCTCTCCTCAAAGGAAGGTGCTAGACAGGAATTGTCGTGCTGGTCCTCACTTGCCCTGGCAGTCATTGCAGAGAAACACCAAGACTGGGGCTCTGCTCTTTCCTAGCCTTGCAAACACCCAATGTAGTTCCTCTCCCACGTGAGCGCGAAACTGCTAAGTTGAAACATTGCACTCTCTCTCCTCCAAGGAAGGTGGTAGGTAGGAATTGTCGTGCTGGTCCTCACTTGCCCTGGCAGTCATTGCAGAGAAACAGCAAGACTGGTGCTCTGCTCTTCCTAGCCTTGCAATCAGCCAATGCAGTTCCTCTCCCTCGTGAGCGCCAAAATGCTAAATTGAAACGTTGCACTCTCTCTCCTCCAAGGAAGGTGCTAGGCAGGAATTGTCTTGCTGGTCCTCACTTGCCCTGGCAGTCATTGCAGAGAAACAGCAAGACTGGGGCTCTGCTCTTTCCTAGCCTTGCAAACACGCACTCTGCTTATCCTCAGAGGCGTTCTCCGAAGTGCGAAATGAAACGTTGCACTGTCTCTCCTCAAAGGAAGGTGCTAGGCAGGGATTGTCTTGCTGGTCCTCACTTGCCCTGGCAGTCATTGTAGATAAACAGCAAGACTGGGGCTCTGCTCTTTCCTAGCCTTGCAAACAGCCAATGCAGTTCCTCTCCCTCGTGAGCGCCAAACTGCTACGTTGAAACGTTGCACTGTCTCTCCTCCAAGGAAGGTGCTAGGCAGGAATTGTCTTGCTGGTCCTCACTTGCCCTGGCAGTCATTGCAGAGAAACAGCAAGACTGGGGCTCTGCTCTTTCCTAGCCTTGCAAACACTCAATGCCGTTCCTGTCCCTCGTGAGAGCCATACTGCTAAGGTGAAACGTTGCACTCTCTCTTCTCAAAGGAAGGTGCTAGACAGGAATTGTCGTGCTGGTCCTCACTTGCCCTAGCAATCATTGCAGAGAAACAGCAAGACTGGGGCTCTGCTCTTTCCTAGCCTTGCAAACACGCACTCTGCTTATCCTTAGAGGCGTTCTCCGAAGTGCGAAATCAACGTTGCACTGTCTCTCCTCCAAGGAAGGTGCTAGGCAGGAATTGTCGTGCTGGTCCTCACTTGCCCTGGCAGTCATTGCAGAGAAACAGCAAGACTGGGGCTCTGCTCTTTCCTAGCCTTGCAATCAGCCAATGTAGTTCCTCTCCCTCGTGAGCGCCAAAATGCTAAATTGAAACGTTGCACTCTCTCTCCTCCAAGGAAGGTGCTAGGCAGGAATTGTCTTGCTGGTCCTCACTTGCCCTGGCAGTCATTGCAGAGAAACAGCAAGACTGGGGCTCTGCTCTTTCCTAGCCTTGCAAACACCCAATGTAGTTCCTGTCCCTCGTGAGCGCCAGACTGCTAAGTTGAAACGTTGCACTTTCTCTCCTCAAAGGAAGGTGCTAGACAGGAATTGTCGTGCTGGTCCTCACTTGCCCTGGCAGTCATTGCAGAGAAACACCAAGACTGGGGCTCTGCTCTTTCCTAGCCTTGCAAACACCCAATGTAGTTCCTCTCCCACGTGAGCGCGAAACTGCTAAGTTGAAACATTGCACTCTCTCTCCTCCAAGGAAGGTGGTAGGTAGGAATTGTCGTGCTGGTCCTCACTTGCCCTGGCAGTCATTGCAGAGAAACAGCAAGACTGGTGCTCTGCTCTTCCTAGCCTTGCAATCAGCCAATGCAGTTCCTCTCCCTCGTGAGCGCCAAAATGCTAAATTGAAACGTTGCACTCTCTCTCCTCCAAGGAAGGTGCTAGGCAGGAATTGTCTTGCTGGTCCTCACTTGCCCTGGCAGTCATTGCAGAGAAAGAGCAAGACTGGGGCTCTGCTCTTTCCTAGCCTTGCAAACACGCACTCTGCTTATCCTCAGAGGCGTTCTCCGAAGTGCGAAATGAAACGTTGCACTGTCTCTCCTCAAAGGAAGGTGCTAGGCAGGGATTGTCTTGCTGGTCCTCACTTGCCCTGGCAGTCATTGTAGATAAACAGCAAGACTGGGGCTCTGCTCTTTCCTAGCCTTGCAAACAGCCAATGCAGTTCCTCTCCCTCGTGAGCGCCAAACTGCTACGTTGAAACGTTGCACTGTCTCTCCTCCAAGGAAGGTGCTAGGCAGGAATTGTCTTGCTGGTCCTCACTTGCCCTGGCAGTCATTGCAGAGAAACAGCAAAACTGGGGCTCTGCTCTTTCCTAGCCTTGCAAACACCCAATGCAGTTCCTCTCCCTCGTGAGCGCCAAACTGCTAAGTTGAAACGTTACACTCTGTCTCCTCCAAGGAAGGTGGTAGGTAGGAATTGTCGTGCTGGTCCTCACTTGCCCTGACAGTCATTGCAGAGAAAGAGCAAGACTGGGGCTCTGCTCTTTCCTAGGCTTGAAAACACGCACTCTGCTTATTCTCACTCTGATTCTCCGAACTGCGAAATGAAACGTTGCACTCTCTCTCCTCCAATGAAGGTGCTAGGCAGGAATTGTCTTGCTGGTCCTCACTTGCCCTAGCAGTCATTGCAGAGAAACAGCAAGACTGGGGCTCTGCTCTTTCCTAGCCTTGCAAACACCCAATGCAGTTCCTGTCCCTCGTGAGCGCCAAACTGCCAAGTTGAAACGTTGCACTTTCTCTCCTCAAAGGAAGGTGCTAGAGAGGAATTGTTGTGCTGGTCCTCACTTGCCCTGGCAGTCATTGCAGAGAAACAGCAAGACTGGGGCTCTGCTCTTTCCTAGCCTTGCAAACACCCAATGTAGTTCCTCTCCCTCGTGAGCGCCAAACTGCTAAGTTGAAACGTTACACTCTCTCTCCTCCAAGGAAGGTGGTAGGTAGGAATTGTCGTGCTGGTCCTCACTTGCCCTGACAGTCATTGCAGAGAAACAGCAAGACTGGGGCTCTGCTCTTTCCTAGGCTTGAAAACACGCACTCTGCTTATTCTCACTCTGGTTCTCCGAACTGCGAAAAGAAACGTTGCACTGGCTCTTTTCCAAGGAAGGTGCTAGGCAGGAATTGTCGTGCTGGTCCTCACTTGCCCTGGCAGTCATTGCAGAGAAACAGCAAGACTGGGGCTCTGCTCTTTCCTAGCCTTGCAAACACCCAATGCAGTTCCTCTCCCTCGTGAGCGCCAAACTGCTAAGTTGAAACGTTACACTCTCTCTCCTCCAAGGAAGGTGGTAGGTAGGAATTGTCGTGCTGGTCCTCACTTGCCCTGACAGTCATTGCAGAGAAACAGCAAGACTGGGGCTCTGCTCTTTCCTAGGCTTGAAAACACGCACTCTGCTTATCCTCAGAGGCGTTCTCCGAAGTGCGAAATGAAACGTTGCACTGTCTCTCCTCAAAGGAAGGTGCTAGGCAGGGATTGTCTTGCTGGTCCTCACTTGCCCTGGCAGTCATTGCAGAGAAACAGCAAGACTGGGGCTCTGCTCATTCCTAGCCTTGCAAACACCCAATGTCGTTCCTGTCCCTCGTGAGAGCCATAGTGCTAAGTTGAAACGTTGCACTGTCTCTCCTCAAAGGAAGGTGCTAGGCAGGGATTGTCGTGCTGGTCCTCACTTGCCCTGGCAATCATTGCAGAGAAACAGCAAGACTGGTGCTCTGCTCTTTCCTAGCCTTGCAAACAAGCACTCTCCTTATCCTCAGATTCGTTCTCCGAACTGCGAAATGAAACGTTGCACTCTCTCTCCTCCAAGGAAGGTGCTAGGCAGGAATTGTCTTGCTGGTCCTCACTTGCCCTGGCAGTCATTGCAGAGAAACAGCAAGACTGGGGCTCTGCTCTTTCCTAGCCTTGCAAACACCCAATGAAGTTCCTGTCCCTCGTGAGCGCCAAACTGCTAAGTTGAAACGTTGCACTGTCTCTCCTCCAAGGAAGGTACTAGGCAGGAATTGTCGTGCTGGTCCTCACTTGCCCTGGCAGTCATTGCAGAGAAACAGCAAGACTGGGGCTCTGCTCTTTCCTAGCCTTGCAAACACGCACTCTGCTTATCCTCAGAGGCGTTCTCCGAAATGAGAAATGAAACGTTGCACTGTCTCTCCTCCAAGGAAGGTGCTAGGCAGGAATTGTCGTGCTGGTCCTCACTTGCCCTGGCAGTCATTGCAGAGAAACAGCAAGACTGGGGCTCTGCTCTTTCCTAGCCTTGCAAACACGCACTCTGCTTATCCTCAGAGTCGTTCTCCGAAGTGCGAAATGAAAAGTTGCACTGTCTCTCCTCCAAGGAAGGTGCTAGGCAGGAATTGTCGTGCTGGTCCTCACTTGCCCTGGCAGTCATTGTAGATAAACAGCAAGACTGGGGCTCTGCTCTTTCCTAGGCTTGAAAACACGCACTCTGCTTATTCTCACTCTGGTTCTCCGAACTGCGAAATGAAACGTTGCACTGGCTCTTTTCCAAGGAAGGTGCTAGGCAGGAATTGTCTTGCTGGTCCTCACTTGCCCTGGCAGTCATTGCAGAGAAACAGCAAGACTGGGGCTCTGCTCTTTCCTAGCCTTGCAAACACCCAATGAAGTTCCTGTCCCTCGTAAGCGCCAAACTGCTAAGTTGAAACGTTGCACTTTCTCTCCTCAAAGCAAGGTGCTAGGCAGGAATTGTCGTGCTGGTCCTCACTTGCCCTGGCAGTCATTGCAGAGAAACAGCAAGACTGGGGCTCTGCTCTTTCCTAGCCTTGCAATCAGCCAATGCAGTTCCTCTCCCTCGTGAGCGCCAAAATGCTAAATTGAAACGTTGCACTGTCTCTCCTCCAAGGAAGGTGCTAGGCAGGAATTGTCTTGCTGGTCCTCACTTGCCCTGGCAGTCATTGCAGAGAAACAGCAAGACTGGGGCTCTGCTCTTTCCTAGCCTTGCAAACACCCAATGCAGTTCCTGTCCCTCGTGAGCGCCAAACTGCTAAGTTGAAACGTTGCACTGTCTCTCCTCAAAGGAAGGTGCTAGACAGGAATTGTCGTGCTGGTCCTCACTTGCCCTGGCAGTCACTGCAGAGAAACAGCAAGACTGGGGCTCTGCTCTTTCCTAGCCTTGCAAACACGTACTCTGCTTATCCTCAGAGGCGTTCTCCGAAGTGCGAAATGAAACGTTGCACTGTCTCTCCTCAAAGGAAGGTGCTAGGCAGGGATTGTCTTGCTGGTCCTCACTTGCCCTGGCAGTCATTGCAGAGAAACAGCAAGACTGGGGCTCTGCTCTTTCCTAGCCTTGCAAACACGCACTCTGCTTCTTCTCAGAGTCGTTCTCCGAACTGCAAAATGAAACGTTGCACTGGCTCTTTTCCAAGGAACGTGCTAAGCAGGAATTGTCTTGCTGGTCCTCACTTGCCCTGGCAGTCATTGCAGTGAAACAGCAAGACTGGGGCTCTGCTCATTCCTAGCCTTGCAAACACCCAATGTCGTTCCTGTCCCTCGTGAGAGCCATACTGCTAAGATGAAACGTTGCACTGTCTCTCCTCAAAGGAAGGTGCTAGGCAGGGATTGTCTTGCTGGTCCTCACTTGCCCTGGCAGTCATTGCAGAGAAACAGCAAGACTGGGGCTCTGCTCTTTCCTAGCCTTGCAACAAGCACTCTCCTTATCCTCAGATTCGTTCTCCGAACTGCGAAATGAAACGTTGCACTCTCTCTCCTCCAAGGAAGGTGCTAGGCAGGAATTGTCTTGCTGGTCCTCACTTGCCCTGGCAGTCATTGCAGAGAAACAGCAAGACTGGGGCTCTGCTCTTTCCTAGCCTTGCAAACACCCAATGCAGCTCCTGTCCCTCGTGAGCGCCAAACTGCTAAGTTGAAACGTTGCACTGTCTCTCCTCCAAGGAAGGTGCTAGGCAGGAATTGTCGTGCTGGTCCTCACTTGCCCTGGCAGTCATTGCAGAGAAACAGCAAGACTGGGGCTCTGCTCTTTCCTAGCCTTGCAACAAGCACTCTCCTTATCCTCAGATTCGTTCTCCGAACTGCGAAATGAAACGTTGCACTCTCTCTCCTCCAAGGAAGGTGCTAGGCAGGAATTGTCTTGCTGGTCCTCACTTGCCCTGGCAGTCATTGCAGAGAAACAGCAAGACTGGGGCTCTGCTCTTTCCTAGCCTTGCAAACACCCAATGCAGCTCCTGTCCCTCGTGAGCGCCAAACTGCTAAGTTGAAACGTTGCACTGTCTCTCCTCCAAGGAAGGTGCTAGGCAGGAATTGTCGTGCTGGTCCTCACTTGCCCTGGCAGTCATTGCAGAGAAACAGCAAGAC
The DNA here is from genome assembly GCF_964289735.1 of Phaethon aethereus. NCBI lineage: Eukaryota > Metazoa > Chordata > Aves > Phaethontiformes > Phaethontidae > Phaethon > Phaethon aethereus. The sequence continues at coordinate 21,551,880 of NC_138578.1, forward strand.
TGGGGCTCTGCTCTTTCCTAGCCTTGCAAACACGCACTCTGCTTATCCTCAGAGGCGTTCTCCGAAATGAGAAATGAAACGTTGCACTGTCTCTCCTCCAAGGAAGGTGCTAGGCAGGAATTGTCGTGCTGGTCCTCACTTGCCCTGGCAGTCATTGCAGAGAAACAGCAAGACTGGGGCTCTGCTCTTTCCTAGCCTTGCAAACACGCACTCTGCTTATCCTCAGAGTCGTTCTCCGAAGTGCGAAATGAAAAGTTGCACTGTCTCTCCTCCAAGGAAGGTGCTAGGCAGGAATTGTCGTGCTGGTCCTCACTTGCCCTGGCAGTCATTGCAGAGAAACAGCAAGACTGGGGCTCTGCTCTTTCCTAGCCTTGCAAACAGCCAATGCAGTTCCTCTCCCTCGTGAGCGCCAAACTGCTAAGTTGAAACGTTGCACTCTCTCTCCTCCAAGGAAGGTGCTAGGCAGGAATTGTCGTGCTGGTCCTCACTTGCCCTGGCAGTCATTGCAGAGAAACAGCAAGACTGGGGCTCTGCTCTTTCCTAGGCTTGAAAACACGCACTCTGCTTATTCTCACTCTGGTTCTCCGAACTGCGAAATGAAACGTTGCACTGGCTCTTTTCCAAGGAAGGTGCTAGGCAGGACTTGTCTTGCTGGTCCTCACTTGCCCTGGCAGTCATTGCAGAGAAACAGCAAGACTGGGGCTCTGCTCTTTCCTAGCCTTGCAAACACCCAATGCAGTTCCTGTCCCTCGTGAGCGCCAAACTGCCAAGTTGAAACGTTGCACTTTCTCTCCTCAAAGGAAGGTGCTAGAGAGGAATTGTCGTGCTGGTCCTCACTTGCCCTGGCAGTCATTGCAGAGAAACAGCAAGACTGGGGCTCTGCTCTTTCCTAGGCTTGAAAACACGCACTCTGCTTATTCTCACTCTGGTTCTCCGAACTGCGAAATGAAACGTTGCACTGGCTCTTTTCCAAGGAAGGTGCTAGGCAGGAATTGTCTTGCTGGTCCTCACTTGCCCTGGCAGTCATTGCAGAGAAACAGCAAGACTGGGGCTCTGCTCTTTCCTAGCCTTGCAAACACCCAGTGCAGTTCCTCTCCCTCGTGAGCGCTAAACTGCTAAGTTGAAACGTTGCACTCTCTCTCCTCCAAGGAAGGTGCTAGGCAGCAATTGTCGTGCTGGTCCTCACTTGCCCTGGCAGTCATTGCAGAGAAACAGCAAGACTGGGGCTCTGCTCTTTCCTAGGCTTGAAAACACGCACTCTGCTTATCCTCAGAGGCGTTCTCCGAAGTGCGAAATGAAACGTTGCACTGTCTCTCCTCAAGGGAAGGTGCTAGACAGGAATTGTCGTGCTGGTCCTCACTTGCCCTGGCAGTCATTGCAGAGAAACAGCAAGACTGGGGCTCTGCTCTTTCCTAGCCTTGCAAACACCCAATGCAGTTCCTGTCCCTCGTGAGCGCCAAACTGCTAAGTTAAAACGTTGCACTCTCTCTCCTCAAAGGAAGGTGCTAGGCAGGAATTGTCGTGCTGGTCCTCACTTGCCCTGGCAGTCATTGCAGAGAAACAGCAAGACTGGGGCTCTGCTCTTTCCTAGCCTTGCAAACACGCACTCTGCTTATCCTCAGAGGCGTTCTTCGAAGTGCGAAATGAAACGTTGCACAGTCTCTCCTCCAAGGAATGTGGTAGGCAGGAATTGTCGTGCTGGTCCTCACTTGCCCTGGCAGTCATTGCAGAGAAACAGCAAGACTGGGGCTCTGCTCTTTCCTAGCCTTGCAAACACGCACTCTGCTTATCCTCAGAGGCGTTCTCCGAAGTGCGAAATGAAACGTTGCACTGTCTCTCCTCCAAGGAAGGTGCTAGGCAGGAATTGTCGTGCTGGTCCTCACTTGCCCTGGCAGTCATTGCAGAGAAACAGCAAGACTGGGGCTCTGCTCTTTCCTAGCCTTGCAAACACGCAATCTGCTTATCCTCAGAGTCGTTCTCCGAAGTGCGAAATGAAACGTTGCACCGTCTCTCCTCAAAGGAAGGTGCTAGGCAGGAATTGTCGTGCTGGTCCTCACTTGCCCTGGCAGTCATTGCAGAGAAACAGCAAGACTGGGGCTCTGCTCTTTCCTAGCCTTGTAAACACCCAATGCAGTTCCTGTCCCTCGTGAGCGCCAAACTGCTAAGTTGAAACGTTGCACTGTCTCTCCTCAAAGGAAGGTGCTAGACAAGAATTGTCGTGCTGGTCCTCACTTGCTCTGGCAGTCATTGCAGAGAAACAGCAAGACTGGGGCTCTGCTCTTTCCTAGGCTTGAAAACACGCACTCTGCTTATCCTCAGAGGCGTTCTCCGAAGTGCGAAATGAAACGTTGCACTGTCTCTACTCCAAGGAAGGTGGTAGGCAGGAATAGTCGTGCTGGTCCTCACTTGCCCTTGCAGTCATTGCAGAGAAACAGAAAGACTGGGGCTCTGCTCTTCCTAGCCTTGCAAACACGCACTCTGCTTATCCTCAGAGGCGTTCTCCGAAGTGCGAAATGAAACGTTGCACTGTCTCTCCTCAAAGGAAGGTGCTAGGCAGGGATTGTCTTCCTGGTCCTCACTTGCCCTGGCAGTCATTGCAGATAAACAGCAAGACTGGGGCTCTGCTCTTTCCTAGCCTTGCAAACAGCCAATGCAGTTCCTCTCCCTCGTGAGCGCCAAACTGCTACGTTGAAACGTTGCACTGTCTCTCCTCCAAGGAAGGTGCTAGGCAGGAATTGTCTTGCTGGTCCTCACTTGCCCTGGCAGTCATTGCAGACAAACAACAAGACTGGGGCTCTGCTCTTTCCTAGCCTTGCAAACACGCACTCTGCTTATCCTCAGAGGCGTTCTCCGAAGTGCGAAATGAAACGTTGCACTGTCTCTCCTCAAAGGAAGGTGCTAGGCAGGGATTGTCTTGCTGGTCCTCACTTGCCCTGGCAGTCATTGCAGAGAAACAGCAAGACTGGGGCTCTGCTCATTCCTAGCCTTGCAAACACCCAATGTCGTTCCTGTCCCTCGTGAGAGCCATAGTGCTAAGTTGAAACGTTGCACTGTCTCTCCTCAAAGGAAGGTGCTAGGCAGGGATTGTCGTGCTGGTCCTCACTTGCCCTGGCAATCATTGCAGAGAAACAGCAAGACTGGGGCTCTGCTCTTTCCTAGCCTTGCAAACAAGCACTCTCCTTATCCTCAGATTCGTTCTCCGAACTGCAAAATGAAACGTTGCACTCTCTCTCCTCCAAGGAAGGTGCTAGGCAGGAATTGTCTTGCTGGTCCTCACTTGCCCTGGCAGTCATTGCAGAGAAACAGCAAGACTGGGGCTCTGCTCTTTCCTAGCCTTGCAAACACCCAATGCAGTTCCTGTCCCTCGTGAGCGCCAAACTGCTAAGTTGAAACGTTGCACTGTCTCTCCTCCAAGGAAGGTACTAGGCAGGAATTGTCGTGCTGGTCCTCACTTGCCCTGGCAGTCATTGCAGAGAAACAGCAAGACTGGGGCTCTGCTCTTTCCTAGCCTTGCAAACACGCACTCTGCTTATCCTCAGAGGCGTTCTCCGAAATGAGAAATGAAACGTTGCACTGTCTCTCCTCCAAGGAAGGTGCTAGGCAGGAATTGTCGTGCTGGTCCTCACTTGCCCTGGCAGTCATTGCAGAGAAACAGCAAGACTGGGGCTCTGCTCTTTCCTAGCCTTGCAAACACGCACTCTGCTTATCCTCAGAGTCGTTCTCCGAAGTGCGAAATGAAAAGTTGCACTGTCTCTCCTCCAAGGAAGGTGCTAGGCAGGAATTGTCGTGCTGGTCCTCACTTGCCCTGGCAGTCATTGTAGATAAACAGCAAGACTGGGGCTCTGCTCTTTCCTAGCCTTGCAAACAGCCAATGCAGTTCCTCTCCCTCGTGAGCGCCAAACTGCTAAGTTGAAACGTTGCACTCTCTCTCCTCCAAGGAAGGTGCTAGGCAGGAATTGTCGTGCTGGTCCTCACTTGCCCTGGCAGTCATTGCAGAGAAACAGCAAGACTGGGGCTCTGCTCTTTCCTAGGCTTGAAAACACGCACTCTGCTTATTCTCACTCTGGTTCTCCGAACTGCGAAATGAAACGTTGCACTGGCTCTTTTCCAAGGAAGGTGCTAGGCAGGAATTGTCTTGCTGGTCCTCACTTGCCCTGGCAGTCATTGCAGAGAAACAGCAAGACTGGGGCTCTGCTCTTTCCTAGCCTTGCAAACACCCAATGCAGTTCCTGTCCCTCGTAAGCGCCAAACTGCTAAGTTGAAACGTTGCACTTTCTCTCCTCAAAGCAAGGTGCTAGGCAGGAATTGTCGTGCTGGTCCTCACTTGCCCTGGCAGTCATTGCAGAGAAACAGCAAGACTGGGGCTCTGCTCTTTCCTAGCCTTGCAATCAGCCAATGCAGTTCCTCTCCCTCGTGAGCGCCAAAATGCTAAATTGAAACGTTGCACTGTCTCTCCTCCAAGGAAGGTGCTAGGCAGGAATTGTCTTGCTGGTCCTCACTTGCCCTGGCAGTCATTGCAGAGAAACAGCAAGACTGGGGCTCTGCTCTTTCCTAGCCTTGCAAACACCCAATGCAGTTCCTGTCCCTCGTGAGCGCCAAACTGCTAAGTTGAAACGTTGCACTGTCTCTCCTCAAAGGAAGGTGCTAGACAGGAATTGTCGTGCTGGTCCTCACTTGCCCTGGCAGTCACTGCAGAGAAACAGCAAGACTGGGGCTCTGCTCTTTCCTAGCCTTGCAAACACGTACTCTGCTTATCCTCAGAGGCGTTCTCCGAAGTGCGAAATGAAACGTTGCACTGTCTCTCCTCAAAGGAAGGTGCTAGGCAGGGATTGTCTTGCTGGTCCTCACTTGCCCTGGCAGTCATTGCAGAGAAACAGCAAGACTGGGGCTCTGCTCTTTCCTAGCCTTGCAAACACGCACTCTGCTTCTTCTCAGAGTCGTTCTCCGAACTGCAAAATGAAACGTTGCACTGGCTCTTTTCCAAGGAAAGTGCTAAGCAGGAATTGTCGTGGTGGTCCTCACTTGCCCTGGCAGTCATTGCAGAGAAACAGCAAGACTGGGGCTCTGCTCATTCCGAGCCTTGCAAACACCCAATGTCGTTCCTGTCCCTCGTGAGAGCCATACTGCTAAGTTGAAACGTTGCACTGTCTCTCCTCCAAGGAAGGTGCTAGGCAGGAATTGTCGTGCTGGTCCTCACTTGCCCTGGCAGTCATTGCAGAGAAACAGCAAGACTGGGGCTCTGCTCTTTCCTAGCCTTGCAAACACGCACTCTGCTTATCCTCAGAGGCGTTCTCCGAAATGAGAAATGAAACGTTGCACTGTCTCTCCTCCAAGGAAGGTGCTAGGCAGGAATTGTCGTGCTGGTCCTCACTTGCCCTGGCAGTCATTGCAGAGAAACAGCAAGACTGGGGCTCTGCTCTTTCCTAGCCTTGCAAACACGCACTCTGCTTATCCTCAGAGTCGTTCTCCGAAGTGCGAAATGAAAAGTTGCACTGTCTCTCCTCCAAGGAAGGTGCTAGGCAGGAATTGTCGTGCTGGTCCTCACTTACCCTGGCAGTCATTGCAGAGAAACAGCAAGACTGGGGCTCTGCTCTTTCCTAGCCTTGCAAACAGCCAATGCAGTTCCTCTCCCTCGTGAGCGCCAAACTGCTAAGTTGAAACGTTGCACTCTCTCTCCTCCAAGGAAGGTGCTAGGCAGGAATTGTCGTGCTGGTCCTCACTTGCCCTGGCAGTCATTGCAGAGAAACAGCAAGACTGGGGCTCTGCTCTTTCCTAGGCTTGAAAACACGCACTCTGCTTATTCTCACTCTGGTTCTCCGAACTGCGAAATGAAACGTTGCACTGGCTCTTTTCCAAGGAAGGTGCTAGGCAGGAATTGTCTTGCTGGTCCTCACTTGCCCTGGCAGTCATTGCAGAGAAACAGCAAGACTGGGGCTCTGCTCTTTCCTAGCCTTGCAAACACCCAATGCAGTTCCTGTCCCTCGTGAGCGCCAAACTCCTAAGTTGAAACGTTGCACTTTCTCTCCTCAAAGCAAGGTGCTAGGCAGGAATTGTCGTGCTGGTCCTCACTTGCCCTGGCAGTCATTGCAGAGAAACAGCAAGACTGGGGCTCTGCTCTTTCCTAGCCTTGCAAACACCCAATGCAGTTCCTGTCCCTCGTGAGCGCCAAACTGCCAAGTTGAAACGTTGCACTTTCTCTCCTCAAAGGAAGGTGCTAGAGAGGAATTGTCGTGCTGGTCCTCACTTGCCCTGGCAGTCATTGCAGAGAAACAGCAAGACTGGGGCTCTGCTCTTTCCTAGGCTTGAAAACACGCACTCTGCTTATTCTCACTCTGGTTCTCCGAACTGCGAAATGAAACGTTGCACTGGCTCTTTTCCAAGGAAGGTGCTAGGCAGGAATTGTCTTGCTGGTCCTCACTTGCCCTGGCAGTCATTGCAGAGAAACAGCAAGACTGGGGCTCTGCTCTTTCCTAGCCTTGCAAACACCCAGTGCAGTTCCTCTCCCTCGTGAGCGCTAAACTGCTAAGTTGAAACGTTGCACTCTCTCTCCTCCAAGGAAGGTGCTAGGCAGCAATTGTCGTGCTGGTCCTCACTTGCCCTGGCAGTCATTGCAGAGAAACAGCAAGACTGGGGCTCTGCTCTTTCCTAGGCTTGAAAACACGCACTCTGCTTATCCTCAGAGGCGTTCTCCGAAGTGCGAAATGAAACGTTGCACTGTCTCTCCTCAAAGGAAGGTGCTAGACAGGAATTGTCGTGCTGGTCCTCACTTGCCCTGGCAGTCATTGCAGAGAAACAGAAAGACTGGGGCTCTGCTCTTTCCTAGCCTTGCAAACACCCAATGCAGTTCCTGTCCCTAGTGAGCGCCAAACTGCTAAGTTGAAACGTTGCACTCTCTCTCCTCCAAGGAAGGTGCTAGGCAGGAATTGTCGTGCTGGTCCTCACTTGCCCTGGCAGTCATTGCAGTAAACAGCAAGACTGGGGCTCTGCTCTTTCCTAGCCTTGCAAACACGCACTCTGCTTATCCTCAGAGGCGTTCTTCGAAGTGCGAAATGAAACGTTGCACAGTCTCTCCTCCAAGGAAGGTGGTAGGCAGGAATTGTCGTGCTGGTCCTCACTTGCCCTGGCAGTCATTGCAGAGAAACAGCAAGACTGGGGCTCTGCTCTTTCCTAGCCTTGCAAACACGCACTCTGCTTATCCTCAGAGGCGTTCTCCGAAGTGCGAAATGAAACGTTGCACTGTCTCTCCTCCAAGGAAGGTGCTAGGCAGGAATTGTCGTGCTGGTCCTCACTTGCCCTGGCAGTCATTGCAGAGAAACAGCAAGACTGGGGCTCTGCTCTTTCCTAGCCTTGCAAACACGCACTCTGCTTATCCTCAGAGTCGTTCTCCGAAGTGCGAAATGAAACGTTGCACTCTCTCTCCTCCAAGGAAGGTGCTAGGCAGGAATTGTCTTGCTGGTCCTCACTTGCCCTGGCAGTCATTGCAGAGAAACAGCAAGACTGGGGCTCTGCTCTTTCCTAGCCTTGCAATCAGCCAATGCAGTTCCTCTCCCTCGTGAGCTCCAAAATGCTAAATTGAAACTTTGCACTCTCTCTCCTCCAAGGAAGGTGCTAGACAGGAATTGTCGTGCTGGTCCTCACTTGCCCTGGCAGTCATTGCAGAGAAAGAGAAAGACTGGGGCTCTGCTCTTTCCTAGCCTTGCAAACACCCAATGCAGTTCCTGTCCCTCGTGAGCGCCAAACTGCTAAGTTGAAACGTTGCACTTTCTCTCCTCAAAGCAAGGTGCTAGACAGGAATTGTCGTGCTGGTCCTCACTTGCCCTGGCAGTCATTGCAGAGAAACAGCAAGACTGGGGCTCTGCTCTTTCCTAGCCTTGCAAACACGCACTCTGCTTATCCTCAGAGGCGTTCTCCGAAGTGCGAAATGAAACGTTGCACTGTCTCTCCTCAAAGGAAGGTGCTAGGCAGGGATTGTCTTGCTGGTCCTCACTTGCCCTGGCAGTCATTGTAGATAAACAGCAAGACTGGGGCTCTGCTCTTTCCTAGCCTTGCAAACAGCCAATGCAGTTCCTCTCCCTCGTGAGCGCCAAACTGCTACGTTGAAACGTTGCACTCTCTCTCCTCCAAGGAAGGTGCTAGGCAGGAATTGTCTTGCTGGTCCTCACTTGCCCTGGCAGTCATTGCAGACAAACAGCAAGACTGGGGCTCTGCTCTTTCCTAGCCTTGCAAACACGCACTCTGCTTCTTCTCAGAGTCGTTCTCCGAACTGCAAAATGAAACGTTGCACTGGCTCTTTTCCAAGGAAGGTGCTAAGCAGGAATTGTCGTGCTGGTCCTCACTTGCCCTGGCAGTCATTGCAGAGAAACAGCAAGACTGGGGCTCTGCTCTTTCCGAGCCTTGCAAACACCCAATGCAGTTCCTGTCCCTCGTGAGCGCCAAACTGCTAAGTTGAAACGTTGCACTCTCTCTCCGCAAAGGAAGGTGCTAGGCAGGAATTGTCGTGCTGGTCCTCACTTGCCCTGGCAGTCATTGCAGAGAAACAGCAAGACTGGGGCTCTGCTCTTTCCTAGCCTTGCAAACACGGACTCTGCTTATCCTCAGAGTCGTTCTCCGAAGTGCGAAATGAAACGTTGCACTCTCTCTCCTCCAAGGAAGGTGCTAGGCAGGAATTGTCTTGCTGGTCCTCACTTGCCCTGGCAGTCATTGCAGAGAAACAGCAAGACTGGGGCTCTGCTCTTTCCTAGCCTTGCAAACACCCAATGCAGTTCCTGTCCTTCGTGAGCGCCAAACTGCTAAGTTGAAACGTTGCACTGTCTCTCCTCCAAGGAAGGTGCTAGGCAGGAATTGTCGTGCTGGTCCTCACTTGCCCTGGCAGTCATTGCAGAGAAACAGCAAGACTGGGGCTCTGCTCTTTCCTAGCCTTGCAAACACGCACTCTGCTTATCCTCAGAGGCGTTCTCCGAAGTGCGAGATGAAACGTTGCACTGTCTCTCCTCCAAGGAAGGTGCTAGGCAGGAATTGTCGTGCTGGTCCTCACTTGCCCTGGCAGTCATTGCAGAGAAACAGCAAGACTGGGGCTCTGCTCTTTCCTAGCCTTGCAAACAAGGACTCTCCTTATCCTCAGAGTCGTTCTCCGAACTGCGAAATGAAACGTTGCACTGTCTCTCCTCCAAGGAAGGTGATAGGCAGGAACTGTCTTGCTGGTCCTCACTTGCCCTGGCAGTCATTGCAGAGAAACAGCAAGACTGGGGCTCTGCTCTTTCCTACCCTTGCAAACACCCAATGCAGTTCCTGTCCCTCGTGAGCGCCAAACTGCTAAGTTGAAACGTTGCACTCTCTCTCCTCCAAGGAAGGTGCTAGGCAGGAATTGTCGTGCTGGTCCTCACTTGCCCTGGCAGTCATTGCAGAGAAACAGCAAGACTGGGGCTCTGCTCTTTCCTAGCCTTGCAAACACGGACTCTGCTTATCCTCAGAGTCGTTCTCCGAAGTGCGAAATGAAACGTTGCACTCTCTCTCCTCCAAGGAAGGTGCTAGGCAGGAATTGTCTTGCTGGTCCTCACTTGCCCTGGCAGTCATTGCAGAGAAACAGCAAGACTGGGGCTCTGCTCTTTCCTAGCCTTGCAAACACCCAATGCAGTTCCTGTCCTTCGTGAGCGCCAAACTGCTAAGTTGAAACGTTGCACTGTCTCTCCGCAAAGGAAGGTGCTAGGCAGGAATTGTCGTGCTGGTCCTCACTTGCCCTGGCAGTCATTGCAGAGAAACAGCAAGACTGGGGCTCTGCTCTTTCCTAGCCTTGCAAACACGCACTCTGCTTATCCTCAGAGGCGTTCTCCGAAGTGCGAAATGAAACGTTGCACTGTCTCTCCTCCAAGGAAGGTGCTAGGCAGGAATTGTCGTGCTGGTCCTCACTTGCCCTGGCAGTCATTGCAGAGAAACAGCAAGACTGGGGCTCTGCTCATTCCTAGCCTTGCAAACACCCAATGTCGTTCCTGTCCCTCGTGAGAGCCATACTGCTAAGTTGAAACGTTGCACTCTCTCTCCTCAAAGGAAGGTGCTAGGCAGGAATTGTCGTGCTGGTCCTCACTTGCCCTGGCAATCATTGCAGAGAAACAGCAAGACTGGGGCTCTGCTCTTTCCTAGCCTTGCAAACACGCACTCTGCTTATCCTCAGAGGCGTTCTCCGAAGTGCGAAATGAAACGTTGCACTGTCTCTCCTCCAAGGAAGGTGCTAGGCAGGAATTGTCGTGCTGGTCCTCACTTGCCCTGGCAGTCATTGCAGAGAAACAGCAAGACTGGGGCTCTGCTCATTCCTAGCCTTGCAAACACCCAATGTCGTTCCTGTCCCTCGTGAGAGCCATACTGCTAAGTTGAAACGTTGCACTCTCTCTCCTCAAAGGAAGGTGCTAGGCAGGAATTGTCGTGCTGGTCCTCACTTGCCCTGGCAATCATTGCAGAGAAACAGCAAGACTGGGGCTCTGCTCTTTCCTAGCCTTGCAAACAAGCACTCTCCTTATCCTCAGATTCGTTCTCCGAACTGCGAAATGAAACGTTGCACTGGCTCTCCTCAAAGGAAGGTGCTAGACAGGAATTGTCGTGCTGGTCCTCACTTGCCCTGGCAGTCACTGCAGAGAAACAGCAAGACTGGGGCTCTGCTCTTTCCTAGCCTTGCAAACACGTACTCTGCTTATCCTCAGAGGCGTTCTCCGAAGTGCGAAATGAAACGTTGCACTGTCTCTCCTCAAAGGAAGGTGCTAGGCAGGGATTGTCTTGCTGGTCCTCACTTGCCCTGGCAGTCATTGCAGAGAAACAGCAAGACTGGGGCTCTGCTCTTTCCTAGCCTTGCAAACACGCACTCTGCTTCTTCTCAGAGTCGTTCTCCGAACTGCAAAATGAAACGTTGCACTGGCTCTTTTCCAAGGAAAGTGCTAAGCAGGAATTGTCGTGGTGGTCCTCACTTGCCCTGGCAGTCATTGCAGAGAAACAGCAAGACTGGGGCTCTGCTCATTCCGAGCCTTGCAAACACCCAATGTCGTTCCTGTCCCTCGTGAGAGCCATACTGCTAAGTTGAAACGTTGCACTGTCTCTCCTCCAAGGAAGGTGCTAGGCAGGAATTGTCGTGCTGGTCCTCACTTGCCCTGGCAGTCATTGCAGAGAAACAGCAAGACTGGGGCTCTGCTCTTTCCTAGCCTTGCAAACACGCACTCTGCTTATCCTCAGAGGCGTTCTCCGAAATGAGAAATGAAACGTTGCACTGTCTCTCCTCCAAGGAAGGTGCTAGGCAGGAATTGTCGTGCTGGTCCTCACTTGCCCTGGCAGTCATTGCAGAGAAACAGCAAGACTGGGGCTCTGCTCTTTCCTAGCCTTGCAAACACGCACTCTGCTTATCCTCAGAGTCGTTCTCCGAAGTGCGAAATGAAAAGTTGCACTGTCTCTCCTCCAAGGAAGGTGCTAGGCAGGAATTGTCGTGCTGGTCCTCACTTACCCTGGCAGTCATTGCAGAGAAACAGCAAGACTGGGGCTCTGCTCTTTCCTAGCCTTGCAAACAGCCAATGCAGTTCCTCTCCCTCGTGAGCGCCAAACTGCTAAGTTGAAACGTTGCACTCTCTCTCCTCCAAGGAAGGTGCTAGGCAGGAATTGTCGTGCTGGTCCTCACTTGCCCTGGCAGTCATTGCAGAGAAACAGCAAGACTGGGGCTCTGCTCTTTCCTAGGCTTGAAAACACGCACTCTGCTTATTCTCACTCTGGTTCTCCGAACTGCGAAATGAAACGTTGCACTGGCTCTTTTCCAAGGAAGGTGCTAGGCAGGAATTGTCTTGCTGGTCCTCACTTGCCCTGGCAGTCATTGCAGAGAAACAGCAAGACTGGGGCTCTGCTCTTTCCTAGCCTTGCAAACACCCAATGCAGTTCCTGTCCCTCGTGAGCGCCAAACTCCTAAGTTGAAACGTTGCACTTTCTCTCCTCAAAGCAAGGTGCTAGGCAGGAATTGTCGTGCTGGTCCTCACTTGCCCTGGCAGTCATTGCAGAGAAACAGCAAGACTGGGGCTCTGCTCTTTCCTAGCCTTGCAAACACCCAATGCAGTTCCTGTCCCTCGTGAGCGCCAAACTGCCAAGTTGAAACGTTGCACTTTCTCTCCTCAAAGGAAGGTGCTAGAGAGGAATTGTCGTGCTGGTCCTCACTTGCCCTGGCAGTCATTGCAGAGAAACAGCAAGACTGGGGCTCTGCTCTTTCCTAGGCTTGAAAACACGCACTCTGCTTATTCTCACTCTGGTTCTCCGAACTGCGAAATGAAACGTTGCACTGGCTCTTTTCCAAGGAAGGTGCTAGGCAGGAATTGTCTTGCTGGTCCTCACTTGCCCTGGCAGTCATTGCAGAGAAACAGCAAGACTGGGGCTCTGCTCTTTCCTAGCCTTGCAAACACCCAGTGCAGTTCCTCTCCCTCGTGAGCGCTAAACTGCTAAGTTGAAACGTTGCACTCTCTCTCCTCCAAGGAAGGTGCTAGGCAGCAATTGTCGTGCTGGTCCTCACTTGCCCTGGCAGTCATTGCAGAGAAACAGCAAGACTGGGGCTCTGCTCTTTCCTAGGCTTGAAAACACGCACTCTGCTTATCCTCAGAGGCGTTCTCCGAAGTGCGAAATGAAACGTTGCACTGTCTCTCCTCAAAGGAAGGTGCTAGACAGGAATTGTCGTGCTGGTCCTCACTTGCCCTGGCAGTCATTGCAGAGAAACAGAAAGACTGGGGCTCTGCTCTTTCCTAGCCTTGCAAACACCCAATGCAGTTCCTGTCCCTAGTGAGCGCCAAACTGCTAAGTTGAAACGTTGCACTCTCTCTCCTCAAAGGAAGGTGCTAGGCAGGAATTGTCGTGCTGGTCCTCACTTGCCCTGGCAGTCATTGCAGTAAACAGCAAGACTGGGGCTCTGCTCTTTCCTAGCCTTGCAAACACGCACTCTGCTTATCCTCAGAGGCGTTCTTCGAAGTGCGAAATGAAACGTTGCACAGTCTCTCCTCCAAGGAAGGTGGTAGGCAGGAATTGTCGTGCTGGTCCTCACTTGCCCTGGCAGTCATTGCAGAGAAACAGCAAGACTGGGGCTCTGCTCTTTCCTAGCCTTGCAAACACGCACTCTGCTTATCCTCAGAGGCGTTCTCCGAAGTGCGAAATGAAACGTTGCACTGTCTCTCCTCCAAGGAAGGTGCTAGGCAGGAATTGTCGTGCTGGTCCTCACTTGCCCTGGCAGTCATTGCAGAGAAACAGCAAGACTGGGGCTCTGCTCTTTCCTAGCCTTGCAAACACGCACTCTGCTTATCCTCAGAGTCGTTCTCCGAAGTGCGAAATGAAACGTTGCACTGTCTCTCCTCCAAGGAAGGTGCTAGGCAGGAATTGTCTTGCTGGTCCTCACTTGCCCTGGCAGTCATTGCAGAGAAACAGCAAGACTGGGGCTCTGCTCTTTCCTAGCCTTGCAATCAGCCAATGCAGTTCCTCTCCCTCGTGAGCTCCAAAATGCTAAATTGAAACTTTGCACTCTCTCTCCTCCAAGGAAGGTGCTAGACAGGAATTGTCGTGCTGGTCCTCACTTGCCCTGGCAGTCATTGCAGAGAAAGAGAAAGACTGGGGCTCTGCTCTTTCCTAGCCTTGCAAACACCCAATGCAGTTCCTGTCCCTCGTGAGCGCCAAACTGCTAAGTTGAAACGTTGCACTTTCTCTCCTCAAAGCAAGGTGCTAGACAGGAATTGTCGTGCTGGTCCTCACTTGCCCTGGCAGTCATTGCAGAGAAACAGCAAGACTGGGGCTCTGCTCTTTCCTAGCCTTGCAAACACGCACTCTGCTTATCCTCAGAGGCGTTCTCCGAAGTGCGAAATGAAACGTTGCACTGTCTCTCCTCAAAGGAAGGTGCTAGGCAGGGATTGTCTTGCTGGTCCTCACTTGCCCTGGCAGTCATTGTAGATAAACAGCAAGACTGGGGCTCTGCTCTTTCCTAGCCTTGCAAACAGCCAATGCAGTTCCTCTCCCTCGTGAGCGCCAAACTGCTACGTTGAAACGTTGCACTCTCTCTCCTCCAAGGAAGGTGCTAGGCAGGAATTGTCTTGCTGGTCCTCACTTGCCCTGGCAGTCATTGCAGACAAACAGCAAGACTGGGGCTCTGCTCTTTCCTAGCCTTGCAAACACGCACTCTGCTTCTTCTCAGAGTCGTTCTCCGAACTGCAAAATGAAACGTTGCACTGGCTCTTTTCCAAGGAAGGTGCTAAGCAGGAATTGTCGTGCTGGTCCTCACTTGCCCTGGCAGTCATTGCAGAGAAACAGCAAGACTGGGGCTCTGCTCTTTCCGAGCCTTGCAAACACCCAATGCAGTTCCTGTCCCTCGTGAGCGCCAAACTGCTAAGTTGAAACGTTGCACTCTCTCTCCGCAAAGGAAGGTGCTAGGCAGGAATTGTCGTGCTGGTCCTCACTTGCCCTGGCAGTCATTGCAGAGAAACAGCAAGACTGGGGCTCTGCTCTTTCCTAGCCTTGCAAACACGGACTCTGCTTATCCTCAGAGTCGTTCTCCGAAGTGCGAAATGAAACGTTGCACTCTCTCTCCTCCAAGGAAGGTGCTAGGCAGGAATTGTCTTGCTGGTCCTCACTTGCCCTGGCAGTCATTGCAGAGAAACAGCAAGACTGGGGCTCTGCTCTTTCCTAGCCTTGCAAACACCCAATGCAGTTCCTGTCCTTCGTGAGCGCCAAACTGCTAAGTTGAAACGTTGCACTGTCTCTCCTCCAAGGAAGGTGCTAGGCAGGAATTGTCGTGCTGGTCCTCACTTGCCCTGGCAGTCATTGCAGAGAAACAGCAAGACTGGGGCTCTGCTCTTTCCTAGCCTTGCAAACACGCACTCTGCTTATCCTCAGAGGCGTTCTCCGAAGTGCGAGATGAAACGTTGCACTGTCTCTCCTCCAAGGAAGGTGCTAGGCAGGAATTGTCGTGCTGGTCCTCACTTGCCCTGGCAGTCATTGCAGAGAAACAGCAAGACTGGGGCTCTGCTCTTTCCTAGCCTTGCAAACAAGGACTCTCCTTATCCTCAGAGTCGTTCTCCGAACTGCGAAATGAAACGTTGCACTGTCTCTCCTCCAAGGAAGGTGATAGGCAGGAACTGTCTTGCTGGTCCTCACTTGCCCTGGCAGTCATTGCAGAGAAACAGCAAGACTGGGGCTCTGCTCTTTCCTACCCTTGCAAACACCCAATGCAGTTCCTGTCCCTCGTGAGCGCCAAACTGCTAAGTTGAAACGTTGCACTCTCTCTCCTCCAAGGAAGGTGCTAGGCAGGAATTGTCGTGCTGGTCCTCACTTGCCCTGGCAGTCATTGCAGAGAAACAGCAAGACTGGGGCTCTGCTCTTTCCTAGCCTTGCAAACACGGACTCTGCTTATCCTCAGAGTCGTTCTCCGAAGTGCGAAATGAAACGTTGCACTCTCTCTCCTCCAAGGAAGGTGCTAGGCAGGAATTGTCTTGCTGGTCCTCACTTGCCCTGGCAGTCATTGCAGAGAAACAGCAAGACTGGGGCTCTGCTCTTTCCTAGCCTTGCAAACACCCAATGCAGTTCCTGTCCCTAGTGAGCGCCAAACTGCTAAGTTGAAACGTTGCACTGTCTCTCCGCAAAGGAAGGTGCTAGGCAGGAATTGTCGTGCTGGTCCTCACTTGCCCTGGCAGTCATTGCAGAGAAACAGCAAGACTGGGGCTCTGCTCTTTCCTAGCCTTGCAAACACGCACTCTGCTTATCCTCAGAGGCGTTCTCCGAAGTGCGAAATGAAACGTTGCACTGTCTCTCCTCCAAGGAAGGTGCTAGGCAGGAATTGTCGTGCTGGTCCTCACTTGCCCTGGCAGTCATTGCAGAGAAACAGCAAGACTGGGGCTCTGCTCTTTCCTAGCCTTGCAAACACGCACTCTGCTTATCCTCAGAGTCGTTCTCCGAAGTGCGAAATGAAACGTTGCACTGTCTCTCCTCCAAGGAAGGTGCTAGGCAGGAATTGTCTTGCTGGTCCTCACTTGCCCTGGCAGTCATTGCAGAGAAACAGCAAGACTGGGGCTCTGCTCTTTCCTAGCCTTGCAATCAGCCAATGCAGTTCCTCTCCCTCGTGAGCTCCAAAATGCTAAATTGAAACTTTGCACTCTCTCTCCTCCAAGGAAGGTGCTAGACAGGAATTGTCGTGCTGGTCCTCACTTGCCCTGGCAGTCATTGCAGAGAAAGAGAAAGACTGGGGCTCTGCTCTTTCCTAGCCTTGCAAACACCCAATGCAGTTCCTGTCCCTCGTGAGCGCCAAACTGCTAAGTTGAAACGTTGCACTTTCTCTCCTCAAAGCAAGGTGCTAGACAGGAATTGTCGTGCTGGTCCTCACTTGCCCTGGCAGTCATTGCAGAGAAACAGCAAGACTGGGGCTCTGCTCTTTCCTAGCCTTGCAAACACGCACTCTGCTTATCCTCAGAGGCGTTCTCCGAAGTGCGAAATGAAACGTTGCACTGTCTCTCCTCAAAGGAAGGTGCTAGGCAGGGATTGTCTTGCTGGTCCTCACTTGCCCTGGCAGTCATTGTAGATAAACAGCAAGACTGGGGCTCTGCTCTTTCCTAGCCTTGCAAACAGCCAATGCAGTTCCTCTCCCTCGTGAGCGCCAAACTGCTACGTTGAAACGTTGCACTCTCTCTCCTCCAAGGAAGGTGCTAGGCAGGAATTGTCTTGCTGGTCCTCACTTGCCCTGGCAGTCATTGCAGACAAACAGCAAGACTGGGGCTCTGCTCTTTCCTAGCCTTGCAAACACGCACTCTGCTTCTTCTCAGAGTCGTTCTCCGAACTGCAAAATGAAACGTTGCACTGGCTCTTTTCCAAGGAAGGTGCTAAGCAGGAATTGTCGTGCTGGTCCTCACTTGCCCTGGCAGTCATTGCAGAGAAACAGCAAGACTGGGGCTCTGCTCTTTCCGAGCCTTGCAAACACCCAATGCAGTTCCTGTCCCTCGTGAGCGCCAAACTGCTAAGTTGAAACGTTGCACTCTCTCTCCGCAAAGGAAGGTGCTAGGCAGGAATTGTCGTGCTGGTCCTCACTTGCCCTGGCAGTCATTGCAGAGAAACAGCAAGACTGGGGCTCTGCTCTTTCCTAGCCTTGCAAACACGGACTCTGCTTATCCTCAGAGTCGTTCTCCGAAGTGCGAAATGAAACGTTGCACTCTCTCTCCTCCAAGGAAGGTGCTAGGCAGGAATTGTCTTGCTGGTCCTCACTTGCCCTGGCAGTCATTGCAGAGAAACAGCAAGACTGGGGCTCTGCTCTTTCCTAGCCTTGCAAACACCCAATGCAGTTCCTGTCCTTCGTGAGCGCCAAACTGCTAAGTTGAAACGTTGCACTGTCTCTCCTCCAAGGAAGGTGCTAGGCAGGAATTGTCGTGCTGGTCCTCACTTGCCCTGGCAGTCATTGCAGAGAAACAGCAAGACTGGGGCTCTGCTCTTTCCTAGCCTTGCAAACACGCACTCTGCTTATCCTCAGAGGCGTTCTCCGAAGTGCGAGATGAAACGTTGCACTGTCTCTCCTCCAAGGAAGGTGCTAGGCAGGAATTGTCGTGCTGGTCCTCACTTGCCCTGGCAGTCATTGCAGAGAAACAGCAAGACTGGGGCTCTGCTCTTTCCTAGCCTTGCAAACAAGGACTCTCCTTATCCTCAGAGTCGTTCTCCGAACTGCGAAATGAAACGTTGCACTGTCTCTCCTCCAAGGAAGGTGATAGGCAGGAACTGTCTTGCTGGTCCTCACTTGCCCTGGCAGTCATTGCAGAGAAACAGCAAGACTGGGGCTCTGCTCTTTCCTACCCTTGCAAACACCCAATGCAGTTCCTGTCCCTCGTGAGCGCCAAACTGCTAAGTTGAAACGTTGCACTCTCTCTCCTCCAAGGAAGGTGCTAGGCAGGAATTGTCGTGCTGGTCCTCACTTGCCCTGGCAGTCATTGCAGAGAAACAGCAAGACTGGGGCTCTGCTCTTTCCTAGCCTTGCAAACACGGACTCTGCTTATCCTCAGAGTCGTTCTCCGAAGTGCGAAATGAAACGTTGCACTCTCTCTCCTCCAAGGAAGGTGCTAGGCAGGAATTGTCTTGCTGGTCCTCACTTGCCCTGGCAGTCATTGCAGAGAAACAGCAAGACTGGGGCTCTGCTCTTTCCTAGCCTTGCAAACACCCAATGCAGTTCCTGTCCTTCGTGAGCGCCAAACTGCTAAGTTGAAACGTTGCACTGTCTCTCCGCAAAGGAAGGTGCTAGGCAGGAATTGTCGTGCTGGTCCTCACTTGCCCTGGCAGTCATTGCAGAGAAACAGCAAGACTGGGGCTCTGCTCTTTCCTAGCCTTGCAAACACGCACTCTGCTTATCCTCAGAGGCGTTCTCCGAAGTGCGAAATGAAACGTTGCACTGTCTCTCCTCCAAGGAAGGTGCTAGGCAGGAATTGTCGTGCTGGTCCTCACTTGCCCTGGCAGTCATTGCAGAGAAACAGCAAGACTGGGGCTCTGCTCATTCCTAGCCTTGCAAACACCCAATGTCGTTCCTGTCCCTCGTGAGAGCCATACTGCTAAGTTGAAACGTTGCACTCTCTCTCCTCAAAGGAAGGTGCTAGGCAGGAATTGTCGTGCTGGTCCTCACTTGCCCTGGCAATCATTGCAGAGAAACAGCAAGACTGGGGCTCTGCTCTTTCCTAGCCTTGCAAACACGCACTCTGCTTATCCTCAGAGGCGTTCTCCGAAGTGCGAAATGAAACGTTGCACTGTCTCTCCTCCAAGGAAGGTGCTAGGCAGGAATTGTCGTGCTGGTCCTCACTTGCCCTGGCAGTCATTGCAGAGAAACAGCAAGACTGGGGCTCTGCTCATTCCTAGCCTTGCAAACACCCAATGTCGTTCCTGTCCCTCGTGAGAGCCATACTGCTAAGTTGAAACGTTGCACTCTCTCTCCTCAAAGGAAGGTGCTAGGCAGGAATTGTCGTGCTGGTCCTCACTTGCCCTGGCAATCATTGCAGAGAAACAGCAAGACTGGGGCTCTGCTCTTTCCTAGCCTTGCAAACAAGCACTCTCCTTATCCTCAGATTCGTTCTCCGAACTGCGAAATGAAACGTTGCACTGGCTCTCCTCCAAGGAAGGTGATAGGTAGGAACTGTCTAGCTGGTCCTCACTTGCCCTGGCAGTCATTTCAGAGAAACAGCAAGACTGGGGCTCTGCTCTTTCCTAGCCTTGCAAACACCCAATGCAGTTCCTCTCCCTCGTGAGCGCTAAACTGCTAAGTTGAAACCTTGCACTCTCTCTCCTCCAAGGAAGTTGGTAGGCAGGAATTGTCGTGCTGCTCCTCATTTGCCCTGGCAGTCATTGCAGAGAAACAGCAAGACTGGGGCTCTGCTCTTTCCTAGCCTTGCAAACACCCAATGCAGTTCCTGTCCCTCGTGAGCGCCAAACTGCTAAGTTGAAACGTTGCACTCTCTCTCCTGAAAGGAAGGTGCTAGGCAGGAATTGTCGTGCTGGTCCTCACTTGCCCTGGCAGTCATTGCAGAGAAACAGCAAGACTGGGGCTCTGCTCTTTCCTAGCCTTGCAAACACGCACTCTGCTTATCCTCAGAGGCGTTCTCCTAAGTGCGAAATGAAACGTTGCACTGTCTCTCCTCAAAGGAAGGTGCTAGGCAGGGATTGTCGTGCTGGTCCTCACTTGCCCTGGCAGTCATTGCAGAGAAACAGCAAGACTGGGGCTCTGCTCATTCCTAGCCTTGCAATCAGCCAATGCAGTTCCTGTCCCTCGTGAGAGCCATACTGCTAAGTTGAAACGTTGCACTCTCTCTCCTCAAAAGAAGGTGCTAGGCAGGAATTGTCGTGCTGGTCCTCACTTGCCCTGGCAATCATTGCAGAGAAACAGCAAGACTGGGGCTCTGCTCTTTCCTAGCCTTGCAAACAAGCACTCTCCTTATCCTCAGATTCGTTCTCCGAACTGCGAAATGAAACGTTGCACTGGCTCTCCTCCAAGGAAGGTGATAGGCAGGAACTGTCTTGCTGGTCCTCGCTTGCCCTGGCAGTCATTGCAGAGAAACAGCAAGACTGGGGCTCTGCTCTTTCCTAGCCTTGCAAACACCCAAAGCAGTTCCTCTCCCTCGTGAGCGCTAAACTGCTAAGTTGAAACGTTGCACTCTCTCTCCTCCAAGGAAGGTGGTAGGCAGGAATTGTCGCGCTGGTCCTCACATGCCTTGGCAGTCATTGCAGAGAAACAGCAAGACTGGGGCTCTGCTCTTTCCTAGGCTTGAAAACACGCACTCTGCTTATCCTCAGAGGCGTTCTCCGAAGTGCGAAATGAAACGTTGCACTGTCTCTCCTCCAAGGAAGGTGCTAGGCAGGAATTGTCGTGCTGGTCCTCACTTGCCCTGGCAGTCATTGCAGAGAAACAGCAAGACTGGGGCTCTGCTCTTTCCTAGCCTTGCAAACACGCACTCTGCTTATCCTCAGAGTCGTTCTCCGAAGTGCGAAATGAAACGTTGCACTGTCTCTCCTCCAAGGAAGGTGCTAGGCAGGAATTGTCGTGCTGGTCCTCACATGCCCTGGCAGTCATTGCAGAGAAACAGCAAGACTGGGGCTCTGCTCTTTCCTAGCCTTGCAAACACGCACTCTGCTTATCCTCAGAGGCGTTCTCCGAAATGCGAAATGAAACGTTGCACTGTCTCTCCTCCAAGGAAGGTGCTAGGCAGGAATTGTCATGCTGGTCCTCACTTGCCCTGGCAGTCATTGCAGAGAAACAGCAAGACTGGGGCTCTGCTCTTTCCTAGCCTTGCAAACAAGCACTCTCCTTATCCTCAGATTAGTTCTCCGAACTGCGAAATGAAACGTTGCACTGGCTCTCCTCCAAGGAAGGTGATAGGCAGGAACTGTCTTGCTGGTCCTCACTTGCCCTGGCAGTCATTGCAGAGAAACAGCAAGACTGGGGCTCTGCTCTTTCCTAGCCTTGCAAACACCCAAAGCAGTTCCTCTCCCTCGTGAGCGCTAAACTGCTAAGTTGAAACGTTGCACTCTCTCTCCTCCAAGGAAGGTGGTAGGCAGGAATTGTCGTGCTGGTACTCACATGCCTTGGCAGTCATTGCAGAGAAACTGCAAGACTGGGGCTCTGCTCTTTCCTAGGCTTGAAAACACGCACTCTGCTTATCCTCAGAGGCGTTCTCCGAAGTGCGAAATGAAACGTTGCACTGTCTCTCCTCCAAGGAAGGTGCTAGGCAGCAATTGTCGTGCTGGTCCTCACTTGCCCTGGCAGTCATTGCAGAGAAACAGCAAGACTGGGGCTCTGCTCTTTCCTAGCCTTGCAAACACGCACTCTGCTTATCCTCAGAGGCGTTCTCCGAAGTGCGAAATGAAACGTTGCACTGTCTCTCCTCAAAGGAAGGTGCTAGGCAGGAATTGTCGTGCTGGTCCTCACTTGCCCTGGCAGTCATTGCAGAGAAACAGCAAGACTGGGGCTCTGCTCTTTCCTAGCCTTGCAAACACGCACTCTGCTTATCCTCAGAGGCGTTCTCCGAAATGCGAAATGAAACGTTGCACTGTCTCTCCTCCAAGGAAGGTGCTAGGCAGGAATTGTCGTGCTGGTCCTCACTTGCCCTGGCAGTCATTGCAGAGAAACAGCAAGACTGGGGCTCTGCTCTTTCCTAGCCTTGCAATCAGCCAATGCAGTTCCTCTCCCTCGTGAGCGCCAAAATGCTAAATTGAAACGTTGCACTCTCTCTCCTCCAAGGAAGGTGCTAGGCAGGAATTGTCTTGCTGGTCCTCACTTGCCCTGGCAGTCATTGCAGAGAAACAGCAAAACTGGGGCTCTGCTCTTTCCTAGCCTTGCAAACACCCAATGCATGTCCTGTCCCTCGTGAGCGCCAAACTGCTAAGTTGAAACGTTGCACTTTCTCTCCTCAAAGGAAGGTGCTAGACAGGAATTGTCGTGCTGGTCCTCACTTGCCCTGGCAGTCATTGCAGAGAAACAGCAAGACTGGGGCTCTGCTCTTTCCTAGCCTTGCAAACACGCACTCTGCTTATCCTTAGAGGCGTTCTCCGCAGTGCGAAATGAAACGTTGCACTGTCTCTCCTCAAAGGAAGGTGCTAGGCAGGGATTGTCTTGCTGGTCCTCACTTGCCCTGGCAGTCATTGCAGAGAAACAGCAAGACTGGGGCTCTGCTCTTTCCTAGCCTTGCAAACACGCACTCTGCTTATCCTCAGAGCCGTTCTCCGAAGTGCGAAATGAAACGTTGCACTGTCTCTCCTCCAAGGAAGGTGCTAGGCAGGAATTGTCGTGCTGGTCCTCACTTGCCCTGGCAGTCATTGCAGAGAAACAGCAAGACTGGGGCTCTGCTCATTCCTAGCCTTGCAAACACCCAATGTCGTTCCTGTCCCTCGTGAGAGCCATACTGCTAAGTTGAAACGTTGCACTCTCTCTCCTCAAAGGAAGGTGCTAGGCAGGAATTGTCGTGCTGGTCCTCACTTGCCCTGGCAGTCATTGCAGAGAAACAGCAAGACTGGGGCTCTGCTCTTTCCTAGCCTTGCAAACACGCACTCTGCTTATCCTCAGAGGCGTTCTCCGAAGTGCGAAATGAAACGTTGCACTGTCTCTCCTCCAAGGAAGGTGCTAGGCAGGAATTGTCGTGCTGGTCCTCACTTGCCCTGGCAGTCATTGCAGAGAAACAGCAAGACTGGGGCTCTGCTCATTCCTAGCCTTGCAAACACCCAATGTCGTTCCTGTCCCTCGTGAGAGCCATACTGCTAAGTTGAAACGTTGCACTCTCTCTCCTCAAAGGAAGGTGCTAGGCAGGAATTGTCGTGCTGGTCCTCACTTGCCCTGGCAATCATTGCAGAGAAACAGCAAGACTGGGGCTCTGCTCTTTCCTAGCCTTGCAAACAAGCACTCTCCTTATCCTCAGATTCGTTCTCCGAACTGCGAAATGAAACGTTGCACTGGCTCTCCTCCAAGGAAGGTGATAGGTAGGAACTGTCTAGCTGGTCCTCACTTGCCCTGGCAGTCATTTCAGAGAAACAGCAAGACTGGGGCTCTGCTCTTTCCTAGCCTTGCAAACACCCAATGCAGTTCCTCTCCCTCGTGAGCGCTAAACTGCTAAGTTGAAACCTTGCACTCTCTCTCCTCCAAGGAAGTTGGTAGGCAGGAATTGTCGTGCTGCTCCTCATTTGCCCTGGCAGTCATTGCAGAGAAACAGCAAGACTGGGGCTCTGCTCTTTCCTAGCCTTGCAAACACCCAATGCAGTTCCTGTCCCTCGTGAGCGCCAAACTGCTAAGTTGAAACGTTGCACTCTCTCTCCTGAAAGGAAGGTGCTAGGCAGGAATTGTCGTGCTGGTCCTCACTTGCCCTGGCAGTCATTGCAGAGAAACAGCAAGACTGGGGCTCTGCTCTTTCCTAGCCTTGCAAACACGCACTCTGCTTATCCTCAGAGGCGTTCTCCTAAGTGCGAAATGAAACGTTGCACTGTCTCTCCTCAAAGGAAGGTGCTAGGCAGGGATTGTCGTGCTGGTCCTCACTTGCCCTGGCAGTCATTGCAGAGAAACAGCAAGACTGGGGCTCTGCTCATTCCTAGCCTTGCAATCAGCCAATGCAGTTCCTGTCCCTCGTGAGAGCCATACTGCTAAGTTGAAACGTTGCACTCTCTCTCCTCAAAGGAAGGTGCTAGGCAGGAATTGTCGTGCTGGTCCTCACTTGCCCTGGCAATCATTGCAGAGAAACAGCAAGACTGGGGCTCTGCTCTTTCCTAGCCTTGCAAACAAGCACTCTCCTTATCCTCAGATTCGTTCTCCGAACTGCGAAATGAAACGTTGCACTGGCTCTCCTCCAAGGAAGGTGATAGGCAGGAACTGTCTTGCTGGTCCTCGCTTGCCCTGGCAGTCATTGCAGAGAAACAGCAAGACTGGGGCTCTGCTCTTTCCTAGCCTTGCAAACACCCAAAGCAGTTCCTCTCCCTCGTGAGCGCTAAACTGCTAAGTTGAAACGTTGCACTCTCTCTCCTCCAAGGAAGGTGGTAGGCAGGAATTGTCGCGCTGGTCCTCACATGCCTTGGCAGTCATTGCAGAGAAACAGCAAGACTGGGGCTCTGCTCTTTCCTAGGCTTGAAAACACGCACTCTGCTTATCCTCAGAGGCGTTCTCCGAAGTGCGAAATGAAACGTTGCACTGTCTCTCCTCCAAGGAAGGTGCTAGGCAGGAATTGTCGTGCTGGTCCTCACTTGCCCTGGCAGTCATTGCAGAGAAACAGCAAGACTGGGGCTCTGCTCTTTCCTAGCCTTGCAAACACGCACTCTGCTTATCCTCAGAGGCGTTCTCCGAAGTGCGAAATGAAACGTTGCACTGTCTCTCCTCCAAGGAAGGTGCTAGGCAGGAATTGTCGTGCTGGTCCTCACATGCCCTGGCAGTCATTGCAGAGAAACAGCAAGACTGGGGCTCTGCTCTTTCCTAGCCTTGCAAACACGCACTCTGCTTATCCTCAGAGGCGTTCTCCGAAATGCGAAATGAAACGTTGCACTGTCTCTCCTCCAAGGAAGGTGCTAGGCAGGAATTGTCATGCTGGTCCTCACTTGCCCTGGCAGTCATTGCAGAGAAACAGCAAGACTGGGGCTCTGCTCTTTCCTAGCCTTGCAAACAAGCACTCTCCTTATCCTCAGATTAGTTCTCCGAACTGCGAAATGAAACGTTGCACTGGCTCTCCTCCAAGGAAGGTGATAGGCAGGAACTGTCTTGCTGGTCCTCACTTGCCCTGGCAGTCATTGCAGAGAAACAGCAAGACTGGGGCTCTGCTCTTTCCTAGCCTTGCAAACACCCAAAGCAGTTCCTCTCCCTCGTGAGCGCTAAACTGCTAAGTTGAAACGTTGCACTCTCTCTCCTCCAAGGAAGGTGGTAGGCAGGAATTGTCGTGCTGGTACTCACATGCCTTGGCAGTCATTGCAGAGAAACTGCAAGACTGGGGCTCTGCTCTTTCCTAGGCTTGAAAACACGCACTCTGCTTATCCTCAGAGGCGTTCTCCGAAGTGCGAAATGAAACGTTGCACTGTCTCTCCTCCAAGGAAGGTGCTAGGCAGCAATTGTCGTGCTGGTCCTCACTTGCCCTGGCAGTCATTGCAGAGAAACAGCAAGACTGGGGCTCTGCTCTTTCCTAGCCTTGCAAACACGCACTCTGCTTATCCTCAGAGGCGTTCTCCGAAGTGCGAAATGAAACGTTGCACTGTCTCTCCTCAAAGGAAGGTGCTAGGCAGGAATTGTCGTGCTGGTCCTCACTTGCCCTGGCAGTCATTGCAGAGAAACAGCAAGACTGGGGCTCTGCTCTTTCCTAGCCTTGCAAACACGCACTCTGCTTATCCTCAGAGGCGTTCTCCGAAATGCGAAATGAAACGTTGCACTGTCTCTCCTCCAAGGAAGGTGCTAGGCAGGAATTGTCGTGCTGGTCCTCACTTGCCCTGGCAGTCATTGCAGAGAAACAGCAAGACTGGGGCTCTGCTCTTTCCTAGCCTTGCAATCAGCCAATGCAGTTCCTCTCCCTCGTGAGCGCCAAAATGCTAAATTGAAACGTTGCACTCTCTCTCCTCCAAGGAAGGTGCTAGGCAGGAATTGTCTTGCTGGTCCTCACTTGCCCTGGCAGTCATTGCAGAGAAACAGCAAAACTGGGGCTCTGCTCTTTCCTAGCCTTGCAAACACCCAATGCATGTCCTGTCCCTCGTGAGCGCCAAACTGCTAAGTTGAAACGTTGCACTTTCTCTCCTCAAAGGAAGGTGCTAGACAGGAATTGTCGTGCTGGTCCTCACTTGCCCTGGCAGTCATTGCAGAGAAACAGCAAGACTGGGGCTCTGCTCTTTCCTAGCCTTGCAAACACGCACTCTGCTTATCCTCAGAGGCGTTCTCCGCAGTGCGAAATGAAACGTTGCACTGTCTCTCCTCAAAGGAAGGTGCTAGGCAGGGATTGTCTTGCTGGTCCTCACTTGCCCTGGCAGTCATTGCAGAGAAACAGCAAGACTGGGGCTCTGCTCATTCCTAGCCTTGCAAACACCCAATGTCGTTCCTGTCCCTCGTGAGAGCCATACTGCTAAGTTGAAACGTTGCACTCTCTCTCCTCAAAGGAAGGTGCTAGGCAGGAATTGTCGTGCTGGTCCTCACTTGCCCTGGCAGTCATTGCAGAGAAACAGCAAGACTGGGGCTCTGCTCATTCCTAGCCTTGCAAACACCCAATGCAGTTCCTCTCCCTCGTGAGCGCTAAACTGCTAAGTTGAAACGTTGCACACTCTCTCCTCAAAGGAAGGTGCTAGGCAGGAATTGTCGTGCTGGTCCTCACTTGCCCTGGCAGTCATTGCAGTAAACAGCAAGACTTGGGCTCTGCTCTTTCCTAGCCTTGCAAACACGGACTCTGCTTACCCTCAGAGTCGTTCTCCGAAGTGCGAAATGAAACGTTGCACTCTCTCTCCTCCAAGGAAGGTGCTAGGCAGGAATTGTCTTGCTGGTCCTCACTTGCCCTGGCAGTCATTGCAGAGAAACAGCAAGACTGGGGCTCTGCTCTTTCCTAGCCTTGCAAACACCCAATGCAGTTCCTGTCCCTCGTGAGCGCCAAACTGCTAAGTTGAAACGTTGCACTTTCTCTCCTCAAAGGAAGGTGCTAGACAGGAATTGTCGTGCTGGTCCTCACTTGCCCTGGCAGTCATTGCAGTAAACAGCAAGACTTGGGCTCTGCTCTTTCCTAGCCTTGCAAACACGGACTCTGCTTATCCTCAGAGGCGTTCTCCGCAGTGCGAAATGAAACGTTGCACTGTCTCTCCTCAAAGGAAGGTGCTAGGCAGGGATTGTCTTGCTGGTCCTCACTTTCCCTGGCAGTCATTGCAGAGAAACAGCAAGACTGGGGCTCTGCTCATTCCTAGCCTTGCAAACACCCAATGTCGTTCCTGTCCCTCGTGAGAGCCATACTGCTAAGTTGAAACGTTGCACTCTCTCTCCTCCAAGGAAGGTGCTAGGCAGGAATTGTCTTGCTGGTCCTCACTTGCCCTGGCAGTCATTGCAGAGAAACAGCAAGACTGGGGCTCTGCTCTTTCCTAGCCTTGCAAACACCCAATGCAGTTCCTGTCCTTCGTGAGCGCCAAACTGCTAAGTTGAAACGTTGCACTGTCTCTCCGCGAAGGAAGGTGCTAGGCAGGAATTGTCGTGCTGGTCCTCACTTGCCCTGGCAGTCATTGCAGAGAAACAGCAAGACTGGGGCTCTGCTCTTTCCTAGCCTTGCAAACACACACTCTGCTTATCCTCAGAGGCGTTCTCCGAAGTGCGAAATGAAACGTTGCACTGTCTCTCCTCCAAGGAAGGTGCTAGGCAGGAATTGTCGTGCTGGTCCTCACTTGCCCTGGCAGTCATTGCAGAGAAACAGCAAGACTGGGGCTCTGCTCTTTCCTAGCCTTGCAATCAGCCAATGCAGTTCCTCTCCCTCGTGAGCGCCAAAATGCTAAATTGAAACGTTGCACTCTCTCTCCTCCAAGGAAGGTGCTAGGCAGGAATTGTCTTGCTGGTCCTCACTTGCCCTGGCAGTCATTGCAGAGAAACAGCAAGACTGGGGCTCTGCTCTTTCCTAGCCTTGCAAACACCCAATGCAGTTCCTCTCCCTCGTGAGCGCTAAACTGCTAAGTTGAAACGTTGCACTGTCTCTCCTCAAAGGAAGGTGCTAGGCAGGAATTGTCGTGCTGGTCCTCACTTGCCCTGGCAGTCATTGCAGAGAAACAGCAAGACTGGGGCTCTGCTCTTTCCTAGCCTTGCAAACACGCACTCTGCTTATCCTCAGAGGCGTTCTCCGAAGTGCGAAATGAAACGTTGCACTGTCTCTCCTCAAAGGAAAGTGCTAGACAGGAATTGTCGTGCTGGTCCTCACTTGCCCTGGCAGTCATTGCAGAGAAACAGAAAGACTAGGGCTCTGCTCTTTCCTAGCCTTGCAAACACCCAATGCAGTTCCTGTCCCTCGTGAGCGCCAAACTGCTAAGTTGAAACGTTGCACTCTCTCTCCTGAAAGGAAGGTGCTAGGCAGGAATTGTCGTGCTGGTCCTCACTTGCCCTGGCAGTCATTGCAGAGAAACAGCAAGACTGGGGCTCTGCTCTTTCCTAGCCTTGCAAACAAGCACTCTCCTTATCCTCAGATTCGTTCTCCGAACTGCGAAATGAAACTTTGCACTGGCTCTCCTCCAAGGAAGGTGATAGGCAGGAACTGTCTTGCTGGTCCTCACTTGCCCTGGCAGTCATTGCAGAGAAACAGCAAGACTGGGGCTCTGCTCTTTCCTAGCCTTGCAAACACCCAAAGCAGTTCCTCTCCCTCGTGAGCGCTAAAATGCTAAGTTGAAACGTTGCACTCTCTCTCCTCCAAGGAAGGTGGTAGGCAGGAATTGTTGTGCTGGTCCTCACATGCCTTGGCAGTCATTGCAGAGAAACAGCAAGACTGGGGCTCTGCTCTTTCCTAGGCTTGAAAACACGCACTCTGCTTATCCTCAGAGGCGTTCTCCGAAGTGCGAAATGAAACGTTGCACTGTCTCTCCTCCAAGGAAGGTGCTAGGCAGGAATTGTCGTGCTGGTCCTCACTTGCCCTGGCAGTCATTGCAGAGAAACAGCAAGACTGGGGCTCTGCTCTTTCCTAGCCTTGCAATCAGCCAATGCAGTTCCTCTCCCTCGTGAGCGCCAAAATGCTAAATTGAAACGTTGCACTCTCTCTCCTCAAAGGAAGGTGCTAGACAGGAATTGTCGTGCTGGTCCTTACTTGCCCTGGCAGTCATTGCAGAGAAACAGCAAGACTGGGGCTCTGCTCATTCCTAGCCTTGCAAACACCCAATGCAGTTCCTGTCCCTCGTGAGCGCCAAACTGCTAAGTTGAAACGTTGCACTCTCTCTCCTCAAAGGAAGGTGCTAGGCAGGAATTGTCGTGCTGGTCCTCACTTGCCCTGGCAATCATTGCAGAGAAACAGCAAGACTGGGGCTCTGCTCTTTCCTAGCCTTGCAAACAAGCACTCTCCTTATCCTCAGATTACTTCTCCGAACTGCGAAATGAAACGTTGCAATGGCTCTCCTCCAAGGAAGGTGATAGGCAGGAACTGTCTTGCTGGTCCTCACTTGCCCTGGCAGTCATTGCAGAGAAACAGCAAGACTGGGGCTCTGCTCTTTCCTAGCCTTGCAAACACCCAAAGCAGTTCCTCTCCCTCGTGAGCGCTAAACTGCTAAGTTGAAACGTTGCACACTCTCTCCTCCAAGGAAGGTGGTAGGCAGGAATTGTCGTGCTGGTCCTCACATGCCTTGGCAGTCATTGCAGAGAAACAGGAAGACTGGGGCTCTGCTCTTTCCTAGGCTTGAAAACACGCACTCTGCTTATCCTCAGAGGCGTTCTCCGAAGTGCGAAATGAAACGTTGCACTGTCTCTCCTCCAAGGAAGGTGCTAGGCAGGAATTGTCGTGCTGGTCCTCACTTGCCCTGGCAGTCATTGCAGAGAAACAGCAAGACTGGGGCTCTGCTCTTTCCTAGCCTTGCAAACACGCACTCTGCTTATCCTCAGAGGCGTTCTCCGAAGTGCGAAATGAAACGTTGCACTGTCTCTCCTCCAAGGAAGGTGCTAGGCAGGAATTGTCGTGCTGGTCCTCACTTGCCCTGGCAGTCATTGCAGAGAAACAGCAAGACTGGGGCTCTGCTCTTTCCTAGCCTTGCAAACACGCACTCTGCTTATCCTCAGAGGCGTTCTCCGAAATGCGAAATGAAACGTTGCACTGTCTCTCCTCCAAGGAAGGTGCTAGGCAAGAATTGTCGTGCTGGTCCTCACTTGCCCTGGCAGTCATTGCAGAGAAACAGCAAGACTGGGGCTCTGCTCTTTCCTAGCCTTGCAATCAGCCAATGCAGTTCCTCTCCCTCGTGAGCGCCAAAATGCTAAATTGAAACGTTGCACTCTCTCTCCTCCAAGGAAGGTGCTAGGCAGGAATTGTCTTTCTGGTCCTCACTTGCCCTGGCAGTCATTGCAGAGAAACAGCAAGACTGGGGCTCTGCTCTTTCCTAGCCTTGCAAACAAGCACTCTCCTTATCCTCAGATTCGTTCTCCGAACTGCGAAATGAAACGTTGCACTGGCTCTCCTCCAAGGAAGGTGATAGGTAGGAACTGTCTAGCTGGTCCTCACTTGCCCTGGCAGTCATTTCAGAGAAAAAGCAAGACTGGGGCTCTGCTCTTTCCTAGCCTTGCAAACACCCAATGCAGTTCCTCTCCCTCGTGAGCGCTAAACTGCTAAGTTGAAACGTTGCACACTCTCTCCTCCAAGGAAGGTGCTAGGCAGGAATTGTCGTGCTGGTCCTCACTTGCCCTGGCAGTCATTGCAGAGAAATAGCAAGACTGGGGCTCTGCTCTTTCCTAGCCTTGCAAACACGCACTCTGCTTATCCTCAGAGGCGTTCTCCGAAGTGCGAAATGAAACGTTGCACTGTCTCTCCTCCAAGGAAGGTGCTAGGCAGGAATTGTCGTGCTGGTCCTCACTTGCCCTGGCAGTCATTGCAGAGAAACAGAAAGACTAGGGCTCTGCTCTTTCCTATCCTTGCAAACACCCAATGCAGTTCCTGTCCCTCGTGAGCGCCAAACTGCTAAGTTGAAACGTTGCACTCTCTCTCCTGAAAGGAAGGTGCTAGGCAGGAATTGTCGTGCTGGTCCTCACTTGCCCTGGCAGTCATTGCAGAGAAACAGCAAGACTGGGGCTCTGCTCTTTCCTAGCCTTGCAAACACGCACTCTGCTTATCCTCAGAGGCGTTCTCCTAAGTGCGAAATGAAACGTTGCACTGTCTCTCCTCAAAGTAAGGTGCTAGGCAGGAATTGTCTTGCTGGTCCTCACTTGCCCTGGCAGTCATTGCAGAGAAACAGCAAGACTGGGGCTCTGCTCTTTCCTAGCCTTGCAAACACCCAATGCAGTTCCTCTCCCTCGTGAGCGCTAAACTGCTAAGTTGAAACGTTGCACTCTCTCTCCTCCAAGGAAGGTGCTAGGCAGGAATTGTCGTGCTGGTCCTCACTTGCCCTGGCAGTCATTGCAGAGAAACAGCAAGACTGGGGCTCTGCTCTTTCCTAGCCTTGCAAACACGCACTCTGCTTATCCTCAGAGGCGTTCTCCGAAGTGCGAAATGAAACGTTGCACTGTCTCTCCTCCAAGGAAGGTGCTAGGCAGCAATTGTCGTGCTGGTCCTCACTTGCCCTGGCAGTCATTGCAGAGAAACAGAAAGACTAGGGCTCTGCTCTTTCCTAGCCTTGCAAACACCCAATGCAGTTCCTGTCCCTCGTGAGCGCCAAACTGCTAAGTTGAAACGTTGCACTCTCTCTCCTGAAAGGAAGGTGCTAGGCAGGAATTGTCGTGCTGGTCCTCACTTGCCCTGGCAGTCATTGCAGAGAAACAGCAAGACTGGGGCTCTGCTCTTTCCTAGCCTTGCAAACAAGCACTCTCCTTATCCTCAGATTCGTTCTCCGAACTGCGAAATGAAACTTTGCACTGGCTCTCCTCCAAGGAAGGTGATAGGCAGGAACTGTCTTGCTGGTCCTCACTTGCCCTGGCAGTCATTGCAGAGAAACAGCAAGACTGGGGCTCTGCTCTTTCCTAGCCTTGCAAACACCCAAAGCAGTTCCTGTCCCTCGTGAGCGCTAAAATGCTAAGTTGAAACGTTGCACTCTCTCTCCTCCAAGGAAGGTGGTAGGCAGGAATTGTTGTGCTGGTCCTCACATGCCTTGGCAGTCATTGCAGAGAAACAGCAAGACTGGGGCTCTGCTCTTTCCTAGGCTTGAAAACACGCACTCTGCTTATCCTCAGAGGCGTTCTCCGAAGTGCGAAATGAAACGTTGCACTGTCTCTCCTCCAAGGAAGGTGCTAGGCAGGAATTGTCGTGCTGGTCCTCACTTGCCCTGGCAGTCATTGCAGAGAAACAGCAAGACTGGGGCTCTGCTCTTTCCTAGCCTTGCAAACACGCACTCTGCTTATCCTCAGAGGCGTTCTCCGAAGTGCGAAATGAAACGTTGCACTCTCTGTCCTCCAAGGAAGGTGCTAGGCAGGAATTGTCGTGCTGGTCCTCACTTGCCCTGGCAGTCATTGCAGAGAAACAGCAAGACTGGGGCTCTGCTCTTTCCTAGCCTTGCAAACACGCACTCTGCTTATCCTCAGAGTCGTTCTCCGAAATGCGAAATGAAACGTTGCACTGTCTCTCCTCCAAGGAAGGTGCTAGGCAGGAATTGTCGTGCTGGTCCTCACTTGCCCTGGCAGTCATTGCAGAGAAACAGCAAGACTGGGGCTCTGCTCTTTCCTAGCCTTGCAATCAGCCAATGCAGTTCCTCTCCCTCGTGAGCGCCAAAATGCTAAATTGAAACGTTGCACTCTCTCTCCTCCAAGGAAGGTGCTAGGCAGGAATTGTCTTGCTGGTCCTCACTTGCCCTGGCAGTCATTGCAGAGAAACAGCAAGACTGGGGCTCTGCTCTTTCCTAGCCTTGCAAACACCCAATGCAGTTCCTGTCCCTCGTGAGCGCCAAACTGCTAAGTTGAAACGTTGCAATTTCTCTCCTCAAAGGAAGGTGCTAGACAGGAATTGTCGTGCTGGTCCTCACTTGCCCTGGCAGTCATTGCAGAGAAACAGCAAGACTGGGGCTCTGCTCATTCCTAGCCTTGCAATCAGCCAATGCAGTTCCTGTCCCTCGTGAGAGCCATACTGCTACGTTGAAACGTTGCACTCTCTCTCCTCAAAGGAAGGTGCTAGGCAGGAATTGTCGTGCTGGTCCTCACTTGCCCTGGCAATCATTGCAGAGAAACAGCAAGACTGGGGCTCTGCTCTTTCCTAGCCTTGCAAACAAGCACTCTCCTTATCCTCAGATTACTTCTCCGAACTGCGAAATGAAACGTTGCAATGGCTCTCCTCCAAGGAAGGTGATAGGCAGGAACTGTCTTGCTGGTCCTCACTTGCCCTGGCAGTCATTGCAGAGAAACAGCAAGACTGGGGCTCTGCTCTTTCCTAGCCTTGCAAACACCCAAAGCAGTTCCTCTCCCTCGTGAGCGCTAAACTGCTAAGTTGAAACGTTGCACACTCTCTCCTCCAAGGAAGGTGGTAGGCAGGAATTGTCGTGCTGGTCCTCACATGCCTTGGCAGTCATTGCAGAGAAACAGCAAGACTGGGGCTCTGCTCTTTCCTAGGCTTGAAAACACGCACTCTGCTTATCCTCAGAGGCGTTCTCCGAAGTGCGAAATGAAACGTTGCACTGTCTCTCCTCCAAGGAAGGTGCTAGGCAGGAATTGTCGTGCTGGTCCTCACTTGCCCTGGCAGTCATTGCAGAGAAACAGCAAGACTGGGGCTCTGCTCTTTCCTAGCCTTGCAAACACGCACTCTGCTTATCCTCAGAGGCGTTCTCCGAAGTGCGAAATGAAACGTTGCACTGTCTCTCCTCCAAGGAAGGTGCTAGGCAGGAATTGTCGTGCTGGTCCTCACTTGCCCTGGCAGTCATTGCAGAGAAACAGCAAGACTGGGGCTCTGCTCTTTCCTAGCCTAGCAATCAGCCAATGCAGTTCCTCTCCCTCGTGAGCGCCAAAATGCTAAATTGAAACGTTGCACTCTCTCTCCTCCAAGGAAGGTGCTAGGCAGGAATTGTCTTTCTGGTCCTCACTTGCCCTGGCAGTCATTGCAGAGAAACAGCAAGACTGGGGCTCTGCTCTTTCCTAGCCTTGCAAACAAGCACTCTCCTTATCCTCAGATTCGTTCTCCGAACTGCGAAATGAAACGTTGCACTGGCTCTCCTCCAAGGAAGGTGATAGGTAGGAACTGTCTAGCTGGTCCTCACTTGCCCTGGCAGTCATTGCAGAGAAACAGCAAGACTGGGGCTCTGCTCTTTCCTAGCCTTGCAAACACCCAATGCAGTTCCTCTCCCTCGTGAGCGCTAAACTGCTAAGTTGAAACGTTGCACACTCTCTCCTCCAAGGAAGGTGCTAGGCAGGAATTGTCGTGCTGGTCCTCACTTGCCCTGGCAGTCATTGCAGAGAAATAGCAAGACTGGGGCTCTGCTCTTTCCTAGCCTTGCAAACACGCACTCTGCTTATCCTCAGAGGCGTTCTCCGAAGTGCGAAATGAAACGTTGCACTGTCTCTCCTCCAAGGAAGGTGCTAGGCAGGAATTGTCGTGCTGGTCCTCACTTGCCCTGGCAGTCATTGCAGAGAAACAGAAAGACTAGGGCTCTGCTCTTTCCTATCCTTGCAAACACCCAATGCAGTTCCTGTCCCTCGTGAGCGCCAAACTGCTAAGTTGAAACGTTGCACTCTCTCTCCTGAAAGGAAGGTGCTAGGCAGGAATTGTCGTGCTGGTCCTCACTTGCCCTGGCAGTCATTGCAGAGAAACAGCAAGACTGGGGCTCTGCTCTTTCCTAGCCTTGCAAACACGCACTCTGCT
This sequence comes from Phaethon aethereus, assembly GCF_964289735.1. NCBI lineage: Eukaryota > Metazoa > Chordata > Aves > Phaethontiformes > Phaethontidae > Phaethon > Phaethon aethereus. The sequence goes on from NC_138578.1 coordinate 21,586,286, forward strand.
TATCCTCAGAGGCGTTCTCCTAAGTGCGAAATGAAACGTTGCACTGTCTCTCCTCAAAGTAAGGTGCTAGGCAGGGATTGTCGTGCTGGTCCTCACTTGCCCTGGCAGTCATTGCAGAGAAACAGCAAGACTGGGGCTCTGCTCATTCCTAGCCTTGCAATCAGCCAATGCAGTTCCTGTCCCTCGTGAGAGCCATACTGCTAAGTTGAAACGTTGCACTCTCTCTCCTCAAAGGAAGGTGCTAGGCAGGAATTGTCGTGCTGGTCCTCACTTGCCCTGGCAATCATTGCAGAGAAACAGCAAGACTGGGGCTCTGCTCTTTCCTAGCCTTGCAAACACCCAAAGCAGTTCCTCTACCTCGTGAGCGCTAAACTGCTAAGTTGAAACGTTGCACTCTCTCTCCTACAAGGAAGGTGGTAGGCAGGAATTGTCGTGCTGGTCCTCACATGCCTTGGCAGTCATTGCAGAGAAACAGCAAGACTGGGGCTCTGCTCTTTCCTAGGCTTGAAAACACGCACTCTGCTTATCCTCAGAGGCGTTCTCCGAAGTGCGAAATGAAACGTTGCACTGTCTCTCCTCCAAGGAAGGTGCTAGACAGGAATTGTCGTGCTGGTCCTCACTTGCCCTGGCAGTCATTGCAGAGAAACAGAAAGACTGGGGCTCTGCTCTTTCCTAGCCTTGCAAACACCCAATGCCGTTCCTGTCCCTCGTGAGAGCCATAGTGCTAAGTTGAAACGTTGCACTCTCTCTCCTCAAAGGAAGGTGCTAGGCAGGAATTGTCGTGCTGGTCCTCACTTGCCCTGGCAATCATTGCAGAGAAACAGCATGACTGGGGCTCTGCTCTTTCCTAGCCTTGCAATCAGCCAATGCAGTACCTCTCCGTCTTGAGTGCCGAAATGTTAAATTGAAACGTTGCACTCTCTCCTCCAAGGAAGGTGCTAGGCAGGAATTGTCTTGCTGGTCCTCACTTGCCCTGGCAGTCATTGCAGAGAAACAGCAAGACTGGGGCTCTGCTCTTTCCTAGCCTTGCAAACACCAAATGCAGTTCCTGTCCCTCGTGAGCGCCAAACTGCTAAGTTGAAACGTTGCACTTTCTCTCCTCAAAGGAAGGTGCTAGACAGGAATTGTCGTGCTGGTCCTCACTTGCCCTGGCAGTCATTGCAGAGAAACAGCAAGACTGGGGCTCTGCTCTTTCCTAGCCTTGCAAACACGCAATGCCGTTCCTGTCCCTCGTTAAAGCCATACTGCTAAATTGAAACGTTGCACTCTCTCTCCTCAAAGGAAGGTGCTAGGCAGGAATTGTCGTGCAGGTCCTCACATGCCTTGGCAGTCATTGCAGAGAAACAGCAAGACTGGGGCTCTGCTCTTTCCTAGGCTTGAAAACACGCACTCTGCTTATCCTCAGAGGCGTTCTCCGAACTGCGAAATGAAACGTTGCACTCTCTCTACTCCAAGGAAGGTGCTAGGCAGGAATTGTCTTGCTGGTCCTCACTTGCCCTGGCAGTCATTGCAGAGAAACAGCAAGACTGGGGCTCTGCTCTTTCCTAGCCTTGCAAACACCCAATGCAGTTCCTCTCCCTCGTGAAAGCCAAACTGCTAAGTTCAAACGTTGCACTCTCTCTTCTCCAAGGAAGGTGCTAGGCAGGAATTGTCTTTCTAGTCCTCACTTGCCCTGGCAGTCATTGCAGAGAAACAGCAAGACTGGGGCTCTGCTCTTTCCTAGCCTTGCAAACACGCACTCTGCTTCTTCTCAGAGTCGTTCTCCGAAGTGCGAAATGAAACGTTGCACTCTCTCTCCTCCAAGGAAGGTGCTAGGCAGGAATTGTCTTGCTGGTCCTCACTTGCCCTGGCAGTCATTGCAGAGAAACAGCAAGACTGGGGCTCTGCTCTTTCCTAGCCTTGCAAACACCCAATGCAGTTCCTCTCCCTCGTGAGCGCCAAACTGCTAAGTTGAAACGTTGCACTCTCTCTCCTCCAAGAAAGGTGCTAGGCAGGAATTGTCGTGCTGGCCCTCACTTGACCTGGCAGTCATTGCAGAGAAACAGCAAGACTGGGGCTCTGCTCATCCTAGGCTTGCAAACACGCACTCTGCATTTACTCACGCTTGCTCTCCGAACTGCGAAATGAAACGTTGCACTCTCTCTCCTCCAAGGAAGGTGGTAGGCAGGAATTGTCGTGCTGGTCCTCACTTGCCCTGGCAGCCATTGAAGAGAAACAGCAAGACTGGGGATCTGCTATTTCCTAGCCTTGCAATCAGCCAATGCAGTTCCTGTCCCTCGTGAGCGCCAAACTGCTAAGTTGAAACGTTGCACTTTCTCTCCTCAAAGGAAGGTGCGAGACAGGAATTGTCGTGCTGGTCCTCACTTGCCCTGGCAGTCATTGCAGAGAAACAGCAAGACTGGGGCTCTGCTCTTTCCTAGCCTTGCAAACACGCACTCTGCTTATCCTCAGAGGCGTTCTCCAATCTGCGAAATGAAACGTTGCACTGTCTCTCCTCCAAGGAAGGTGCTAGGCAGGAATTGTCTTGCTGGTCCTCACTTGCCCTGGCAGTCATTGCAGAGCAACAGCAAGACTGGGGCTCTGCTCTTTCGTAGCCCTGCAAACACCCAATGCAGTTCCTGTCCCTCGTGAGCGCCAAACTGCTAAGTTGAAACGTTGCACTCTCTCTCCTCCGAGGAAGGTGCTAGGCAGGAATTGTCTTGCTGGTCCTCACTTGCCCTGGCAGTCATTGCAGAGAAACAGCAAGACTGGGGCTCTGCTCTTTCCTAGGCTTGAAAACACGCACTCTGCTTATTCTCACACTGGTTCTCCGCACTGCGAAATGAAACGTTGCACTGGCTCTTTTCCAAGGAAGGTGCTAGGCAGGAATTTTCTTGCTGGTCCTCACTTGCCCTGGCAGTCATTGCAGAGAAACAGCAAGACTGGGGCTCTGCTCTTTCCTAGCCTTGCAAACACGCACTCTGCTTCTTCTCAGAGTCGTTCTCCGAACTGCAAAATGAAACGTTGCACTCTCTCTCCTCCAAGGAAGGTGCTAGGCAGGAATTGTCTTGCTGGTCCTCACTTGCCCTGGCAGTCATTGCAGAGAAACAGCAAGACTGGGGCTCTGCTCATCCTAGGCTTGCAAACACGCACTCTGCATTTACTCACGCTTGCTCTCCGAACTGCGAAATGAAACGTTGCACACTCTCTCCTCCAAGGAAGGTGCTAGGCAGGAATTGTCGTGCTGGTCCTCACTTGCCCTGGCAGCCATTGAAGAGAAACAGCAAGACTGGGGATCTGCTATTTCCTAGCCTTGCAATCAGCCAATGCAGTTCCTGTCCCCCGTGAGCGCCAAACTGCTAAGTTGAAACGTTGCACTTTCTCTCCTCAAAGGAAGGTGCTAGACAGGAATTGTCGTGCTGGTCCTCACTTGCCCTGGCAGTCATTGCAGAGAAACAGCAAGACTGGGGCTCTGCTCTTTCCTAGGCTTGAAAACACGCACTCTGCTTATTCTCACACTGGTTCTCCGCACTGCGAAATGAAACGTTGCACTGGCTCTTTTCCAAGGAAGGTGCTAGGCAGGAATTTTCTTGCTGGTCCTCACTTGCCCTGGCAGTCATTGCAGAGAAACAGCAAGACTGGGGCTCTGCTCTTTCCTAGCCTTGCATACACGCACTCTGCTTATCCTCAGAGTCGTTCTCCGAAGTGCGAAATGAAACGTTGCTCTGTCTGTCCTCCAAGGAAGGTGCTAGGCAGGAATTGTCTTCCTGGTCCTCACTTGCCCTGGCAGTCATTGCAGAGAAACAGCAAGACGGGCTCTGCTCTTTCCTAGCTTTGCAATCAGCCAATGCAGTTCCTCATCCTCGTGAGCGCCAAAATGCTAAATTGAAACGTTGCACTCTCTCTCCTCCAAGGAAGGTGCTAGGCAGGAATTGTCTTGCTGGTCCTCACTTGCCCTGGGAGTCATTGCAGAGAAACAGCAAGACTGGGGCTCTGCTCTTTCCTAGCCTTGCAAACACCCAATGCAGTTCCTGTCCCTCGTGAGCGCCAAACTGCTAAGTTGAAACGTTGCACTCTCTCTCCTCCAAGGAAGGTGCTAGGCAGGAATTGTCGTGCTGGTCCTCACTTGCCCTGGCAGTCATTGCAGAGAAACAGCAAGACTAGGGCTCTGCTCTTTCCTAGCCTTGCAAACACGCACTCTGCTTCTTCTCAGAGTCGTTCTCCGAACTGCAAAATGAAACGTTGCACTCTCTCTCCTCCAAGGAAGGTGCTAGGCAGGAATTGTCTTGCTGGTCCTCACTTGTCCTAGCAGTCATTGCAGAGAAACAGCAAGACTGGGGCGCTGCTCTTTCCTAGGCTTGGAAAGACGCACTCTGCTTATTCTCACACTCGTTCTCCGAACTGCGAAATGAAACGTTGCACTGTCTCTCCTCCAAGGAAGGTGCTAGGCAGGTATTGTCTTGCTGGTCCTCACTTGTCCTGGCAGTCATTGCAGAGAAACAGCAAGACTGGGGATCTGCTCTTTCCTAGCCTTGCAATCAGCCAATGCAGTTCCTCTCCTTCGTAGAGCGCCAAACTACTATATTGAAACGTTGCACTCTGTCTACTCCTAGGAAGGTGCTAGGCATGAATTGTTTTGCTGGTCCTCACTTGTCCTGGCAGACATTGCAGATAAACAGGAAGACTGGGGCTCTGCTCTTTCCTAGCCTTGCAAACACGCACTCTGCTTATTCTCACACTCGTTCTCCGAACTGCGAAATGAAACGTTGCACTGTCTCTCCTCCAAGGAAGGTGCTAGGCAGGAATTGTCTTGCTGGTCCTCACTTGCCCAGGCAGTCATTGCAGAGAAACAGAAAGACTGGGGCGCTGCTCTTTCCTAGGCTTGGAAACACGCACTCTGCTTATTCTCACACTCGTTCTCCGAACTGCGAAATGAAACATTGCACTCTCTCTCCTCCAAGGAACGTGCTAGGCAGTAATTGTCTTGCTGGTTCTCACTTGTCCTGGCAGTCATTGCAGAGAAACAGCAAGACTGGGGCTCTGCTCTTTCCTAGCCTTGCAAACACCCAATGCAGTTCCTGTCCCTCGTTTGCGCCAAACTGCTAAGTTGAAACGTTGCACTCTCTCTCCTCCAAGGAAGGTGCTAGGCAGGAATTGTCTTGCTGGTCCTCACTTGCCCTGGCAGTCATTGGAGAGAAATAGCAAGACTGGGGCTCTGCTCTTTCCTAGGCTTGCCAACACGCACTCTGCTTCTTCTCAGAGTCGTTCTCCGAACTGCGAAATGAAACGTTGCACTGGCTCTTTTCCAAGGAAGCTGCTAGGCAGGAATTCTCTTGCTGGTCCTCACTTGCCCTGGCAGTCATTGCAGAGAAACAGCAAGACTGGGGCTCTGCTCATCCTAGGCTTGCAAACACGCACTCTGCATTTACTCACGCTTGCTCTCCGAACTGCGAAATGAAACGTTGCACTGTCTCTCCTCCAAGGAAGGTGCTAGGCAGGAATTGTCTTGCTGGTCCTCACTTGCCCTGGCAGTCATTGCAGAGAAACAGCAAGACTGGGGCTCTGCTCTTTCGTAGCATTGCAAACACGCACACTGCATTTACTCACTCTTGCTCCCCGAACTGCAAATTGAAACGTTGCACTCTCTCTCCTCCAAGGAAGGTGGTAGGCAGGAATTGTCTTGCTGGTCCTCACTTGCCCTGGCAGCCATTGAAGAGAAACAGCAAGACTGGGGCTCTGCTCTTTCCTAGCCTTGCAATCAGCCAATGCAGTTCCTCTCCCTCGTGAGCGCCAAAATGCTAAATTGAAACGTTGCACTCTCTCTCCTCCAAGGAAGGAGCTAGGCAGGAATTGTCTTGCTGGTCCTCACTTGCCCTGGCAGTCATTGCAGAGAAACAGCAAGACTGGGGCTCTGCTCTTTCCGAGCCTTGCAAACACCCAAAGCAGTTCCTGTCCCTCGTGAGCGCCAAAATGCTAAATTGAAACGTTGCACTTTCTCTCCTCAAATGAAGGTGCTAGACAGGAATTGTCGTGCTGGTCCTCACTTGTCCTGGCAGACATTGCAGAGAAACAGCAAGACTGGGGCTCTGCTCTTTCTAGCCTTGCAAACACGCACTCTGCTTATTCTCACACTCGTTCTCCGAACTGCGAAATGAAACATTGCACTCTCTCTCCTCCAAGGATGGTGCTAGGCAGTAATTGTCTTGCTGGTTCTCACTTGTCCTGGCAGTCATTGCAGAGAAACAGCAAGACTGGGGCTCTGCTCTTTCCTAGCCTTGCAAACAGCCAATGCAGTTCCTGTACCTCGTGAGCGCCAAACTGCTAAGTTGAAACGTTGCACTCTCTCTCCTCCAAGGAAGGTGCTAGGCAGGATTTGTCTTGCTGGTCCTCACTTGCCCTGGCAGTCATTGGAGAGAAACAGCAAGACTGGGGCTCTGCTCTTTCCGAGCCTTGCAAACACGCACTCTGCTTCTTCTGAGAGGCGTTCTCCGCACTGCAAAATGAAACGTTGCACTCTCTCTACTCCAAGGAAGGTGCTAGGCAGGAATTGTCTTGCTGGTCCTCACTTGCCCTGGCAGTCATTGCAGAGAAACAGCAAGACTGGGGCTCTGCTCTTTCCTAGGCTTGAAAACACGCACTCTGCTTATTCTCACTCTGGTTCTCCGAACTGCGAAATGAAACGTTGCACTGGCTCTTTTCCAAGGAAGCTGCTAGGCAGGAATTGTCTTGCTGGTCCTCACTTGCCCTGGCAGTCATTGCAGAGAAACAGCAAGACTGGGGCTCTGCTCATCCTAGGCTTGCAAACACGCACTCTGCATTTACTCACGCTTGCTCTCCGAACTGCGAAATGAAACGTTGCACTGTCTCTCCTCCAAGGAAGGTGCTAGGCAGGAATTGTCTTGCTGGTCCTCACTTGCCCTGGCAGTCATTGCAGAGAAACTGCAAGACTGGGGCTCTGCTCTTTCCCAGGCTTGGAAAGACGCACTCTGCTTATTCTCACACTCGTTCTCCGAACTGCGAAATGAAACGTTGCACTGTCTCTCCTCCAAGGAAGGTGCTAGGCAGGTATTGTCTTGCTGGTCCTCACTTGTCCTGGCAGTCATTGCAGAGAAACAGCAAGACTGGGGATCTGCTCTTTCCTAGCCTTGCAATCAGCCAATGCAGTTCCTCTCCTTCGTAGAGCGCCAAACTACTATATTGAAACGTTGCACTCTGTCTACTCCTAGGAAGGTGCTAGGCATGAATTGTTTTGCTGGTCCTCACTTGTCCTGGCAGACATTGCAGATAAACAGGAAGACTGGGGCTCTGCTCTTTCCTAGCCTTGCAAACACGCACTCTGCTTATTCTCACACTCGTTCTCCGAACTGCGAAATGAAACGTTGCACTGTCTCTCCTCCAAGGAAGGTGCTAGGCAGGAATTGTCTTGCTGGTCCTCACTTGCCCAGGCAGTCATTGCAGAGAAACAGAAAGACTGGGGCGCTGCTCTTTCCTAGGCTTGGAAACACGCACTCTGCTTATTCTCACACTCGTTCTCCGAACTGCGAAATGAAACATTGCACTCTCTCTCCTCCAAGGAAGGTGCTAGGCAGTAATTGTCTTGCTGGTTCTCACTTGTCCTGGCAGTCATTGCAGAGAAACAGCAAGACTGGGGCTCTGCTCTTTCCTAGCCTTGCAAACACCCAATGCAGTTCCTGTCCCTCGTGAGCGCCAAACTGCTAAGTTGAAACGTTGCACTCTCTCTCCTCCAAGGAAGGTGCTAGGCAGGAATTGTCTTGCTGGTCCTCACTTGCCCTGGCAGTCATTGGAGAGAAACAGCAAGACTGGGGCTCTGCTCTTTCCTAGGCTTGCCAACACGCACTCTGCTTCTTCTCAGAGTCGTTCTCCGAACTGCGAAATGAAACGTTGCACTGGCTCTTTTCGAAGGAAGCTGCTAGGCAGGAATTCTCTTGCTGGTCCTCACTTGCCCTGGCAGTCATTGCAGAGAAACAGCAAGACTGGGGCTCTGCTCATCCTAGGCTTGCAAACACGCACTCTGCATTTACTCACGCTTGCTCTCCGAACTGCGAAATGAAACGTTGCACTGTCTCTCCTCCAAGGAAGGTGCTAGGCAGGAATTGTCTTGCTGGTCCTCACTTGCCCTGGCAGTCATTGCAGAGAAACAGCAAGACTGGGGCTCTGCTCTTTCCTAGCCTTGCAATCAGCCAATGCAGTTCCTCTCCCTCGTGAGCGCCAAAATGCTAAATTGAAACGTTGCACTCTCTCTCCTCCAAGGAAGGAGCTAGGCAGGAATTGTCTTGCTGGTCCTCACTTGCCCTGGCAGTCATTGCAGAGAAACAGCAAGACTGGGGCTCTGCTCTTTCCTAGCCTTGCAAACAGCCAATGCAGTTCCTGTCCCTCGTGAGCGCCAAACTGCTAAGTTGAAACGTTGCACTCTCTCTCCTCCAAGGAAGGTGCTAGGCAGGATTTGTCTTGCTGGTCCTCACTTGCCCTGGCAGTCATTGGAGAGAAACAGCAAGACTGGGGCTCTGCTCTTTCCGAGCCTTGCAAACACGCACTCTGCTTCTTCTGAGAGTCGTTCTCCGAACTGCAAAATGAAACGTTGCACTCTCTCTACTCCAAGGAAGGTGCTAGGCAGGAATTGTCTTGCTGGTCCTCACTTGCCCTGGCTGTCATTGCAGAGAAACAGCAAGACTGGGGCTCTGCTCTTTCCTAGGCTTGAAAACACGCACTCTGCTTATTCTCACTCTGGTTCTCCGAACTGCGAAATGAAACGTTGCACTGGCTCTTTTCCAAGGAAGCTGCTAGGCAGGAATTGTCTTGCTGGTCCTCACTTGCCCTGGCAGTCATTGCAGAGAAACAGCAAGACTGGGGCTCTGCTCATCCTAGGCTTGCAAACACGCACTCTGCATTTACTCACGCTTGCTCTCCGAACTGCGAAATGAAACGTTGCACTGTCTCTCCTCCAAGGAAGGTGCTAGGCAGGAATTGTCTTGCTGGTCCTCACTTGCCCTGGCAGTCATTGCAGAGAAACAGCAAGACTGGGGCTCTGCTCTTTCGTAGCATTGCAATCAGCCAATGCAGTTCCTCTCCCTCGTGCGCGCCAAAATGCTAAATTGAAACGTTGCACTCTCTCTCCTCCAAGGAAGGTGGTAGGCAGGAATTGTCTTGCTGGTCCTCACTTGCCCTGGCAGCCATTGCAGAGAAACAGCAAGACTGGGGCTCTGCTCTTTCCTAGCCTTGCAAACACCCATTGCAGTACCTGTCCCTTGTGAGTGCCAAACTGCGAAGTTGAAACATTGCACTTTCTCTCCTCAAAGGAAGGTGCTAGACAGGAATTGTCGTGCTGGTCCTCACTTGCCCTGGCAGTCATTGCAGAGAAACAGCAAGACTGGGGCTCTGCTCTTTCCTAGCCTTGCAAACAGCCAATGCATTTCCTCTCGCTCGTGAGCGGCAAACTCCTCAATTGAAACATTGCACTCTATCTCCTCCAAGGAAGGTGCTAGGCAGGTATTGTCTTGCTGGTCCTCACTTGTCCTGGCAGTCATTGCAGAGAAACAGCAAGACTGGGGCTCTGCTCTTTCCTAGCCTTGCAATCAGCCAATGCAGTTCCTCTCCTTCGTAGAGCGCCAAACTACTATATTGAAACGTTGCACTCTGTCTACTCCTAGGAAGGTGCTAGGCATGAATTGTTTTGCTGGTCCTCACTTGTCCTGGCAGACATTGCAGAGAAACAGCAAGACTGGGGCGCTGCTCTTTCCTAGGCTTGGAAACACGCACTCTGCTTATTCTCACACTCGTTCTCCGAACTGCGAAATGAAACATTGCACTCTCTCTCCTCAAAGGAAGGTGCTAGACAGGAATTGTCTTGCTGGTTCTCACTTGTCCTGGCAGTCATTGCAGAGAAACAGCAAGACTGGGGCTCTGCTCTTTCCTAGCCTTGCAAACACCCAATGCAGTTCCTGTCCCTCGTGAGCGCCAAAGTGCTAAGTTGAAACGTTGCAATCTCTCTCCTCCAAGGAAGGTGCTAGGCAGGAATTGTCTTGCTGGTCCTCACTTGCCCTGGCAGTCATTGCAGAGAAACAGCAAGACTGGGGCTCTGCTCTTTCCTAGGCTTGCAAACACGCACTCTGCTTCTTCTCAGAGTCGTTCTCCGAACTGCAAAATGAAACGTTGCACTGGCTCTTTTCCAAGGAAGCTGCTAGGCAGTAATTGTCTTGCTGGTCCTCACGTGCCCTGGCAGTCATTGCAGAGAAACAGCAAGACTGGGTCTCTGCTCATCCTAGGCTTGCAAACACGCACTCTGCATTTACTCACGCTTGCTCTCCGAACTGCGAAATGAAACGTTGCACTGTCTCTCCTCCAAGGAAGGTGCTAGGCAGGAATTGTCTTGCTGGTCCTCACTTGCCCTGGCAGTCATTGCAGAGAAACAGCAAGACTGGGGCTCTGCTCTTTCGTAGCATTGCAAACACGCACACTGCATTTACTCACTCTTGCTCCCCGAACTGCAAATTGAAACGTTGCACTCTCTCTCCTCCAAGGAAGGTGGTAGGCAGGAATTGTCTTGCTGGTCCTCACTTGCCCTGGCAGCCATTGAAGAGAAACAGCAAGACTGGGGCTCTGCTCTTTCCTAGCCTTGCAATCAGCCAATGCAGTTCCTCTCCCTCGTGAGCGCCAAAATGCTAAATTGAAACGTTGTACTCTCTCTCCTCCAAGGAAGGAGCTAGCAGGAATTGTCTTGCTGGTCCTCACTTGCCCTGGCAGTCATTGCAGAGAAACAGCAAGACTACGGCTCTGCTCTTTCCTAGCCTTGCAAACACCCAAAGCAGTTCCTGTCCCTCGTGAGCGCCAAACTGCTAAGTTGAAACGTTGCACTTTCTCTCCTCAAATGAAGGTGCTAGACAGGAATTGTCGTGCTGGTCCTCACTTGTTCTGGCAGACATTGCAGAGAAACAGCAAGACTGGGGCTCTGCTCTTTCTAGCCTTGCAAACACGCACTCTGCTTATTCTCACACTCTTTCTCCGAACTGCGAAATGAAACATTGCACTCTCTCTCCTCCAAGGAAGGTGCTAGGCAGTAATTGTCTTGCTGGTCCTCACTTGCCCTGGCAGTCATTGCAGAGAAACAGCAAGACTGGGGCTCTGCTCTTTCCTAGCCTTGCAAACACCCGATGCAGTTCCTGTCCCTCGTGAGCGCCAAACTACTAAGTTGAAACGTTGCACTTTCTCTCCTCAAATGAAGGTGCTAGACAGGAATTGTCGTGCTGGTCCTCACTTGTCCTGGCAGACATTGTAGAGAAACAGCAAGACTGGGGCTCTGCTCTTTCCTAGCCTTGCAAACACGCACTCTGCTTCTTCTCAGAGTCGTTCTCCGAACTGCAAAATGAAACGTTGCACTCTCTCTACTCCAAGGAAGGTGCTAGGCAGGAATTGTCTTGCTGGTCCTCACTTGCCCTGGCAGTCATTGCAGAGAAACAGCAAGACTGGGGCTCTGCTCTTTCCTAGGCTTGAAAACACGCACTCTGCTTATTCTCACTCTGGTTCTCCGAACTGCGAAATGAAACGTTGCACTGGCTCTTTTCCAAGGAAGCTGCTAGGCAGGAATTGTCTTGCTGGTCCTCACTTGCCCTGGCAGTCATTGCAGAGAAACAGCAAGACTGGGGCTCTGCTCATCCTAGGCTTGCAAACACGCACTCTGCATTTACTCACGCTTGCTCTCCGAACTGCGAAATGAAACGTTGCACTGTCTCTCCTCCAAGGAAGGTGCTAGGCAGGAATTGTCTTGCTGGTCCTCACTTGCCCTGGCAGTCATTGCAGAGAAACAGCAAGACTGGGGCTCTGCTCTTTCGTAGCATTGCAATCAGCCAATGCAGTTCCTCTCCCTCGTGCGCGCCAAAATGCTAAATTGAAACGTTGCACTCTCTCTCCTCCAAGGAAGGTGGTAGGCAGGAATTGTCTTGCTGGTCCTCACTTGCCCTGGCAGCCATTGCAGAGAAACAGCAAGACTGGGGCTCTGCTCTTTCCTAGCCTTGCAAACACCCATTGCAGTACCTGTCCCTTGTGAGTGCCAAACTGCGAAGTTGAAACATTGCACTTTCTCTCCTCAAAGGAAGGTGCTAGACAGGAATTGTCGTGCTGGTCCTCACTTGCCCTGGCAGTCATTGCAGAGAAACAGCAAGACTGGGGCTCTGCTCTTTCCTAGCCTTGCAAACAGCCAATGCATTTCCTCTCGCTCGTGAGCGGCAAACTCCTCAATTGAAACATTGCACTCTATCTCCTCCAAGGAAGGTGCTAGGCAGGTATTGTCTTGCTGGTCCTCACTTGTCCTGGCAGTCATTGCAGAGAAACAGCAAGACTGGGGCTCTGCTCTTTCCTAGCCTTGCAATCAGCCAATGCAGTTCCTCTCCTTCGTAGAGCGCCAAACTACTATATTGAAACGTTGCACTCTGTCTACTCCTAGGAAGGTGCTAGGCATGAATTGTTTTGCTGGTCCTCACTTGTCCTGGCAGACATTGCAGAGAAACAGCAAGACTGGGGCGCTGCTCTTTCCTAGGCTTGGAAACACGCACTCTGCTTATTCTCACACTCGTTCTCCGAACTGCGAAATGAAACATTGCACTCTCTCTCCTCAAAGGAAGGTGCTAGACAGGAATTGTCTTGCTGGTTCTCACTTGTCCTGGCAGTCATTGCAGAGAAACAGCAAGACTGGGGCTCTGCTCTTTCCTAGCCTTGCAAACACCCAATGCAGTTCCTGTCCCTCGTGAGCGCCAAAGTGCTAAGTTGAAACGTTGCAATCTCTCTCCTCCAAGGAAGGTGCTAGGCAGGAATTGTCTTGCTGGTCCTCACTTGCCCTGGCAGTCATTGCAGAGAAACAGCAAGACTGGGGCTCTGCTCTTTCCTAGGCTTGCAAACACGCACTCTGCTTCTTCTCAGAGTCGTTCTCCGAACTGCAAAATGAAACGTTGCACTGGCTCTTTTCCAAGGAAGCTGCTAGGCAGTAATTGTCTTGCTGGTCCTCACGTGCCCTGGCAGTCATTGCAGAGAAACAGCAAGACTGGGTCTCTGCTCATCCTAGGCTTGCAAACACGCACTCTGCATTTACTCACGCTTGCTCTCCGAACTGCGAAATGAAACGTTGCACTGTCTCTCCTCCAAGGAAGGTGCTAGGCAGGAATTGTCTTGCTGGTCCTCACTTGCCCTGGCAGTCATTGCAGAGAAACAGCAAGACTGGGGCTCTGCTCTTTCGTAGCATTGCAAACACGCACACTGCATTTACTCACTCTTGCTCCCCGAACTGCAAATTGAAACGTTGCACTCTCTCTCCTCCAAGGAAGGTGGTAGGCAGGAATTGTCTTGCTGGTCCTCACTTGCCCTGGCAGCCATTGAAGAGAAACAGCAAGACTGGGGCTCTGCTCTTTCCTAGCCTTGCAATCAGCCAATGCAGTTCCTCTCCCTCGTGAGCGCCAAAATGCTAAATTGAAACGTTGTACTCTCTCTCCTCCAAGGAAGGAGCTAGCAGGAATTGTCTTGCTGGTCCTCACTTGCCCTGGCAGTCATTGCAGAGAAACAGCAAGACTAGGGCTCTGCTCTTTCCTAGCCTTGCAAACACCCAAAGCAGTTCCTGTCCCTCGTGAGCGCCAAACTGCTAAGTTGAAACGTTGCACTTTCTCTCCTCAAATGAAGGTGCTAGACAGGAATTGTCGTGCTGGTCCTCACTTGTTCTGGCAGACATTGCAGAGAAACAGCAAGACTGGGGCTCTGCTCTTTCTAGCCTTGCAAACACGCACTCTGCTTATTCTCACACTCTTTCTCCGAACTGCGAAATGAAACATTGCACTCTCTCTCCTCCAAGGAAGGTGCTAGGCAGTAATTGTCTTGCTGGTCCTCACTTGCCCTGGCAGTCATTGCAGAGAAACAGCAAGACTGGGGCTCTGCTCTTTCCTAGCCTTGCAAACACCCGATGCAGTTCCTGTCCCTCGTGAGCGCCAAACTACTAAGTTGAAACGTTGCACTTTCTCTCCTCAAATGAAGGTGCTAGACAGGAATTGTCGTGCTGGTCCTCACTTGTCCTGGCAGACATTGTAGAGAAACAGCAAGACTGGGGCTCTGCTCTTTCCTAGCCTTGCAAACACGCACTCTGCTTCTTCTCAGAGTCGTTCTCCGAACTGCAAAATGAAACGTTGCACTCTCTCTACTCCAAGGAAGGTGCTAGGCAGGAATTGTCTTGCTGGTCCTCACTTGCCCTGGCAGTCATTGCAGAGAAACAGCAAGACTGGGGCTCTGCTCTTTCGTAGCATTGCAAACACGCACACTGCATTTACTCACTCTTGCTCCCCGAATTGCAAATTGAAACGTTGCACTCTCTCTCCTCCAAGGAAGGTGGTAGGCAGGAATTGTCTTGCTGGTCCTCACTTGCCCTGGCAGACATTGCAGAGAAACAGCAAGACTGGGGCTCTGCTCTTTCCTAGCCTTGCAAACACGCACTCTGCTTCTCCTCAGAGTCGTTCTCCGAACTGCAAAATGAAACGTTGCACTCTCTCTACTCCAAGGAAGGTGCTAGGCAGGAATTGTCTTGCTGGTCCTCACTTGCCCTGGCAGTCATTGCAGAGAAACAGCAAGACTGGGGCTCTGCTCTTTCCTAGGCTTGAAAACACGCACTCTGCTTATTCTCACTCTGGTTCTCCGAACTGCGAAATGAAACGTTGCACTGGCTCTTTTCCAAGGAAGCTGCTAGGCAGGAATTGTCTTGCTGGTCCTCACTTGCCCTGGCAGTCATTGCAGAGAAACAGCAAGACTGGGGCTCTGCTCATCCTAGGCTTGCAAACACGCACTCTGCATTTACTCACGCTTGCTCTCCGAACTGCGAAATGAAACGTTGCACTGTCTCTCCTCCAAGGAAGGTGCTAGGCAGGAATTGTCTTGCTGGTCCTCACTTGCCCTGGCAGTCATTGCAGAGAAACAGCAAGACTGGGGCTCTGCTCTTTCGTAGCATTGCAAACACGCACACTGCATTTACTCACTCTTGCTCCCCGAACTGCAAATTGAAACGTTGCACTCTCTCTCCTCCAAGGAAGGTGGTAGGCAGGAATTGTCTTGCTGGTCCTCACTTGCCCTGGCAGTCATTGCAGAGAAACAGCAAGACTGGGGCTCTGCTCTTTCCTAGCCTTGCAAACACCCAATGCAGTTCCTCTCCCTCGTGAGCGCCAAACTGCTAAGTTGAAACGTTGCACTCTCTCTCCTCCAAGAAAGGTGCTAGGCAGGAATTGTCGTGCTGGCCCTCACTTGCCCTGGCAGTCATTGCAGAGAAACAGCAAGACTGGGGCTCTGCTCTTTCCTAGGCTTGCCAACACGCACTCTGCTTCTTCTCAGAGTCGTTCTCCGAACTGCGAAATGAAACGTTGCACTGGCTCTTTTCGAAGGAAGCTGCTAGGCAGGAATTCTCTTGCTGGTCCTCACTTGCCCTGGCAGTCATTGCAGAGAAACAGCAAGACTGGGGCTCTGCTCATCCTAGGCTTGCAAACACGCACTCTGCATTTACTCACGCTTGCTCTCCGAACTGCGAAATGAAACGTTGCACTGTCTCTCCTCCAAGGAAGGTGCTAGGCAGGAATTGTCTTGCTGGTCCTCACTTGCCCTGGCAGTCATTGCAGAGAAACAGCAAGACTGGGGCTCTGCTCTTTCCTAGCCTTGCAATCAGCCAATGCAGTTCCTCTCCCTCGTGAGCGCCAAAATGCTAAATTGAAACGTTGCACTCTCTCTCCTCCAAGGAAGGAGCTAGGCAGGAATTGTCTTGCTGGTCCTCACTTGCCCTGGCAGTCATTGCAGAGAAACAGCAAGACTGGGGCTCTGCTCTTTCCTAGCCTTGCAAACAGCCAATGCAGTTCCTGTCCCTCGTAAGCGCCAAACTGCTAAGTTGAAACGTTGCACTCTCTCTCCTCCAAGGAAGGTGCTAGGCAGGATTTGTCTTGCTGGTCCTCACTTGCCCTGGCAGTCATTGGAGAGAAACAGCAAGACTGGGGCTCTGCTCTTTCCGAGCCTTGCAAACACGCACTCTGCTTCTTCTGAGAGTCGTTCTCCGAACTGCAAAATGAAACGTTGCACTCTCTCTACTCCAAGGAAGGTGCTAGGCAGGAATTGTCTTGCTGGTCCTCACTTGCCCTGGCAGTCATTGCAGAGAAACAGCAAGACTGGGGCTCTGCTCTTTCCTAGGCTTGAAAACACGCACTCTGCTTATTCTCACTCTGGTTCTCCGAACTGCGAAATGAAACGTTGCACTGGCTCTTTTCCAAGGAAGCTGCTAGGCAGGAATTGTCTTGCTGGTCCTCACTTGCCCTGGCAGTCATTGCAGAGAAACAGCAAGACTGGGGCTCTGCTCATCCTAGGCTTGCAAACACGCACTCTGCATTTACTCACGCTTGCTCTCCGAACTGCGAAATGAAACGTTGCACTGTCTCTCCTCCAAGGAAGGTGCTAGGCAGGAATTGTCTTGCTGGTCCTCACTTGCCCTGGCAGTCATTGCAGAGAAACAGCAAGACTGGGGCTCTGCTCTTTCGTAGCATTGCAATCAGCCAATGCAGTTCCTCTCCCTCGTGCGCGCCAAAATGCTAAATTGAAACGTTGCACTCTCTCTCCTCCAAGGAAGGTGGTAGGCAGGAATTGTCTTGCTGGTCCTCACTTGCCCTGGCAGCCATTGCAGAGAAACAGCAAGACTGGGGCTCTGCTCTTTCCTAGCCTTGCAAACACCCATTGCAGTACCTGTCCCTTGTGAGTGCCAAACTGCGAAGTTGAAACATTGCACTTTCTCTCCTCAAAGGAAGGTGCTAGACAGGAATTGTCGTGCTGGTCCTCACTTGCCCTGGCAGTCATTGCAGAGAAACAGCAAGACTGGGGCTCTGCTCTTTCCTAGCCTTGCAAACAGCCAATGCATTTCCTCTCGCTCGTGAGCGGCAAACTCCTCAATTGAAACATTGCACTCTATCTCCTCCAAGGAAGGTGCTAGGCAGGTATTGTCTTGCTGGTCCTCACTTGTCCTGGCAGTCATTGCAGAGAAACAGCAAGACTGGGGCTCTGCTCTTTCCTAGCCTTGCAATCAGCCAATGCAGTTCCTATCCTTCGTAGAGCGCCAAACTACTATATTGAAACGTTGCACTCTGTCTACTCCTAGGAAGGTGCTAGGCATGAATTGTTTTGCTGGTCCTCACTTGTCCTGGCAGACATTGCAGAGAAACAGCAAGACTGGGGCGCTGCTCTTTCCTAGGCTTGGAAACACGCACTCCGCTTATTCTCACACTCGTTCTCCGAACTGCGAAATGAAACATTGCACTCTCTCTCCTCAAAGGAAGGTGCTAGACAGGAATTGTCTTGCTGGTTCTCACTTGTCCTGGCAGTCATTGCAGAGAAACAGCAAGACTGGGGCTCTGCTCTTTCCTAGCCTTGCAAACACCCAATGCAGTTCCTGTCCCTCGTGAGCGCCAAAGTGCTAAGTTGAAACGTTGCAATCTCTCTCCTCCAAGGAAGGTGCTAGGCAGGAATTGTCTTGCTGGTCCTCACTTGCCCTGGCAGTCATTGCAGAGAAACAGCAAGACTGGGGCTCTGCTCTTTCCTAGGCTTGCAAACACGCACTCTGCTTCTTCTCAGAGTCGTTCTCCGAACTGCAAAATGAAACGTTGCACTGGCTCTTTTCCAAGGAAGCTGCTAGGCAGTAATTGTCTTGCTGGTCCTCACGTGCCCTGGCAGTCATTGCAGAGAAACAGCAAGACTGGGGCTCTGCTCATCCTAGGCTTGCAAACACGCACTCTGCATTTACTCACGCTTGCTCTCCGAACTGCGAAATGAAACGTTGCACTGTCTCTCCTCCAAGGAAGGTGCTAGGCAGGAATTGTCTTGCTGGTCCTCACTTGCCCTGGCAGTCATTGCAGAGAAACAGCAAGACTGGGGCTCTGCTCTTTCGTAGCATTGCAAACACGCACACTGCATTTACTCACTCTTGCTCCCCGAACTGCAAATTGAAACGTTGCACTCTCTCTCCTCCAAGGAAGGTGGTAGGCAGGAATTGTCTTGCTGGTCCTCACTTGCCCTGGCAGCCATTGAAGAGAAACAGCAAGACTGGGGCTCTGCTCTTTCCTAGCCTTGCAATCAGCCAATGCAGTTCCTCTCCCTCGTGAGCGCCAAAATGCTAAATTGAAACGTTGTACTCTCTCTCCTCCAAGGAAGGAGCTAGCAGGAATTGTCTTGCTGGTCCTCACTTGCCCTGGCAGTCATTGCAGAGAAACAGCAAGACTAGGGCTCTGCTCTTTCCTAGCCTTGCAAACACCCAAAGCAGTTCCTGTCCCTCGTGAGCGCCAAACTGCTAAGTTGAAACGTTGCACTTTCTCTCCTCAAATGAAGGTGCTAGACAGGAATTGTCGTGCTGGTCCTCACTTGTTCTGGCAGACATTGCAGAGAAACAGCAAGACTGGGGCTCTGCTCTTTCTAGCCTTGCAAACACGCACTCTGCTTATTCTCACACTCTTTCTCCGAACTGCGAAATGAAACATTGCACTCTCTCTCCTCCAAGGAAGGTGCTAGGCAGTAATTGTCTTGCTGGTCCTCACTTGCCCTGGCAGTCATTGCAGAGAAACAGCAAGACTGGGGCTCTGCTCTTTCCTAGCCTTGCAAACACCCGATGCAGTTCCTGTCCCTCGTGAGCGCCAAACTACTAAGTTGAAACGTTGCACTTTCTCTCCTCAAATGAAGGTGCTAGACAGGAATTGTCGTGCTGGTCCTCACTTGTCCTGGCAGACATTGTAGAGAAACAGCAAGACTGGGGCTCTGCTCTTTCCTAGCCTTGCAAACACGCACTCTGCTTCTTCTCAGAGTCGTTCTCCGAACTGCAAAATGAAACGTTGCACTCTCTCTACTCCAAGGAAGGTGCTAGGCAGGAATTGTCTTGCTGGTCCTCACTTGCCCTGGCAGTCATTGCAGAGAAACAGCAAGACTGGGGCTCTGCTCTTTCGTAGCATTGCAAACACGCACACTGCATTTACTCACTCTTGCTCCCCGAATTGCAAATTGAAACGTTGCACTCTCTCTCCTCCAAGGAAGGTGGTAGGCAGGAATTGTCTTGCTGGTCCTCACTTGCCCTGGCAGACATTGCAGAGAAACAGCAAGACTGGGGCTCTGCTCTTTCCTAGCCTTGCAAACACGCACTCTGCTTCTCCTCAGAGTCGTTCTCCGAACTGCAAAATGAAACGTTGCACTCTCTCTACTCCAAGGAAGGTGCTAGGCAGGAATTGTCTTGCTGGTCCTCACTTGCCCTGGCAGTCATTGCAGAGAAACAGCAAGACTGGGGCTCTGCTCTTTCCTAGGCTTGAAAACACGCACTCTGCTTATTCTCACTCTGGTTCTCCGAACTGCGAAATGAAACGTTGCACTGGCTCTTTTCCAAGGAAGCTGCTAGGCAGGAATTGTCTTGCTGGTCCTCACTTGCCCTGGCAGTCATTGCAGAGAAACAGCAAGACTGGGGCTCTGCTCATCCTAGGCTTGCAAACACGCACTCTGCATTTACTCACGCTTGCTCTCCGAACTGCGAAATGAAACGTTGCACTGTCTCTCCTCCAAGGAAGGTGCTAGGCAGGAATTGTCTTGCTGGTCCTCACTTGCCCTGGCAGTCATTGCAGAGAAACAGCAAGACTGGGGCTCTGCTCTTTCGTAGCATTGCAAACACGCACACTGCATTTACTCACTCTTGCTCCCCGAACTGCAAATTGAAACGTTGCACTCTCTCTCCTCCAAGGAAGGTGGTAGGCAGGAATTGTCTTGCTGGTCCTCACTTGCCCTGGCAGTCATTGCAGAGAAACAGCAAGACTGGGGCTCTGCTCTTTCCTAGCCTTGCAAACACCCAATGCAGTTCCTCTCCCTCGTGAGCGCCAAACTGCTAAGTTGAAACGTTGCACTCTCTCTCCTCCAAGAAAGGTGCTAGGCAGGAATTGTCGTGCTGGCCCTCACTTGCCCTGGCAGTCATTGCAGAGAAACAGCAAGACTGGGGCTCTGCTCATCCTAGGCTTGCAAACACGCACTCTGCATTTACTCACGTTTGCTCTCCGAACTGCGAAATGAAACGTTGCACTCTCTCTCCTCCAAGGAAGGTGGTAGGCAGGAATTGTCTTGCTGGTCCTCACTTGCCCTGGCAGCCATTGAAGAGAAACAGCAAGACTGGGGCTCTGCTATTTCCTAGCCTTGCAATCAGCCAATGCAGTTCCTCTCCCTCGTGAGCGCCAAAATGCTAAATTGAAACGTTGCACTCTCTCTCCTCCAAGGAAGGTGCTAGGCAGGAATTGTCTTGCTGGTCCTCACTTGCCCTGGCAGTCATTGCAGAGAAACAGCAAGACTGGGGCTCTGCTCTTTCCTAGCCTTGCAATCAGCCAATGCAGTTCCTCTCCCTCGTGAGCGCCAAAATGCTAAATTGAAACGTTGTACTCTCTCTCCTCCAAGGAAGGAGCTAGGCAGGAATTGTCTTGCTGGTCCTCACTTGCCCTGGCAGCCATTGAAGAGAAAAAGCAAGACTGGGGCTCTGCTCTTTCCTAGCCTTGCAAACACCCAATGCAGTTCCTGTCCCTCGTGAGCGCCAAACTACTAAGTTGAAACGTTGCACTTTCTCTCCTCAAATGAAGGTGCTAGACAGGAATTGTCGTGCTGGTCCTCACTTGTCCTGGCAGACATTGCAGAGAAACAGCAAGACTGGGGCTCTGCTCTTTCCTAGCCTTGCAAACACGCACTCTGCTTCTCCTCAGAGTCGTTCTCCGAACTGCAAAATGAAACGTTGCACTCTCTCTACTCCAAGGAAGGTGCTAGGCAGGAATTGTCTTGCTGGTCCTCACTTGCCCTGGCAGTCATTGCAGAGAAACAGCAAGACTGGGGCTCTGCTCTTTCCTAGGCTTGAAAACACGCACTCTGCTTATTCTCACTCTGGTTCTCCGAACTGCGAAATGAAACGTTGCACTGGCTCTTTTCCAAGGAAGCTGCTAGGCAGGAATTGTCTTGCTGGTCCTCACTTGCCCTGGCAGTCATTGCAGAGAAACAGCAAGACTGGGGCTCTGCTCATCCTAGGCTTGCAAACACGCACTCTGCATTTACTCACGCTTGCTCTCCGAACTGCGAAATGAAACGTTGCACTGTCTCTCCTCCAAGGAAGGTGCTAGGCAGGAATTGTCTTGCTGGTCCTCACTTGCCCTGGCAGTCATTGCAGAGAAACAGCAAGACTGGGGCTCTGCTCTTTCGTAGCATTGCAAACACGCACACTGCATTTACTCACTCTTGCTCCCCGAACTGCAAATTGAAACGTTGCACTCTCTCTCCTCCAAGGAAGGTGGTAGGCAGGAATTGTCTTGCTGGTCCTCACTTGCCCTGGCAGTCATTGCAGAGAAACAGCAAGACTGGGGCTCTGCTCTTTCCTAGCCTTGCAAACACCCAATGCAGTTCCTCTCCCTCGTGAGCGCCAAACTGCTAAGTTGAAACGTTGCACTCTCTCTCCTCCAAGAAAGGTGCTAGGCAGGAATTGTCGTGCTGGCCCTCACTTGCCCTGGCAGTCATTGCAGAGAAACAGCAAGACTGGGGCTCTGCTCATCCTAGGCTTGCAAACACGCACTCTGCATTTACTCACGCTTGCTCTCCGAACTGCGAAATGAAACGTTGCACTCTCTCTCCTCCAAGGAAGGTGGTAGGCAGGAATTGTCTTGCTGGTCCTCACTTGCCCTGGCAGCCATTGAAGAGAAACAGCAAGACTGGGGCTCTGCTATTTCCTAGCCTTGCAATCAGCCAATGCAGTTCCTCTCCCTCGTGAGCGCCAAAATGCTAAATTGAAACGTTGCACTCTCTCTCCTCCAAGGAAGGTGCTAGGCAGGAATTGTCTTGCTGGTCCTCACTTGCCCTGGCAGTCATTGCAGAGAAACAGCAAGACTGGGGCTCTGCTCTTTCCTAGCCTTGCAAACACCCAATGCAGTTCCTGTCCCTCGTGAGCGCCAAACTGCCAAGTTGAAACGTTGCACTTTCTCTCCTCAAATGAAGGTGCTAGACAGGAATTGTCGTGCTGGTCCTCACTTGCACTGGCAGTCATTGCAGAGAAACAGCAAGACTGGGGCTCTGCGCTTTCCTAGCCTTGCAAACACGAACTGTTCTTATCCTCAGAGGCGTTCTCCGAACTGCGAAATGAAACGTTGCACTGTCTCTCCTCCAACGAAGGTTCTAGGCAGGAATTGTCTTGCTGGTCCTCACTTGCCCTGGCAGTCATTGCAGAGAAACAGCAAGACTGGGGCTCTGCTCTTTCCTAGCCTTGCAAACACCCAATGCAGTTCCTGTCCCTCGTGAGCGCCAAACTGCTAAGTTGAAACGTTGCACTCTCTCTCCTCCAAGGAAGGTGCTAGGCAGGAATTGTCGTGCTGGTCCTCACTTGCCCTGGCAGTCATTGCAGAGAAACAGCAAGACTAGGGCTCTGCTCTTTCCTAGCCTTGCAAACACGCACTCTGCTTCTTCTCAGAGTCGTTCTCCGAACTGCAAAATGAAACGTTGCACTCTCTCTCCTCCAAGGAAGGTGCTAGGCAGGAATTGTCTTGCTGGTCCTCACTTGCCCTGGCAGTCATTGCAGAGAAACAGCAAGACTGGGGCTCTGCTCTTTCCTAGCCTTGCAAACACCCAATGCAGTTCCTCTCCCTCGTGAGCGCCAAACTGCTAAGTTGAAACGTTGCACTCTCTCTACTCCAAGAAAGGTGCTAGGCAGGAATTGTCGTGCTGGCCCTCACTTGCCCTGGCAGTCATTGCAGAGAAACAGCAAGACTGGGGCTCTGCTCATCCTAGGCTTGCAAACACGCACTCTGCATTTACTCACGCTTGCTCTCCGAACTGCGAAATGAAACGTTGCACTCTCTCTTCTCCAAGGAAGGTGCTAGGCAGGAATTGTCTTGCTGGTCCTCACTTGCCCTGGCAGTCATTGCAGAGAAACAGCAAGACTGGGGCTCTGCTCTTTCCGAGCCTTGCAAAGACCCAATGCAGTTCCTCTCCCTCGTGAGAGCCAAACTGCTAAGTTCAAACGTTGCACTCTCTCTCCTCCAAGGAAGGTTCTAGGCAGGAATTGTCGTGCTGGTCCTCACTTGCCCTGGCAGTCATTGCAGAGAAACAGCAAGACTTGGGCTCTGCTCTTTCCTAGCCTTGCAAACACCCAATGCAGTTCCTGTCCCTCGTGAGCGCCAAACTACTAATTTGAAACGTTGCACTGTCTCTCCTCCAAGTAAGGTGCTAGGCAGGAATTGTCTTCCTGGTCCTCACTTGCCCTGGCAGTCATTGCAGAGAAACAGCA
Source organism: Phaethon aethereus (assembly GCF_964289735.1). Lineage (NCBI taxonomy): Eukaryota > Metazoa > Chordata > Aves > Phaethontiformes > Phaethontidae > Phaethon > Phaethon aethereus. The sequence goes on from NC_138578.1 coordinate 21,609,591, forward strand.
AGACTGGGGCTCTGCTCTTTCCTAGCCTTGCAAACACCCAATGAAGTTCCTGTCCCTCGTGAGCGCCAAACTACTAAGTTGAAACGTTGCACTGTCTCTCCTCCAAGTAAGGTGCTAGGCAGGAATTGTCTTCTTGGTCCTCACTTGCCCTGGCAGTCATTGCAGAGAAACAGCAAGACTGGGGCTCTGCTCTTTCCTAGGCTTGAAAACATGCACTCTGCTTATTCTCACTCTGGTTCTCCGAACTGCGAAATGAAACGTTGCACTGGCTCTTTTCCAAGGAAGGTGCTAGGCAGGAATTGTCTTGCTGGTCCTCACTTGCCCTGGCAGTCATTGCAGAGAAACAGCAAGACTGGGGGTGTGCGCATCCTATGCTTGCAAACACGCACTCTGCATTTACTCACACTTGATCTCCGAACTGCGAAATGAAACGTTGCACTGTCTCTCCTGCAAGGAAGGTGCTACGCAGGAATTGTCTTGCTGGTCCTCACTTGTCCTGGCAGACATTGCAGACAAACAGCAAGATTGGGGCTCTGCTCTTTCGTAGACTTGCAAACAGCCAATGAAGTTCCTCTCCGTCGTAGAGCGCCAAACTCCTATATTGAATCGTTGCACTCTGTCTACTCCTAGGAAGGTGCTAGGAATATATTGTTTTGCTGGTCCTCACTTGCCCTGGCAGTCATTGCTGAGAAACAGCAAGACTGGGGCTCTGCTCTTTCCTAGCCTTGCAAACACGCACTCTGCTTATTCTCACACTCGTTCTCCGAACTGTGAAATGAAACGTTGCACTCGCTCTTATCCAAGGAAGGTGCTAGGCAGGAATTGTCTTGCTGGTCCTCACTTGCCCTGGCAGTCATTGCAGAGAAACAGCAAGACTGGGGCTCTGCTCTTTCCTAGCCTTGCAAACACCCAATGCAGTTCCTGTCTCTCGTGAGCGCCAAACTGTTAAGTTGAAATGTTGCACTTTCTCTCCTCAAAGGAAGGTGCTAGACAGGAATTGTAGTGCTGGTCCTCACTTGCCCTGGCAGTCATTGCAGAGAAACAGCAAGACTGGGGCTCTGCTCTTTCCTAGCCCTGCAAACACCCAATGCAGTTCCTGTCCCTCGTGAGCGCCAAACTGCTAAGTTGAAACGTTGCACTCTCTCTCCTCAAAGGAAGGTGCTAGGCAGGAATTGTCGTGCTGGTCCTCACTTGCCCTGGCAGTCATTGCACAGAAACAGCAAGACTGGGGCTCTCCTCTTTCCTAGCCTTGCAAACATGCACTCTGCTTATCCTCAGAGTCGTTCTCAAAACTGCGAAATGAAACGTTGCACTGTCTCTCCTCCAAGGAAGGTACTAGGCAGGAATTGTCTTGCTGCTCCTCACTTGCCCTGGCAGTCATTGCAGAGAAAGAGCAAGACTGGGGCTCTGCTCTTTCCTAGCCTTGCAAACACCCAATGCAGTTCCTGTCCCTCGTGAACGCCAAACTACTAAGTTGAAACGTTGCACTGTCTCTCCTCCAAGTAAGGTGCTAGGCAGGAATTGTCTTCCTGGTCCTCACTTGCCCTGGCAGTCATTGCAGAGAAACAGCAAGACTGGGGCTCTGCTCTTTCCTAGCCTTGCAAACACCCAATGCAGTTCCTGTCCCTCCTGAGCGCCAAACTACTAAGTTGAAACGTTGCACTGTCTCTCCTCCAAGTAAGGTGCTAGGCAGGAATTGTCTTCTTGGTCCTCACTTGCCCTGGCAGTCATTGCAGAGAAACAGCAAGACTGGGGCTCTACTCTTTCCTAGCCTTGCAAACACGCACTCTGCTTATCCTCAGAGTCGTTCTCCGAAGTGCGAAATGAAACGTTGCACTGTCTCTCCTCCAAGGAAGGTGCTAGGCAGGAATTGTCTTGCTGGTCCTCACTTGCCCTGGCAGTCATTGCAGAGAAACAGCAAGACTGGGGCTCTGCTCTTTCCTAGCCTTGCAAACACCCAATGCAGTTCCTGTCCCTCGTGAGCGCCAAACTACTAAGTTGAAACGTTGCACTCTCTGTCCTCCAAGGAAGGTGGTAGGCAGGAATTGTCGTGCTGGTCCTCACTTGCCCTGGCAGTCATTGCAGAGAAACAGCAAGACTGGGGCTCTGCTCTTTCCTAGGCTTGAAAACATGCACTCTGCTTATTCTCAGTCTGGTTCTCCGAACTGCGAAATGAAACGTTGCACTGGCTCTTTTCCAAGGAAGGTGCTAGGCAGGAATTGTCTTGCTGGTCCTCACTTGCCCTGGCAGTCATTGCAGAGAAACAGCAAGACTGGGGGTGTGCGCATCCTAGGCTTGCAAACACGCACTCTGCATTTACTCACACTTGATCTCCGAACTGCGAAATGAAACGTTGCACTGTCTCTCCTGCAAGGAAGGTGCTACGCAGGAATTGTCTTGCTGGTCCTCACTTGTCCTGGCAGACATTGCAGACAAACAGCAAGATTGGGGCTCTGCTCTTTCGTAGACTTGCAAACAGCCAATGAAGTTCCTCTCCCTCGTAGAGCGCCAAACTCCTATATTGAAACGTTGCACTCTGTCTACTCCTAGGAAGGTGCTAGGAATATATTGTTTTGCTGGTCCTCGCTTGTCCTGACAGACATTGCAGAGAAACAGCAAGACTGGGGCTCTGCTCTTTCCTAGTCTTTTATACATCCCATGCAGTTCCTCTCCCTCGTGAGCGCCAAAGTGCTAAATTGAAACGTTGCACTCTCTCTCCTCCAAGGAAGGTGCTAGGCAGGAATTGTCTTGCTGGTCCTACTTGTTCTGGCAGTCATTGAAGATAAACAGCAAGACTGGGGCTCTGCTCTTTCCTAGCCTTGCAAACACGCACTCTGCTTATCCTCAGAGTCGTTCTCCAAACTGCGAAATGAAACGTTGCACTGGCTCTTTTCCAAGGAAGGTGGTAGGCAAGAATTGTCTTGCTGGTCCTCACTTGCCCTGGCAGTCATTGCAGAGAAACAGCAAGACTGGGGATCTGCTCTTTCCTAGACTTGCAAACAGCCAGTGCAGTTCCTCTCCCTCGTGAGCGCCAAACTCCTCAACTGAAAAATTGCACTCTCTCTCCTCAAGGAAGGTGCAAGGCAGGAATTCTATTGCTGGTCCTCACTTTCCCTGGAAGCCATTGCAGTTATACAGCAAGACTGGGTCTCTGCTCTTTCCTAGCCTTGTATATATGCAATGCAGTTCCTCTCCCTCGTGAGAGCCAAAGTGCTAAATTGAAACGTTGCACTCTCTCTCCTCCAAGGAAGGTGGTAGGAAGGAATTGTCTTGCTGGTCCTCACTTGCCCTGGCACTCGTTATAGATAAACACCAAGACTGGGGCTCTGCTCTTTCCTAGCCTTGCAAACAGCCAGTGCAGTTCCTCTCCCTCGTGAGGCAGAATGTGCTAAATTGAAACGTTGCACTCTCTCTCCTCCAAGGAAGGTGGTGGGCAGGAATTGTCTGGCTGGTCCTACTTGCCCTGGCAGTCACTGCAGAGAAACAGCAAGACTGGGGCTCTGCTCTTTCCTAGCCTTGCAATGAGGCAATGCAGTTCCTTTCCCCCCTGAGCGCCAGACTGCTAAGTTGAAACTTGGCACTCTCTCTTCCAAGGAAGGTGCTAGGCAGGAATTGTCTTGCTGGTCCTCACTTGCCCTGGCAGTCATTGCAGAGAAACAGCAAGACTGGGGCTCTGCTCTTTCCTAGCCTTGCAAAGAGGCAATGCAGTTCCTGTCCCTCGTGAGCGCCAAACTCCTCAATTGAAACGTTGCACACTCTTTCCTCAAGGAAGGTGCTAGGCAGGAATACTCTTCCTGGTCCTCGCTTGCCCTGGCAGTCATTGCAGAGAAATAGCAAGACTGGGGATCTGCTCTTTCCTAGTCTTGTATATATGCATTGCAGTTCCTCTCCCTCGTGAGCGCCAAAGTGCTAAATTGAAACGTTGCACTCTCTCTCCTCCAAGGAAGGTGGTAGGAACGATTTGTCTTGCTGGTCCTCACTTGCCCTGGCAGTCATTGCAGAGAAACAGCAAGACTGGGGCTCTGCTCTTTCCTAGCCTTTTAAACAGCCAGTGCAGTTCCTCTCCCTCGTGAGCGCCAAACTCCTCAATTGAAACGTTGCACTCTCTCTCCTCCAAGGAAGGTCCTAGGCAGGAATTGTCTTGCTGGTCCTCACTTGCCCTGGCAGTCATTGCAGAGAAACAGCAAGACTGGGGCTCTGCTCTTTCCTAGCCTTGTATACATCAATGCAGTTCCTGTCCCTCGTGAGCGCCGAAGTGCTAAATTGAAACGTTGCACTCTCTCTCCTCCAAGGAAGGTGCTAGGCAGGAATTGTCTTGCTGGTACTCACTTGCCCTGGCAGTCGTTGCATATAAACAGCAACACTGGGGCTCTGCTCTTTCCTAGCCTTGCAAACAGCCAGTGCAGTTCCTCTCCCTCGGGAGCACCAAACTCCTCAATTGAAGCCATGCACTCTCTTTCCTCAAGGAAGGTGCTAGGCAGGAATTGTCTTGCTGGTCCTCACTTGCCCTGGCAGTCATTGCAGAGAAACAGGTAGACTGGGGCTCTGCTCTTTCCTAGCCTTGTAAAAATCCAATGCAGTTCCTCTCCCTCGTGAGCGATAAACTGCTAAGTTGAAACGTTGCACTCTCTTGCCACCAAGGAAGGTGCTAGGCAGGAATTGTCTTGCTGGTCCTCACTTGCCCTGGCAGCCATTACAGATAATCAGCAAGACTGAGGCTCTGCTCTTTCGTAGCCTTACAAACAGCCAGTGCAGTTCCTCTCCCTCGTGAGCGCCAAAGTGCTAAATTGAAATGTTGCACTCTCTCTCCTCCAAGGAAGGTGCTAGGCAGGAATTGTCTTGCTGGTCCTCGCTTGTCCTGACAGACATTGCAGAGAAACAGCGAGACTGGGGCTCTGCTCTTTCCTAGCCTTGCAAACAGCCAGTGCAGTTCCTCTCCCTCATAAGCGCCAAACTCCTCAATTGAAACGTTGCACTGTCTCTCCTCCAAGGAAGGTTATAGGCAGGAATTGTCTTGCTGGTCCTCACTTGCCCTGGCAATCGTTACAGATAAAGAGCAAGACTGGGGCTCTGCTCTTTCCTAGCTTTACAAACAGCCAATGAAGTTCCTCTCCCTCGTGAGCACCAAACTCCGCAATTGAAACATTGTACTCTCTCTCCTCAAGGAAGGTGCTAGGCAGGAATTGTCTTGCTGGTCCTCACTTGCCCTGGCAGTCATTGCAGAGAAACAGCAAGACTGGGGCTCTGCTCTTTCCTAGACTTGCAAAAAGCCAGTGCAGTTCCTCCCCCCTGAGCGCCGGACTGCTAAGTTGAAACGTTGCACACTCTCTCCTCTAAGGAAGGTGCTAGGCAGGAATTGTCTTGCTGGTCCTCACTTGCCCTGGCAGTCATTGCAGAGAAACAGCAAGACTGGGGCTCTGCTCTTTCCTAGGCTTGCAAACAGCCAGAGCAGTTCCTCTCCCTCGTGAGCGCTAAAGTGCTATATTGAAACCATGCACTCTCTCTCCTCCAAGGAAGGTGCTAGGCAGGAATTGTCTTCGTGGTCCTCACTTGCCCTGGCAGTCATTGCAGAGAAACAGCAAGACTGGGGCTCTGCTCTTTCCTAGACTTGCAAAAAGCCAGTGCAGTTCCTCCCCCCTGAGCACCAGACTGCTAAGTTGAAACGTTGCACACTCTCTCCTCTAAGGAAGGTGCGAGGCAGGAATTGTCTTGCTGGTCCTCACTTGCCCTGGCAGTCATTGCAGAGAAACAGCAAGACTGGGGTTCTGCTCTTTCCTAGCCTTACAAAGAGCCAATGCAGTTCCTCTCCCTCGTGAGGGCCAAACTCCTCAATTGAAACGTTGCACTCTCTCTCCTCCAAGGAATGTGCTAGGCAGGAATTGTCTTGCTGGTCCTCACTTGCCCTGGCAGTCATTGCAGAGAAACAGCAAGACTGGGGCTCTGCTCTTTCCTAGCCTTGCAAACAGCCAATGCATTTCCTCTCCCTCGTGAGGGCCAAACTCCTCAATTGAAACGTTGCACTCTCTCTCCTCCAAGGAAGGTGCTAGGCAGGAATTGTCTTGCTGGTCCTCACTTGCCCTGGCAGTCGTTGCAGATAAACAGGAAGACTGGGGCTCTGCTCTTTCCTAGCCTTGCAAACAGACAATGCAATTCCTCTCCCTCGTGAGCACCAAACTCCTCAATTGAAACCATGCACTCTCTCTCCTCAAGGAAGGTGCTACGCAGGAATTCTATTGCTGGTCCTCACTTGCCCTGGCAGCCATTGCAGATAATCAAGACTGGGGCTCTGCTCTTTCCTAGCCTTTTATACATCCAATGCAGTTCCTCTCCCTCGTGAGCGCCAAAGTGCTAAACTGAAACATTGCACTCTCTCTCCTCCAAGGAAGGTGGTAGGCAGGAATTGTCTTGCTGCTCCTACTTGCCCTGGCAGTCATTGCAGATAAACAGCAAGACTGCGGCTCTGCTCTTTCCTGGCCTTGCAATGAGGCAATGCAGTCCCTCTCCCTCGTGAGCGCAAAAACGCTAAATTGAAATTTTGCACTCTCTCTCCTCCAAGGAAGGTGATAGGCAGGAATACTCTTGCTGGTCCTCACTTGCCCTGGCAGTCATTGCAGAGAAACAGCAAGACTGGGGCTCTGCTCTTTCCTAGCCTTGGATATATCCAATGTAGTTCCTCTCCCTCGTGAGCGCCAAAGTGCTAAATTGATACGTTGCACTCTCTCTCCTCCAAGGAAGGTGCTAGGCAGGAATTGTCTTGCTGCTCCTCACTTGCCCTGGCAGTCATTGCAGAGAATCAGCAAGACTGGGGCTCTGCTCTTTCCTAGCCTTGCAAACAGCCAATGCAGTTCCTCTCTCTCGTGAGCGCCAGACTGCTAAGTTGAAACATTGCACTCTTCCTCCTCCAAGGAAGGTGGTAGGCAGGAATTCTCTTTCTGGTCCTCACTTGCCCTGGCAGTAGTTGCAGATAAACAGCAAGACTGGGTCTCTGCTCTTTCCTAGCCTCGCAAACAGGCAGTGCAGTTTCTCTCCCTCATGAGCGCCAAACTGCTAAATTGAAAGGTTGCACTCTCTCTCCTCCAAGGAAGGTGCTAGGCAGGAATTGTCGTGCTGGTCCTCACTTGCCCTGGCAGTCATTGCAGAGAAACAGCAAGACTGGGACTCTGCTTTTTCCTAGCCTTGCAAACAGCTAATGAAGTTCGTCTACCTCGTGAGCGCCATACTGCGACATGAATCGTTGCACTCTCTCTCCTCCAAGGAGGGTGCTAGGCAGGAATTGTCTTGCTGGTCCTCACTGAACCTGGCAGTCATTGCAGAGAAACAGCAAGACTGGGGCTCTGCTCTTTCATAACCTTGCAAGCAGCCAATGCAGTTCCTCTCCCTCGTGAGCGCCAAACTGCTAAGTTGAAACGTTGCACTCTCTCTCCTCCAAGGAAGCTGCTAGGCAGGAATTGTCTTGCTGGTCCTCACTTGCCCTGGCAGTAATTGCAGAGAAACAGCAAGACTGGGGCTCTGCTCTTTCCTAGCCTTGGAAACACGCACTCTGCATTTTTTCACACTCGCTCTCCGAACTGCGAAATTAAACGTTGCACTCTCATGAAAGGAAGGTGCTAGGCAGGAATTGTCTTGCTGGTCCTCACTTGGCCTGGCAGTCATTGCAGGGAAACAGCAAGACTTGGGCTCTGCTCTTTCCTAGCCTTGCAAACAGGTATTCTGCTTTTTCTCACTCTGGCACTACGAACTGTGAGATTGAAATGTTGCAGTCTGTTGCCTCCGAGGAAGGTGCTAGGAAGGAATTCTCTTGCTGGTCCTCACTATCCCTTGCAGTCATTGCAGATAAACAGCAAGACTCGTGCTCTGCTCTTTCCTAGCCTTTGAAACAGCCACGCTGCTTTTTCTCACTCTCGCTGTCCGAACTGCGAGAATGAAATGTTGCACTCTCTCTCATCCAAGGAAGGTGGTAGTAAGGAATTGACTTGCTGTTCCTCACTATCCCTTGTAGGCATTGCAGATAAACAGCAAGACTGGGGCTCTGCTCTTTCCTAGCCTTGCAAACAGCCACGCTGCTGTTTCTCAGTCTCGCGGTCCGAACTCCGAGATTGGAAAGTTGCACTCTCTCTCCTCCAAGGACGGTGCTAGGAAGGAATTGTCTTGCTGATCCTCACTATCCCTTATAGGCATTGCAGATAAACAGCAAGACTGCGGCTCTGCTCTTTCCTAGCCTTCCAAAAAGGTACTCTGCTTTTTCTCACTCTGGCACTCCGAACTGCGAGAATGAAAATTTGCACTCTCGCTCCTCCAAGGAAGGTTCTAGGAAAGAATTGTCTTGCTGGTCCTCACTATCCCTTGCATTCATTGCAGATAAACAGCAAGACTGGGGCTCTGCTCTTTCCTAGCCTTGCAAACAGGTTCTCTGCTTTTTCTCACTCTGGCTCTCTGAACTGCGAGATTGAAAAGTTGCACTGTCTCTTCTCCAAGGAAGGTGCTAGGAAGGAATTCTCTTGGTGGTCCTCACTATCCCTTTTAGTCATTGCAGATAAACAGCAAGACTGGTTCTCTGCTCTTCCCTAGCCTGGAAACAGGTACTCTGCTTTTTCTGCTCCGAACTGCGAGATTGAAACGTTGCACTCTCTCTTTTCCAAGGAAGGTGCTAGTAAGGAATTGACTTGCTTGGTCCTCAGACCAAGAGATAGTTGTCCTCACTATCTCTTGTAGTCTTTGCATATAAACAGCAAGACTGGTGCTCTGCTCTTTCCTAGCCTTGCAAACAGGCACTCTGCTTTTTCTTACTCTCATGCTCCAAACTGCGAGATTGAAACGTTGCACTCTCTCTCCTCCAAGGACGGTGCTACGCAGGAATTGTCTTGCTGGTCCTCACTATCCCTTGCAGTCATTGCAGATAAACAGCAAGACTGGGGCTCTGCTCTTTCCTAGCCTTTCAAACAGCCACGCTGCTTTTTCTCACCCTCGCGGTTCGAACTGCGAGATTGAAACGTTGCACTCTCTCTCTCACAGAATGAAGGTGCTAGGAAGGAATTATGTTGATGATCCTTACTTGTCGTTGCAGTCATTGTAGATAAACAGCAAGACTGGGAGTCTGCTTTTTCATAGGCTTTCAAACAGCTACTGCGGTTTCCCGCATTCTCGAACGCCGAACTTGTGGACTGGAAGTTTGCTCTCTCTACTCCTAGAAAGAAGGAGCTAGAAAGGAATTGTCTTGCCACTGGTCTCTTTCTCTTGCAGTAATTGCAAGTAAATAGCAAGACTAGGGCTCTGCTGTTTCCCAGCGTTGTTAAAAGCCATTGTGCTTTGTATCTCTCTAGCGCTCCCAACTGTGAGATTGAAACATTGCACTCTCTCATCTCCATGGAAGTTTCTAGGAAGTAGTTGTGTTGCTGGTCCTCACTTGCCTTTGCAGTCATTGCAGATAAAACCAAAAGCTTGGGATTTTCTTTTTCCTAGTCTTGCATGTAGCCCGTCTGCTTTCTCTAATTCTGCACTCCCAAGCTCTTTGTTTGAATCCTTGCAAGAAGTGCTCGTATAAGGAAAGTGCTAGGAAGGAATTGTGCTGCAGCACTACACTTTCCCTTCCAGTCATTGAAGATAAATAGAAATCCTGGCACTCTCCTCTTTCCTCATTTTTTAAACATTTACTCTGCTTTCTCTAAGTCTTGCCATGCCAAGGTGATAGATAGAGAAGTTGCAATGACTGGTTCTACCAGGAAGATATTAGTAGGGAAGTGTGCTGCTTCTCTACACTTTCCATTCCAGTCATTGCAGATAAACAGCAAGACTGGGGTTCTGCTCTTTTGTAGGCTTGCAAACAGCCACTCTGCTTTCTCTAATTCTTGCACTCCCAAGCTGATTTTTTGAATCTTGCAAGGGCTGCTTCTGCAGGAAGAAGCTAGTTAGGAATTTTGCTGCTGCTCTATACTTTCCCTTCCAGTCATTGCAGATAAACACAAAACCTGGGGCTTTGCTCTTTCCTACCCTTGGAAACAGCCCCTCCCCTTTCTCTATATCTCGCACTCCCAGGCTGATTATTTGAATCCGTGAAATGACTCCTTCTACAAGGAAGGTGCTGGGAAGGAATTGTACTGCTGCGCTACACTTGCCCTTCCAGTCATTGCAGATAATCACAAAGAGTGGGGCTCTGCTCTTTCTGGCTTTGTAAACAGCCACTCTGCTTTATCTAATTGTCGCACTCCCAGGCTGACTGTTTGAATTGTTGCAATGACTGCTTCTAAAAGGAAGGTGCTAGGAAGAAATTGTGCTGGTAGTCCTCGCTTTCTCTTGCAGTCCTCTCAGACAAACGCGAAGACTGGGTCTCGTCTCTTTCCTAGCCGTGGGAACATCCACTCTGCTTCCTCTCATTGTCGCACTCCCAATCTGATGGGTTGAAATGTTGTAATGACTGCTGTAAAAGGAAAATGCTAGATAGAAATCGTGCTTCTAGTCCTCACTTTCTCTTGTAGTTCTCTCAGAGAAACTCAAAGACTGGGGTCGGCTCTTTCCTAGTCTTGGAAACAACCATTCTGCTTTCTGTCACGTTGCTCTCCCAAGCTGCTAGATTCAAAGTAAGCAATGACTGCTGCCACAATGAAGTTCCTAGGTAGGACTTTTATTCCTGGGTGTCACTCTCCATTGCACTCCTCTCAGATAAACATGAAGACTGGGGCTTAGCTCTTTCCTAGCATTGGAAACAGCCACTCTGCTTTCTCTGACTTTGCACTCCAAGCTGCTAGATTGAAACATTGCAATGAGTGCTCTACAAGGAAGGTGCTAGGAAGGAATTGCGCTGCTAGTCTATACTTCTCCTTTAGTCATTGCTGATAAACACCAAGACTAGGGCTCTGCTCTTTCGTAGCCTTGGAGATAGCCACTTTGCTTTTTTGTATTCTCGCACTCCCGACGTCTTTGATTGAATCTTGTATAAGGAAAGTGATAGGAAGGAATTGTTTTGTTTGTCTACACTTTCCCTTCCAGTCATTGCAGATAAACACCAAAACTGGGGTTATGCTTTTTTATAGCCTTGGAAACAGCCCCTCTGCTTTCTCTTACTCTCGCATGTCCAAGGTGCTAGATAGAAACGTTGCTGTGACTGCTCTATAAGGAAGGTGCTAGGAAGAAACGGTGTTTCTGCTCTACAATTTCCCTTCCAGTCATTGCAGATAAACACAAAGCCTGGGGCTCTGCTCTTTCCTGGCCTTGGAAACAGCCACTCTTGTTTCTCTGACTTTGCATTCCAAGCTGTTATATTGAAATGTTGTAATGACTTCTCTACAGGGAAGGTACGAGGAAGGTATCATGTTGCTGATCTACACTATCTGTTGCCATCCTCTCAGGCAAACATGAAGACTGGGGTCTGCTCTTTTTTAGCCTTGGAAACAGCTACTCTGGTTTCTCTCACTACCCCACTCCGAATCTGTTTGATTGAATCATTGTAATGACTGCTCTACAAGGAAGGTTCTAAGAATGAATTTTGCTGCTGCTCTACACTCTCCCTTCCAGTCATTGGAGATAAACACCAGGAGTTGGGCTCTGCTCTTTCCTAGCCTTGGAAAAATACACTATGCTTTCTCTCACTCTTGCATTGCCAAGATGCTAGATTGAAACTTTGCATTTACTGCTCTACAAGGAAGGTGTGAGGAAGGTATTGTGTTGCTGGTCTACACTTTCCCTTCCAGTCATTGCAGATAAACATCAAGACGTGGTCTCTGCCCTTTCCTAGCCTTGGAAACAGCCACTCTGCTTTCTCTCATTCTCACACTCCCAAGCTGTTAGATTGAATCGTTGCAAAGACTGCTCCCACAAGAAGGGTGCTAGGAGGGAATTGTGTTGCTGGTGAAACCAGGATCTAAAACAATTATAAGGTTACAGCATGTGTCACTAATCAACTGCAAGCTGGAAATTGGAAATTTCTTAATATAGGGAAGGTTATTGATTACATGATTATTTTGACTTTAATATACATTCTTTAGCCTAATGACTGTGTCATTATGTTTAACAGCTTACTCTCATAGTCCTTAGGCTGAATTTGTCTCGATGCTAACATTGTAACTATGTGTTAAAGGTTAACCACGAGGAAAGCAGGCCTGATGAAAATTAAAACAAAAAGAGTTAAGAGCAAGGACTAGGAGATTAATAAGAGGAGGTATCTTAACCTTGAGCGTAGGGACAGACTGGCAGGAATGCTCGAGCAAATATGATGAGAAGGAATTGCTTAGCTGGACAACAGAAGGGGCAAACATCCAAGGAGAAGAAATTATCCTCAAGAGACCTGTGACCACAAAAGGGAAAAAGGAGTAGGGGGGGCTAACTCCCAAACGACCACCGACAACCACCCAAGACCCCCATGCATGCGTAGCGTAGTTTGGCAACGCCAACATTATGTAAATGTAGTAGATAAGCAAGGAGGTAGTGATTTCTTGGAAAATGTGTGAATATTCATGTCTTTAAGGTATATAAAGGATGAACTTCTGTTTCAGCACATGCATGTTAGGAGGAGATATCCTGCGGGAGAAAGATGGACTTCACAATTCTATGAGAGTTATACTCCGAAGCTGTTTATTGTCTTATCTGACTCCAGTATATATCATAATTTTTGTTTAGTCACCGCGCACACACTCATGATTGGTTACAGCTTGTTACATACATTATTACAATTGGCTATATACAAAATATCACGCGCTGTCCACGCACCTCTCACACAGTCAGGATTTACTGCCTGCAGGTGTCCATGCGCTCCTTTGCTTCCTCTTAGTTGTTTACCACAGCTCCTTCTCCTCAAGGCTGAGCCCTGCAGGTGTCCAGCTATTTACCAGCTTCTCAATGCCACAGCTCCTTCTCCTCAAGGCCGAGTCGTGCAGATGTCCAGCTTTTTATCAGCTTCTCAATGCCACAGTTCCTTCTCCTTAAGGTCGAGCCCATGCAGGGTGATCCCAACATCTCCCCCTTTTTGTTTATCTATAAACAAAACCTGATGGATCATTTGCAACCCAAGGACTGTGAGGAAGATGGACCATCTGTACATTCTTGTATTGTCCTGTGCTGCAAACTCAGCCCAGCAGTCGGTAGGTGCCAGCTCTACCTGGGCGTCCCCATGGAGGTAACGTACACCGGCCCACTGCCCTTCGGGAAATCCTGGTATTTATACATTTGCAGAGGAACGAGTTTCGACACACGTGGCCAGCGAGTGTCTGGATATGCCTCGGTTGCCACCTTTTAACACAGGGAGCCTATGGCGCATGCGCCCTCTGGCCAGACGTGCTGCACGCGCCACAGCCATCCCGTCTATTGGTTCGTAGGCTTTGTTCACACGGCATATTACCATAATCCAGCAGTCACGTGTCAACTATGCTTAAGCCAATAGCAGAATGTTACAAGGCAAACAAAATTGTGAATTGTGCTTCATATTCCTCCGTTGCTGCACGTCTTCCCCATCCTCCCCTAACCTTGATCAACTTTCTTATCTCTATGGGCTGTTTTCTCTCACCCAGCATAGTATCTATTTCTTACCCAGCCATCCGTTTCCTCCTATACTAACTGCAGTTCTTCTCACAGGCCAAAATTCCATCTGTTAACCTCTCCGTATACAGCTGCAAGCCTAAAATCGCATCTACAGTGCAATTAGCAATAATTTCCATTTCTGCTGACAAATTAACTATTGCTTTTTCTAGCTGCACTACTCCTAGCGATGGAAAAAGTGCCTGCATAAAGCTATGAAAACCAGTATTATGTCTTACCAAAGGATTTGTAGTTATAGAGCACTTTGCCCTAAAATATTTCCATGTTCCTCTAATGATATCGCTAATTTCAGTGTGATTAATTATCTACAAATTAGGAACTAGGACACCCGTGGTACAGTCCCCTGACCAGTTCCCGGGCAGCTGTTTCCCAGCCCATTGATCTCCACACAGCCGCCATAACCCTTCTGGCAGATTGAAAAGGGATTGCCCAGGGATGAAAGAGACAGACAGATGGTGTCCTGTCCTGTTTGATTTGCTAATGTTACCCATACATTTTCTTTTGGCTGAGGTGGCATTCAGATCGCGATGACACCTGATAGTGTCAAGATGTGTCCGACGATGACAATGGTGACTGTTTCACCCATGGTTTTACCCATTTTGCGGGTACCCAACAAGCTCCAGAATCTGTAATGACACAAACATAACCTCGTCCCCAGGTTAGCAGTTGAAAAGGTCCTTCCCACATATTCTTTTCCAAATTTTTAACTTTTACTTGCACATTTTGTGTTAACTCAAACAGACTTCCTGTCATTCCTTTTACATGTTTTATTATGGGAGGTACTGTTTCTCCTTCTGCTAGACGCAAATAATTTAACACATATAAGACTTTATTCAAACGGTCTTGGGGTGGTGTGGTAGCCTCTCCCCCTTTTTGTTTTTGCAATAAACGCTTCAGGGAATGATTCATTCGTTCAACAATAGCTTGTCCAGTTGGGGAATGCAGTATTCCAGTAACATGCATCACTCCCCATTGAGCAAAAAATCGTTGGGTTGACTGGGCTACATAACAAGGACCATTATCGGTTTTAATTTGTAGGGGTATACCATGGGCTGCGAATGCAGCTCGCAAATGCTTTTGTACATGCCTACTAGTTTCTCCTGTTTGTGCAGAGGCCCAAACTATTGCAGAATAGCAATCAATTGAAACATGAACATATTTAAATCTTCCAAAGTCCTGATAACAGATTCAACAAAGGTGTCATTTCTACATTCGTGATTCCACAAATATTACGAATCCAATTAAAATCTCCCACTAATTTTTGAACATCGTTCAATGTTCTGATTTTGGTTCTCAGCATCACATTCTGTGGAAAAAATTGTTTATTTATTTATTTATTTTTAGGAATTACAAATACAGTTGTATTCCATGGACTTGTAGTGGGTTTAATATGTTTCTTTTCTCTTTTACCAATTTCTGTAGACTAGTGACCTTTTCTTGAGATAGCGACCATTGATCCACCCAAACTGGTGTGTCAGTTTTCCATATCAATTTGAGTGTCGGTCGCTCCTCAATGGCCGCTCCACAAAATGCTCAGGAGTGTTACTTAGAACAGAACTCATTTGTCCCAAAATGTCTCTCCCTAGCAAATTGATTGGGATCGGAGCTACATATGGTTTTACTGTTACTGTATACCCATCTGGGTTCTTACACTGCAAGAGTACTGAACTTGTGCTCCTCGGACCTAAAAGCTTTCCTATAAAGAACAGGAAAATTTCCAACAAGACATAAAGAGCAAATTTGGAAAATTCAGAAGCCTCCCAAAGATGGGGACATTAAAATGAAAAAATCTAAGTGAGACTTACTTGAAATATTGATTATTTTTATGTTTCTATATCTCAAAGGGGGGAATCTGTTGAAGGCATGCAAGGGATGAAGCTGGGGTTATTGTTTAGTCTCTGTGAGCAGTTAACAAGGTGCAACCATGACAGAAGGAACAAGATAATCACAAAAGGAACACAGTTACTCAACCTTCAGTGAAACTATCCTAGTTAACATCTAATTAACATATAATATGCATAATAGAAACCTGCTGCTGGGTGGGGAAAGTCCCCTCCTCACAAAAGCCCCTTCCTCACTGAGCATGCCTAGAAAAAAAAGGACACTGTGACTTTAAGTGGAGATGAGCCTGGTGAGAACCAATGGGAACAAGGGTAACAGAGCCAACTTTTAAAAAATACTGATAACTGCTGCTCAAAGTGTATAAATATTTTCTGTGTGTTAACTGATGCGTGCTAGCTTTGTGGACCTGCCTCCTAGCACTCAACTCTGCACAGATTTGGAATAAAAGCAAATATCTCGGCTCTGCGTGTTTTTCGGCCCTCTGCATACCAGGAGGAAGAACCTATATTTGGGACAACACTATCATTCCCCTTTTAAAAAAAGAAAAATTCAGCAGTCATAGTGTAAGAACATTTCTCACCTTTCAGAGGAAGCTGAATTGGCTTCCTCATCGTCAGGAGTGGAGGGTGGGGCAGAGAGAACAGGTAAGAGGCAGGAGAGGATAACTTCTGGCTAAATACTTCAGGAGATCAGTGTGATTGATACATTTATGTACTTTCTGGAGGGTTATGTTGATGAAATGTTGAACTTTGTTATTGGTTCACATGCTACTCTACAGCTTCTGTTGAAACATCCCTGCTTCTCTAAGTTATCTGAGTATTTTCTGTTACAAGATATTTTCACTTGTGTTTCAGTGTTGGAAATTTCTCTGCTTTTACAACTTCTGCAAAGCCATCTTATCTTCATTACTGTATTCATAAAAACTGGTTATTTGGTAGAAACTGTGCTCTTTATGAGCTATCATGGTCTATACAGCCTATTATATTTAGGCTGGGAAAAGAGATAACAAACATCATGAAGTTCTCCATCTTCTCAGCCAATTTCAATCTGATGGCTTCCTTTTTATTTGAAATGGTAAGTGAACTATTTTTCTGCAGAGCTGAATGTGTTAGCTGTCTGTTTTCCTAGACTGTCTATGGCAAGTGAGTGATGTCAGTCTCCTCCCTGAGGAGGAACAGAGGCTGTGGAGCAAGGCAAGCTGTGACTGGAGCCTTCTTTCCCCTTCTCCTCAGACCCAAGACACAAAAGGAGGACAAAGAAAATCTTTTAAAGAAGGAACCAATATAGATTGGTGGTATTAATTGGGTGTGAGGCCTCATCTACAAGATGCAATAAGAGCAATTAGACCTGATTGCGAAATGTCCTGGGCTTTGCCAAAATGGAAAGCTCCA
This sequence comes from Phaethon aethereus, assembly GCF_964289735.1. Taxonomy (NCBI): domain Eukaryota; kingdom Metazoa; phylum Chordata; class Aves; order Phaethontiformes; family Phaethontidae; genus Phaethon; species Phaethon aethereus. The sequence goes on from NC_138578.1 coordinate 21,626,348, forward strand.
TTAAGCAGGGCTTTTTGGGGAGGAGCAGGACCAGGCTGGATCTGCAGAGCACCATGAAGAGCAGAGGGGAGGTACTGGTTAATGCACAACTCAGAGAGATATGTCTCCACTCAAGCTAAAAGGCTTCTCTGAAGTGTTGCTGCATGTTGGCTCCACCAGGAAAGGTATGTTAATTTATTTCTGTAAGAATTATGTTTCACATTACCTTATTAAAGCTTTCTGGACAGGATCTGTTCCATGAAAAACTCCATTTCTAGAACACAAAAAGATTTCTAATTGAGGGAAAGGCTAGAAAATATATAAACAAAGGACTAAAAATTCAGAAGGAAAATAAAACTACTTCCATCTTTTTGTCCCAAAGTCATGAAAGCTTTTCTGTTTACGATTTTTCTGTAAGCCTGAGCATGGCAGAACAATATTGGCTTCCTTACCTTTTGGGATGTGCCACAGGCAGGGAGCACTCCCAAAAGTCCATTATGATACCTAGTGTCCTGTTTTTTTGAGAATACTGACCAGAAGGAGTTAAAAAAGAAAAGAAGAAAACCTCCTAGAGCTTTTCCTCCAGCAGTCACTTCTTATTTAAGGTGGAATTTCAGCTGCTTACTCAACATCCACTGAAAATTTCTTTGTGTTGGGAAAACATGGAGAGAGAAGAGTCCAGCTAAGGAATATGTTGTGACTTGAGCTGTGTCTAGAAAGAGACAGTCTAATAGATTAAATTACTTGGAGACTTTAATGAAACATGAAGATGTTTTATTAATATGCTGCATGATAGACTGTCTCCTGAAGACTGGTGACACTGTTTCTGATAAAATGTGACTTCATATCATCTATTTGCCTGGAGCCAGCAGTTAGCTGGTCATAGCAAAGCCTCTAAGGACCCTGAGGAGATAGAGAAGTAATCATCTGAGGTGAAGCTGAATGGTGGTGTGGCTATCATTTTGCTGGTTCCAGAGGTGAAAGCAGTTTTAACTAAACTCCAAAAACTGTATTTCTCACCTAAGGTAGCAAGGTAAGTGTAGAAGTTATGGTCTTGTTTCCTGGTGCCCATTAAGATTATCTGTGTCTTTCAAGAAAAGTTTCAGCTGCTTCTTCAGAACAATAGATCCTGAGAGATGTGACTTTGCAGTTTGCTCTGAGCTGAGCAACACCCAGCTTTGGCTTCAGTGCAGCCTGAGGTTGGGAAGTAATCCCACATTTGGGAGGAGAAAAAAAAATACATCTTTGCTTTGCTTTATTGTATCAGAACATGCCTGAAACATCTCTTGCGTAAGGAGCAGAGGAGTTAATTGGTTTTGATCATAAGGGAAGGGATGTGAAACCACCATTCCTATGAGGAACTACTGTTGTGACACTGAGTTAGGCAATGATAAGTGTGTGATTTGCACCTGGGTGCACTCAAGCTAGTGCTGTGTAAAAGATAAATGGTGGACTTGGAAATATTTGATCTGTATTTGAAAAGATAAAAGACTGAATCTTTTCTAGCTGGGAGCAGCTATGAAATCACATTTTATTCCCAACATTCACTAGCTTCCTCTGTTGCTACTCAGTGGAACATGGATACTATGATATGCTGTCAGCTAGTGCGCAAGAGCAAGCTGGGCTATTTTGCATCCTGGAAACGCAAGCCCATTACAGCAGTATGATGGTAACTCAGGGCAAACTTCTAATTTTGAATAGCAGCTCTAGCTTTTGAACTGTTGAGCTGTGCCTGCATGAAAGCAACATCTGCCACTGGTTGTGGCACTGTGTTGGTTTCTGCTTGGATACAGAACATTTTTTTTTTCAGGACAGAAAGCTGATCAGTGAATAGGCACAAATGGCACCAAAGACATGCTGGCAAGAGTCAAACCTCAAGCCAGCATGTGTCTTCCTCAAATGGAGGCCAGTGCGAGCTCTGACCTGACTGATTTAAGGGAGGAAGAAGCAAAACACAGAATGGTGTAGCTGCATTGCATCATTACTTCCCTAAGTAGGTTCGTCTGTTCACTGTCAGCTTGCTTTTTCCACTAAATTAAGCACAATGAAGGAGGATGAAGATTTAAGTAAAAGATACCGCTATACCTACCCTGTGTTTGCAGAATGTCCTTAATCCACCTAAGGAAATTTTAAAAAAAGCATGTTCTAGAGCAGGTTATGCTTACTCTTGGTGTGAGAAACAGGGAACTGAACACCCTCATCAGGAACAGATGGACCAAACATCTTGAGCTGCCCAAGTCTCAGCAGCTCTGGTTAAAATTGCATTTCCAGTTGTGTGAGAAAATGTCCACTGTGTCTAGAACAGGCCTAGAGTTTTCCCTTGTCTCTTGCAGAAAGCAAACACAACAGAGATCCCAGGAAAATCAGTTTTCTTGTGTCATCACATGCTAATGTTTCATCACACACTAATGTGATGAAACAAGAGGATTTCAAACCACTCTGTCTCAGGAAAAGACTGAGTTCCTTAAGGAGGAAAGACTCTCAGTTCAGTGTCTGCTTGGTGTTGCACCACTAAACAAATGACTTTGTAGAACCATTGAGCTGTGCTAACACTGAGGAATGCTTGTGAAGGTAAATGCCCTATACTAGATGCAGGTATCCACGCTAGAAACCAAGGCATGGCATTTTAATGTGTCTTTCTTTGTGATTCTGACAGTTGTAGGCATTTCAAGAACAAATTCCTACAAAAGTATGCATCTAATCCAAAAAATATTGAGGGAAAAGGGAATGTCAAAATAATATAGACATCTGCTAATATTTCTCAAAAGGCTCCTTTACTCAACATGGCTCAAATATGTAATAAAGCTCTATGTGGAGCTGTGGTTTCTCCCAGATGTAGCGTGATGAGACATTCTTTGGAATCCAATTAGCAGCTAATTTTCATTTTGGATCAGAACTGAGCTTCTGCCTCCACTGTGCCATGGGCAAAAGTAAGCAAAGTAATGAAATAAGATTGTTAGAAATTTTCCAACTCTTTAGTGCCAACATGCAGTGACAATAATGAGCCATATAAACAGAGAGAATTGTTGATTGAAACAATAAATTCAACTTGGACTGACTTCCATAATTTTTTGGGAATCGTGGGATGAAGAAGCTGTTTTATGCAATGTCCAAAAGAGCTTGTTTCAAATGTGTTGCAAAGTCAGCATTACTACTGAATTAGTAGTAGTTTCCATGATACCTGGTAGGTTTCAGTGGATAATTCATATTTGTGTCTTTCAATTACTGCTGGCAGAATGAATCAATTTAGATCAGTTGTAGCTGATTTCTACATGCTTTTTGGTCCTCTGCCTATGGAAAAGGCCTACAGAAAGGACTGTCTCAATGGCTTGAACTCATCTTCTGAAATTCAATGAAAGATCATAAAATCCTACAAGGTGGTGCAAAAACTGTTGCTAGGTGGTTATTTGGCAGGAACTAATAGCTGTTCTCCCATTTCCATGTAAATAGATTCCCTTTTATAGTGCCCTCCTGAATTAATCCTTCTCAAACTTCACCCTGAAAGACAATTACACTTTGCCAGTTTGTTCATCTCTGGACAGCTCTCTCATCTGGTACACGAAAGGCAGATAAGGGGAGACACAGCTTAGTAATACCAACATGGGTATCCCTCTGTCTCTTCTCCTGTTTCCTTCCCCCTCTTCTCTTACTGTCTGTATGGAATATGGTGACCTGCAGTTGCACACTTTGTAACAGAATGAGATTTTGAAGTTGCTTGGCTTTGCAAAAGGATGGAAAGCCAGAGTTCCACCTCCATTGTCATCATATGCTCTTGGGTCATTGACTCCTTGCTTAGCATTGTAAGCCCTTTTGCCAAGAGTGCTTTTCACCAATAAAACAGTAACCATTATCAAACTCAGTGCAAGAAGTTTGCCAAGGGATGAGAAATGAACATGGTTATTCAGGATGTCTTTCATACCAGAGCCTCACCAGCTGGCAGCTTGGCTTGCAATCACTGTGGTTATTTTTCCACCAGATAACAGCCTGTCTGTGTGTTACCCTTGTCTGAAGACAAACTTTGTACCCTCAGAAACTGGGAAGTTGCTTAAAAATGAAAGACATCTACCGAGAGCAATAGCATGACAGACCTCTATGTGCATACTGTAGCCAAAAGAAAACTGTGTTGTGGGTTAAACATGGTAGACAGCTAAGTACCACACTGCTTGCCCACTCTCACCCAGTGGGATGGAAGAGAGTCAGATGGGTAAAAGTGAGGAAATTTGTGATTTTGAGAAAAAGATGGTTTAATAGGTAAAGCAAAAGCTCAGTGCACAAGCAAAGAAGAGATTCACTACTGGCCATCAACAGGCTGATGTTTAGCAATTTCCAGGAAAGCAGGACTCCATCATGTGTAACAGTTACTTGGGAAGACAAATGTCATAGCTCTGAATGCCCACCTCTTCCTTCTTCGTCCCCCAGCTTTTTTAGCTGAGCATGTTGTCATATGGTCTGGGATATAGCTTTATCCCCTCCCAACTTTTTGTGCACCCCTAGTCTACTGGCTGCTGGGGCAGTGTGAGAAGCTGTGCTGGTTTTCGGTGGGGTAGTTAATTTTCTTCATAGAAGTATGCTACTATGAAGCTCTGTTTTGGATTTATGATTGAAAACAGTGTTGATAATATAGAGATGTTTTCATTATTGTTGAGCAGTTCTTACACAGGGTCAAGGCCTTTTCCGCTCTCACACTGCCCTGCCAGCAAGTAGGCTGGGGGTGCACAAGAAGCTGGGAGGGGATACCCTCCCTTCTTTCCTGCAGATGGCTGAACACCTGCTTGCCAATGAGAAGTGGTGAATGAATTCCTTGTTTTGCTTTGCTTGTGTGCTTGGCTTTTGCTTTACCTATTAAACTGTCTTTATCCCAGCCCACAAGTTTCTCACTTTTACTATTCTGATTCTCTCCCCCATCCCAGTGGGGAGGAGTGAGCTACCATGACAGTCTTTTTTGGGGCCAAATATGGGGCTTGAAGGCTTCAAGATAATGACAGGTTTGATTGGAATGTGCTAGATCAAATTTATAGCTGTTATTGCTCTTTAGCTATTAATCAGCAGGCTTCTGCTTGCCATGGGACTTGCTTGCCATACTGTACATGAATCTAGTGTTTACTAGTGGCTGTTTCCATTGCATTCACTGCTTGCTGTACTGCTCATCCTCTTACTCTGCCGTGCCTGGGAACATTTTGATAACAAAAATGGCCTTGATGCTGTGTAAGCACTGTTCATCACTAACTAAAACATCCCTGTGTTATCAATGCTGTTTTCATCACAAATCCAAAACATAGCCCATGCAAAGTACTATGAAGAATATTTATCCCTGTGAAAAGCAGTACACTGCGGGAGAAAGATGGACTTCACAACTCTATGAGAGTTATACTCCGAAGCCGTTTATTGTCTTATCTGACTCCAATATATATCACAATTTTTGTTTAGTCACCATGCACACACTCATGATTGGTTACAGCTTGTTACACACATTATTGGAATTGGCTATATACAAAATATCACGCGCTGTCCACGCGCCTCTCACACAGTCAGAATTTACTGCCTGCAGGTGTCCATGCGTTCCTTTGCTTCCTCTTAGTTGTTTACCACAGCTCCATCTCCTCAAGGCTGAGCCCTATAGGTGTCCAGCTATTTACCAGCTTCTCAATGCCACAGCTCCTTCTCCTTAAGGTCGAGCCCTTGCAGGGTGATCCCAACAGTACACTCTGTTTTCTTCTGTAGCGGTCTGTGAAGATCGCCACTAATTTATCAAGAAAACAAATCATACTACCTAGAGACATAATTTTGCTACACTTAGGTTTCAGTTATTCTATGGCTAGAGTTCACTATTTCTCCTGGATATACTTTGCCAAGGGAGTAGACACAAGCTCTTTGCTTTCTAGAGAAAACCTCTGTAGAAAAGATTGATATCTATAAAGGTAGAGGTCGAAAGGAGTAAAAAAATTTGCAAAAGGAAGAGTCAGAAGCTCCGTTCTTCTGGGCAGTGGTCTTTCTGAATGGTTTGTGCTTATGTTGCATGCCAGTCATAGACTGGAGCGAGGTTTTGTTCATATTCTCGGGAAGATAATTAAGACCCAAAACTGAGTCAAGCATCAGGTAACTTTATTTGACTGACAACAGGTTTGCAAATGCAAGGGAAAGAGAAAATAAAGGAAAGAAAGAAATAATTAGTTGCAATAGCTACCACCACGGAGATGCAGTGTCCCGACAGTTCGATTTGGGGGGAGAACGTTAACTCGTTTCCCTCCTGTCCATTTTCTTGCAGTTCAGTCCGTAAGATTCTCTCTCGGTCAACTAAACAAACAAGTCCTATGCAACATGTCTTTTACACTTTGTCAAAGGGGGGGGGATAGAGAGAGAGAAAGCGCACAAAGAAGATATCACCACCCATGGATCCAGCAGTGTCCTGTTGGTCCTCTTGATGTTCCTTGGTGGTTGGGGTCCCCATTTTCGCTTCTGATGGTGTCATTTTTATACAGTTCAAGTCCCACAATCTCCATATTCCAAGAAACTTCGTGCATATGCAACAGGCTGATGCAACGGCACATCTGCAGGCCTTGGTGTCTCCTCTTACCATATCTCTGCTCTGTGGGAACCAGTATCTCGTTCTTCTCTGGGGTCCACTCTGTACCAAGACATGTTCGAGCCATTGTACCAAGAGAGGTGTGGGTTCCTTGGTACCGTGAAATGTTTAAGACAGAAACTGCATATTGGTTCACCACAGCTTACCGCATTGGTAGTCCTGCATTCGACTCCTGATGTTGGCAGAGCAATGAGAGAGAATATTAATAGAGAGTTCTGCCTAAAATAGAAGGGAAGAGCACGGTCATGGCGTCATCTACAGAGTTTAAGGCAACAATTGTATTTTCTTATTGAAAGACACATTATTGCCCAAGCAGATAGAATGTTTTTGATGGAAATTGTACTTTCATATGGGTTTTTTTGTTGTTTCTGGTGCTGATAAACCTGGAGTTCACGTTCCTTGATGACTAGATGGAGACGCTTGACAAATCCTGGAAACAAAGGCCTCATCATAAAAGGCACTCACCACCACCTAGGGCAGGACTTAGGTGGAACTGAGAAGGCAAAATCCAAATTGGTCATTCATAAACAAAGCATGTTCAAGGAAAATGCATGCTCCCATTGGGGAAAAAAAAGTAAAAACCTTTTACTTCCACTGCCCAAGACAAGGACGAAAATGCTTTGATGTCAGGCCAGTTTTCATGCAGGTATTTCATGCCCTGAAAACTCTTTGGGAGCCAGCCTGCTATGCTGGGTTGCACATCCTGTCATAGACCGTATCCACAGTGTGTTGCCATCCTGTAAATAGAGGGGGTGAAATTCTTTCTTGAATACAGCATGTTTTAGTCCAGATTCAACCCAATCCTCAATTTTGCCTGCACTAAATGGTAGCTCATCCATTTCTAGAAGCTCCTGCAATTGGAAACAGACCAGAAACATAATCAGGTTCTGTATTTCTGCTCCTCTATGTCTTCCCCTCCCTTCTCCCCCCTTCTCCTGCATGGTCATTGGAAGCAGATCTCTTCTGTGCAGGAACAGTGGGCTGCCTTCCCAGCAGTCTGATGCAAGTTGTTTTGTGAACAGGTGTCACCAAGCTTCTTCAGCTTTGATGGGTCTCCATGGTAGCACCGCAGTGTTCCTTTGGGCTGAGTGATGATATCCACATTCCCTGCACTTGTCAGGGCTTTTGCAAAGTATCGCTCATTGTTTGTGATGGTGAGCAGCTTTAACAAATCATTGCCTCTGTCATGAATACCAGTGCTCTGAAATCTTCCCCAGCCTTGGTACTTCAGTGGGCAAATTAGGCAACAGTACCTAAAAATACTGCTTGAAAATAAGGTATTTTTGTTCAGATGCTCCTGTGAATCAAACAGGGCTTTATTCCATTTGGCAGTGGAGACAATTTCCCTGTGTAATATTTATTGTTGACATCTCTGTGACCTTCGCTGCTCCAAGTGAATTTGCTCTCTCAATAGCCTCTCCCTCCCTCTTGCTAGTTATTACTATTCAAACAAATTGACTCTGATGTTGCCTTGCTTTGACTTTCATGAGAGAGTAAGCTGAAGCAACACTTGAGGGAAATAGGAAGAGACAAGAAGGAGGTGCTGTATATTCTGCTAGTCACCGGTTCAGTTAGAAATTTGGCGTCTGGGAATTTTCATGTATTTTCAGTGATATATGTGGGAAGTAAGTACATTTTAAAATGGATTAATTTTTTGGTCTGCCTCCCCCTCCCCAAAGAAATGGACATTTTCCTTTTGACTTTCCAAGGCACTTTGCTCATGTACGTTTCTGTTTTTGCATCCCTCTTCCGGACAAATTCACCACTGCTCATGCATAGGCAACTAATTTTTGTGCTGCCATTCACAGGGATGTTGTTAGGATCCTACCAGAATTAGTTATAAACCCACATTTTGGAAGGCTTCTCCTGCTGCAGTAAAGTTCAGAGACATAGATGGCAAAGAAAACAGCATATTTTTAAAAAAGGGTACTTTGTGCACATCTGTGTTCGGGTAGTGGAAAAGGAATCCTGAAAAACTGGAAAAGTTGCTTTAATAATCCCATAACTTAACAGTGGGATGTCTAAAGCTGTGGGAATGTTTATATTTGGATGAGACAGGCATGGGGTGTTGGGAATTAGGAGAATCAGCTAGATATCGCCTCTGTTATTTTATTTAGATGTAGTTCATCATGCATAACCACCTATTTTAATAATTGCAGAGGAGTAGCTAAGCTGCAAGCCAAGCAGTATTTTTACAGTATTACCACAGGAATTAGCAGACACTCAGTGTTTCTGGTTTAGCTGTTCTCCAAATGCTGTTGCTAAATGCAGCACTACAGATATTTGGTGAAATCAAGTAGTCGTAACAGAAAAGGATAGATGTAACGGTCAAGTCTCCCTCCACTGTATTTCAGTCAATATTGTGTGCTGCTGAATCATAAGGGAGATGCATGTTCTGCATAGCTTGGGGTAAAGCTGGCTTTGTCACTGCTACGTATTTGTGGGGCATCTTGAACTGTTTCTCTTAGGGCTGTTTTTTAGAAGAAACTTTTTCAAAAAGTCCCTATTATTTTTTTGGCAAAGAGAAGCTGTTTTGTGCTAAAAATGACTTTCTGTTTATTTTCACCCTCCCACCTCCACATCATGAAGGTGATGTTCTCCTTCATGTGACACCCTACTTCTTTTGTCTCAAGCTCTCTGTACTTCGCATCAGAAACACAAAAGCTTTTAACAGGAAAGGATGATTCCATCACTTAAAGTGGAGAAAATACAGATGGTTTGTTGTTTTTGGGTTTTTTTCTTAGCTTGGTATTTGGAAATGGATGAATAATTTCAGTGCAAATGATTCAATGTTTTCCCCAAAATAAGCAGTCTCAGACACTTGCCCTGAAAAATATTGACTACAGACTTTAAGTTTGTTGAAACTGTGAACAGTTTAAAATGGGTTTATGATGGGAATTTTCAGGCAGATTTTTCTATAATAAACATAGCATTTATCATTTTAGCATTATAAAATTCTTTACAGAGGAGATTAGAGGTGCACTGGAGAGAGACATTCTCCTTTCTTCAAGAACACAAACTCTTCTGGCATTTGGACAGTGACATGTGCTCTTAGTGGAGGATGAAGCCCAATATCTTATCGCAAGACACATAGGGCACAGTTTTTGGAACACAGACTTGGTGATTCTCCTTTTCTTTAATTCTCTGTAGACTATTCTACTTCTGCAGAAAGTGGCGTACATGGGGTGGAGCCAGAGAAAGGCAATCTGTGATGAAGGAAAACCAAGATCCATACACCGAAGGAAGTGGAAACGCAGGTGGATGGGAATACGGTAGATCTAAACACTTCTTTCTTCTTATTTCTATGGGCAGTGTATCATGATATGGAGATTTTTCAGTCTGCCACTAAAATAACCACAGCAGACTAAGTCTGTGCCTCAAATTTTCCCCACAACCCTCTAACCAGTTACACATTGAAATCTTTTTTATCCATTATAACTTTGAATAGCCATGCTAATTTCTTAAATAGGGCAACTTTTAAGAAAAAAAAAATTTAAAAATGCATATTAAATGTTTTTTTCCTAGTAATTTTGTCTGTTAAAGCTAAGAAATGCCCTGAACTCCAGGTCCTACAGGATTTGTTTAGCATCGTCATCTTGAAGAGACTGTAAAGATGACTAAAAAAAGCCCCATAAAAATACTAAACAAAAATAACAACCAGCAAAAAAATATTGGCAGGTTGCCTACTCCTTGCAGTTTTTCATAAGCTTTTAATGTAATTGCAAATCTTGGAATAGTGGTTGGTTTTCCTAAAACCCTGGTTACTGGAGTCATTTCAGGAGAATATCAGCAGATATTGGATTTTTTAACTATGTATACTTCTTTAATGGTGTCGACTGCAGAAGATTTGATGTGCAAAGTGATAGTCACTGCTTTGGAGGTACAAGTTATGATTTTTGAACTCCTGTCACCAACAATGCAGTCACAGGCATATGTTCAAAATAAAGATTGATTCTTTTCGGTGATATTACTAAGTTTTACTAGATAAGGAGAGCTTTACAGATGTTTACAGGCACCTAAAAGACGGTAACTTCCTAAATCCCATCAGTATTCAGGTCCCTAATTCTTTTAGCTGTTGGAAACTTTGGCTGCAGGGACATTTAGCCTAGGATGTTGAAGTCAGGGTAATTATGGACAACTTAGATCTGAAGTAGAACTATTATGTTACACGGGTCTTGCTTCTACTTGGTGAATTTTATTTGGAAGACCGCACTTCCGTACTTACATTGGTGACTCAGGTGATCAAGTTACACTTCTCCCAGTATATTGAGTGAGAAGTTGAATGGCTCGCCAAAATTAATGTATTACTTCAAAGGCACACATTATTTATGCACTTTTCCAAGTAAACTGCATAGAAAAATGTAAATGAAGCATAATGCTCTTATGAATTGAGCCCTAAGCATTTTTGTTTTTAGCATATAAACTGCTAGTCAGGATGTGATAGGAACACCTTCACCACAATTTTGCAAACTGCAATTACGTTTCCCCAGTAAAACCCAAATACTTAATATGGTCTTGCTGCAGCTGTACTAGACAGGTAGTAATTGGAAAATTTAATTCAGAGGCTTTATCTCTTATATACTAAAGATAAGGTTACATGTTGCATACAGAAGAGATTTTGTCAAATATGAAAAACTGTGCTCTGCTAATTTTACACTTGGACATCTCTAAAACTATATTGTAAACTGCAGTTCGTCTCTGAAGAAAAAGAAGACTATTTCTATCTAAAATTATTTTTTTTGCCTCCTGAATCAACCATAATTAAAATAATTGCATTTAATCTTTTCATAACCTTACACGCAGTGCATTTCAGCCCTGAGGATTATGTTTTGAAGTGCACAGAGACAAATGTACATGTTTAACTATTAGTAATATAAAATAAAAGCAAAAAAGAAATCTGGAGATGTGTATCTGGACACAGAAGTCAGTGTCTTCAGGAGAGAGGACACTATCTTTTGTGGCATGAAATCTCATGCCTTTATCTGTCACATCCATTTTTATCTTTATTGTCAGAAAAATTTGCAAAGAAGTGATATGCATTACACTTTGATTATCGCACTTTGAATCTGCCCAAACTTATTATGATCTGAGAGGACTTTCCTCAACTCTGAATTTGCCTACTCTTTCCTGTTCCTAAGTGATCTTTCTTCTTTGTATGCCAGGTCTGCTGTCTACTGTTTTGGAGACATAGTCCAAATAATACAAGTGGTATTTTGTTTTTTTAACTGATAGGTCTGTCGCTGGCCCTAGCCTCTGTTCAATCTGGTAGTGACTGGATTGGTGTAAAATAAAAAAAAAAGATCAATGAACCAAAAACGAAAAATAAAAAAAAAAAAATTACATATTTTTGTATATATTGAGAGAGAGAGAGAAGCTATATGTACACACAGAGATGAGTAACTTTTTCGGGATGCAGTGTTTGTTTCAGGATACAGTTCTTACACTTCCTGTATGGTGGATGTTGGGGGCTGCTATAGGGGTTTTCATTTCTTGCTGTGAACATACAGTTGAAGGTTTTCCTTGAAGACTCCTCCCTCTCTGTAGAAAACTTGTTTTTCCTGCTAGAAGTAGCAGGGGAAAGATGCCATACCAGAGAAAGAACTTGCCTGCCAGTGATTACTGTGTCCTGTGGCATACTCCACATTTCATTTCATTTGCATTTTCATGAGAGTGTTTAGCTGCATGTGAACTCTTCTTTGGTTTTTGTATTTCATTTTTTTTCCCTATACAAAGCAGCAAAACTTCTCTGCAAATGAAACCTGGCACATCAAATCTGTCCACAAGATGGCATATCACTCCTGCAATTCCAGGGAGCCATATATGGGATGGATCAAAATTCATCTGTTTCCCTCATGCCTCAGAAAAACCTCCCTTTCCTTGCAGTAGGATAATCTTGTGCCTCCTGTATTTCTTAATGGTGCATCAATATCAGAGATAGTTGTACTAGAGTCTTTAGAGAGGAAAAATAATTTCCCCCATCTCATCCCTCAAATCACTGTAGAAGGATTTTTGTTTTTAAGATATTGTTCATATGTAGAAGAAAAAGAGATTGGAAAGGGTTGTCTTATCATGGCTTCTGCTGATACAGTGAAGAAAAGCTGAATGGTGCTTTGCAGGGCAATATAGTTTTCAGAGCTGCTACCATCACTGAGGTACAACACAGTGGTTTGGGAAGGGACGATGAAATATACAATGCATATTACAATGGGTCTTTTTTCAATTCCCAGTCTAGCACATGCGATGATAAAAGTAATCTTTGGAAACAGGTTATAGCAAATATCACAGAGTCCTCTTTAAACTGTGTTTTGGCAAGCTACTGAGACAAAAGGGACTACTGTAGCTTGCCCACAAGGGGGTGTCAGCTTTAGCTGTGTAGAGCTTTGCCCCCATCTCTTCAGCAGACTTCTGTGTGTCCCTCAAGGGCTGTTCTGCAGCTCATGAGGCTAGTGGTTTTGTCTTAATTTTTCCCTCTTCGCTGAGCTCATTTCTCATTTTTGGGTCTCCAGGTTGGGCTGAGAAGATGGACCCATTGGTTAGGAGGTACCCTTAGGCCTCTGTTAAAGTCATGCTCTTCCCTAGCATTCCTACAAGGTCCTGAATGAGTTACACAGGTTCTGTGAGACGTCTCCTATCATGGAAAAGAGATGATGGAGAGCACTCCTGTGCCACAAGGCTGCGACAGTAAGGAAATTCAAAGTAACAAAGGGCTCAGGTTATTTAACCCCTCTATAAGAGATCACTTACAATGGCAAAATGTATATTTTCCCTTTGCTTAACCTGTTTAGAGTACAGTTAGAAAAAACTCAAGGGTACAGTTTTTCAAACTAATATCTTAGTTTAGTTTGGGGGAAAGAATTGGCTGAAATGGTGTGGTTGAGGTTTATTTGCAGAAAATTTGTCTTTCTTTTTTGATTCCACTTCCCCCTCCATCACAAAATTTAAATGTGCAAATGGGAGATATCCTACCTCCTCTTTTCTTTGTTTGCTTTCCAGATGCTGAAGGGGAAAGTTTGATGGAAGGAAGATATAAACTGAGAAAAAATGAAATGAATAAATCAAGAACTTCTGGGAAGAAGGAAGGGATTGTTTTTCTTTTAAAACATTACTTGCAAGAAACAACCACCATTTTTCAAAGAGCTGAAGTCTTTCTCCCCACCGTATGCTGCTCTGTTTTGTTCTGCAGAGACCAATGCCAGCTCATACCACTGGATTCATGGTGCTGGCCCTGGCTGAGCCCCAGACCTCCATTGGCCATTTCTCAGCTGTCAGAGATGCCACGAATGGTCAATTCAGAACACTTAAAGGACCACTGTCAAAATGATTTTATTGAAATATGTTGTAGAAGTGTGACTTAAAAACGTTCAATGGCAAAGTTCACTCTATTACTTTCTTCACAATGGATATAACAAAGATCCAGAACTACTAAGATGGAATCAAGGTTACCAAGATAAAAATCAAAGTCATTGTGCTGGTTTTAGCTAGGATAGAGTTAATTTTCTTCATAGTAGCTAGTATAAGACTATGTTTTGGAATTGTGTTAAAAACAGTGTTGATAATTCAAAGTTGTTTTAATTATTTTTGAGCAGTGTTTATACAGAGTCAAGGCTTTTTCTGCTTCTCAAATCACCCTCCCAGCAAGTTGGCTGGGGATGCACAAGAAGTTGTGAGGAAACACAGCTGGGACAGCTGACCCCAGTTGACCAAAGTGATATTCCATACCATATGATGTCATGTTCAGCATGTAAAGCTGGGGAAGAATGAAGGGGGGAAGTTCAGAGTGATGGCATTTGTGTTCCCAAATAACTGTTATGCGTGCTGGAGCCCTGTTTTCCTTGGAAGTAGCTTAACACTGGCCTGCTGATGGGAATTTGTGAATGAATTCCTTGTTTTGCTTGTGTGCATGACTTTTGCTTTACCTATTAAAATGTCTTTATCTCAACCCATGAGTTTTCTCACTTTTACTCTTCCGATTCTCTCCCCCATCCCACCAGGGGGAGTGAACAAGTGGCTCTGTGGTGCTTAGTTGCTGACTGGGGGTTAAACAACAACAGTTACCAATACAGAATCTTAGTGCAAAATAATACAAGAGTACATGTGATATCGGTCATTTAACAAAGATTTGCAGTTGGTAAGAGGTCTCTCTGCCTTGAGGAGCAACCTTGATAAGCATCCCAGCTCAAGGGGAGATCACCTACCATGCAGCCAGATGCTTAGCAGGGAAAGCTCAAAGGCGGCTCATTTAGGCTGTCAAGTTTATGGAATAAAGTTGTTGGCTCGTAAACAAATTACATGTGATTCAAAAAGTATGCATGAGACTCCTTGTACCCACAAATTTCTTTGTTCCTTGATAAATGAGTCTTGGAAAAGCCACCTGCTATTCACATGTTAATTAGCATGATCAGTGTTCTAAGCTTATATGCACTGATGCTCACTGTGTCACTGTGCTTCTGTGTGCATTTTCAGAGGACAGACTGGAACTAGAGAAGTTCTTGGCCTGGTTCTGGTTTAGACCTTTATGTCCTTTGGAGCTTGTACCAAACTACTGCCAGTTTGGTTATGGAGTCAAGTGGCTGGAGGTGTCAGCTTCCTCCTACAAGCCCAAACTCCCTTTTTCCTACAGTGGCTGCATCCTGGCCTACCAGCTGAGTGCAATTATCCTGCCAAGTACCTGATTAAATGACATTAATACTTGGGCTAGCAATATTCTTGGGCTAGTCATTCAACCTACCAAAAGTTTATTTTTCCTTTGGGAGGACTATCTTCTCTAGGCAAAGGCTGGGATAATCAGAGTTAATGCCTAAGTGCTGACCTTCAGATATCTCCTTTTTCATGCCCATTACACCTCAAGAGAAGAGGAGGCAAGCTTCTTCTCAGGCCACCAACTCATCCAACTTGCTGTGACACCTCTGTCTCTATGCCACATGTGTCACCAGCCAACTAGTGTGTGGGTTGACCGGGCCTAGGAGAGCAGCTGCTGGGGTTGCAGCATTGGGCAGCCTCTTGGGACTGGCAGAGGAGGAAGGATGATCTCCCTGCAAAACAACAGAACAGTAACCTAGCCTGCCCAGAGACACCACTGCAGGGTCGGCCCGGATGTCTATACATCAATCTCTCTGGCTACCTCCCATGTCACCTCCTGCATCAATGCCATATAACTGCTGAGACCTGCTACTGTCTGGCCAGCTTTTCCAAAATTAGGGCTTGGCATTCCAGGAGGAAACCTTGCAAATGTGTTTGGCAATAAGAAGGGCTTATTGTTACTGATGTCCCTGTCATCCTTTGCATATTGACTTCCACAGAGTTACACATGTGGTGACTGATGATGAAAACACTCACTGTTAATGGAGTTCACAGGCCATTAGAGCTAAAAAGTGAACAGTTGATCCAGGCAAGAGGAATTACAATCCACTCTTTCTCCATAATTACAAAGCTTGTGCTTTGGTCCTTTTCTTTCCTTCTTATGTAGTAATAAACTCAGCATGCACACAAAATGTGGATTGCAAGCAGGAAGTAAAGTTATAATAAGGAAACATGCAAAGGAATGTATCACATGTGCTAAGAGATGAGAGGCACGGTCTTTTAGAAAAGTGAGCAGCTTAACTGTTCCCAATGACTATGGCCTTGCAGTAGCACACTCTGCCTTCACAACAGAAAGGAAAAAACAGTATCATACTTAATTATAATTTTCACTACCACATTTAGGGAGTAATTCTTTTTTTTTTCTCCTAAAATTTCCATTTGCTGCATGGGGTTAGAGAGACCTAACTAGGTTGTTATGGTTGAGATTGGGTAAACAATGCAAGCAACATTTATTTGGAGATGGAAATGAGCCTGGAAATAGGCTCCTTTAGACCTTGTTTAGAATGCAATTTAAAATTAATTAAAAATGTAAAGGGTAAATTGAAAGCTAACAATTTCAATCTCATGTGGGAAATGTAGACGTATTGATTGAATGCCATATCTAGGTGATAGTTATTGTAACATACATAAACCCCAGACCTGATTCTTACCATGCAAGAAAAACCTACAATGAAATTAACAGTATAAAATGATAGAGCCCAGCTAATTAAAGTGAAGATTTAGTGTGTATTTGAGGTGTGGTCTGTCACTGAATCCAAGGACATTCTGCAGGATCTGAGTAGGGCTTGCTCTTCTAGTTGGAAAGATGTGATGGGACTTCACCCTTGTGTTGGTATGTGGCTTGGAATCTGTTGCTGAATTGCACTGTAGAATGCCAAATATTGTCAAAAATTCTTGTTTTCACTGAATCACAGGATCATTACAGTTGGAAAAGACCTTCAAGATCGTCAAGTCCAACCATCAACCCAACACCACTATACCCACTAAACCGTGTCCTGAAGTGCCATGTCCACATGTTTTTTGAATACTTCCAGTGATGGTGACTCCACCACCACCCTGGGCAGCCTGTTCCAATGCTTGACCACTCTCTCGGTAAAGAAATTTTTCCTAATATCTAGTCTAAACCTCCCCTGGCGCAACTTGAGGCCATTTCTTCTTGTCCTATCACTAGTTAGTTACTTTGGAGAAGAGACCAACATCCACCTCGCTACAACCTCCTTTCAGGTAGTTGTAGAGAGCTATAAGGTCTCCCCTCAGCCTCCTCTTCTTCAGACTGAACAACCCCAGTTCCCTCAGCCACCCCTCATAAGACTTGTGCTCTAAACCCCTCACCAGCTTTGTTGCCCTTCTCTGGACATGGTCCAGCAACTCAATGTCCTTCTTGAAGTGAGGGGCCCAAAACTGAACACAGTGTTTGAGGTTTGTTTATATTTATATAAATTTATTTTGTATTTTGAATATACCTTATATCTTATTTTTATTTTTATATTTTATATAGTTATTCATATATTATTTATGAGGTTTAGATTGGATATTAGGAAAATTTTTTCACTGGAAGGGTTGTTGAGCATTGGAACAGGCTGCCCAAGGGAAGTGGTTGAGTCACCACCCCTGAAAGTATTTAAAAGATGTGTAGATGTGGCACATGGTTTAGTGGTAGACTTGGCAGTGTTGTTAGGTTTACGGTTGAACTCAGTGATCTTAAGGGTCTTTCCCAACCTAATTGATTCTATGATTATATGATTTCTAGAGGTGGTGTTTGAGATGGGGAGATGAATTGCCCTCTGGAGATATTTATCTCTTTGGCAAGAGGAAGGTTGGATAATTTGCTTGGACAGATGCTTAGGAGGCCTGAGACCTACCCTTGCTGTCTCCTTGGCTGGACCTCACTTATGGAATGGAGGAGATGCTTCTCTCTTCCCTTAGTCTCCAAGTCACAGTTTAGTGGAGAAAGGGCAGTCTCCTTTGATACACATACATGTCCCACATCTGTTACACAGGGAACCTCATCCTAGTAGAGGCTTCTATGGTATTAGTCACAGGCTTTATATGGAAAGGAAGAAAATGGATTTCCAGTGGACAAAAAGTCAGTTGTGTTTTTTAGGCAAAAGCACTGAAACAGGAACGGCCTCTGTCAGTTTTACTAGGCAAGATGAATTTTAGCAGTTTGGCAGGCTTTTGATTTCTGCTGAGAAAAGGTCTCTCTGAGCTCTCCCATGGACTTCCAGAAGAACTGCTGCCAATCGAGGAATCAGGTATGTGGACCAGATGCATGGGTTTTATTATATATACAAGTCTGAGAAATTACAATATATCCAGAAGAGAATGAGTGTGGTCAGCATTTTTTCCTTCTCCTTTTTTGCATTTCCTGCTACAAGTGGTGGTACTTTTGATCACACTAAATTCCAATTTGCAAAACTGAGTAGTTTTTTTAATTATATAATGGCAGTCTTTAATTCTGTTAACCTTTTCCAAGACTGGGATGGAGGTCAGGGAAAGCAGAGATAATAGTTATATTTTTGTCCTATTATCCAGACAGGATCAATAAAGAGAGTTATAAAGAGTGCAAGTGTCATATTAATAAAAAAAAAGGTCTGAAACACAAGTACTGCCTGAAACGAAAAAGTTTACTGCTTTCAAACTTAGGAAGTTTCCCAATCAGCATGCTTAATCAAAGTGTAGGGTAGCTGAGCTGTGTCTTTTTTCCTGGAAGATCATGGTGCATTTGATCTTTTGGGATTCAAATGAAAATAAGCACTTTCTTCTCTAAGGAGTGTTTTCTCATTATGAAGTAAAATCCAGTGCCCCTGAAGGCAGATTTTGGTCTCTGATGGCAGTACCTTGACACATTTGTGCAGAACAATGTCTCCAGGCTCTTCTGCAACATTTTTGGGACTGCAGAGTGTCCACTATTTAGATCTTGGGTTGGTTTGACACCACAGGGAACTTCATTCAGAGCTCTGGATAGCCCTAGAACCATTCAAAATGGTGCAATAGCAAGGGGTTGTGATATGAATCCAGGTACATTCACTGCCATTCCATGGAGATGTGTTCCTGTGGGCACACACCATGCTGTCTGCTTTGCACAAAGATGGCTTTGTCACAAAGAGTTGCTCCCAAGGTCCCTTCCAACAGAATGAGTGTCACATGATAGAGAATTTGGGCTGGAGATATTTGAAAAATCTGTATAATTGTGTCCAGGCCAGGTAACTGAAAGAACCATCATTTAGTCCAAACTGTGCATGAGCCTTTGAGACCTGTGGAGGATTTTCCTGTCTACGGTGCTTAATTTCAGACTTTGGTATCATTGTCTAATCTGCTATCATCATCCAGGAAAGTATCAGCCCTTGGCCCCTATCTACACAAAAAATACTGCAAATACTTCTCAACTGTCAAGGAGCAGCTGGGGCTGGCTGCTCCTTAAGGGACAGGGAGCCAGGAGCCACAGGGGATAATGTGACTGGCAGGGTAGGGATCTTACCAGACAGGGACCATCCCACAGTGCCCAAGTCTGGTGAGCAGGATCAGCCTGGGGATGGCAGCCAACAACAGCAAAGTGTCCAGGCTGTCAGACAACTCTGTAATGATGAGCAGGTCCAGGCCAAGCTGGCAGTGTAAGACTGTGAGTCAGGATTGGGACCAGTGATGGTAACCCAGGCTCAGTGACCTTCAGGCAAGTCAGTAGTGACAGAGCAAGTCTGGGGTCAAGACAGGAAGACTTGCTGTGAGTCAGGGTCCAGATCAATGGGGTTCATGGCCTCCAGGCTTGGCTGCAAAACAGCCGGTGATGGTCATTCATACAGCACAGTGCAGGAAAGGAGTGAATGTCCAGGTCTGAGCTTCAGTGGGGGTAGACAGAGGTGCAGGAGAGAGTGATTAGACCCACTAGTGCTCTCAGTGTCTTGACATCAGGCTGCTCTGGATGTTTGGGCTCCTGCTGCCATCAGGTCTTTACATGGGCAGCTGTGTCTGATGTCTCAGAGGTCTGATTTCATATGTTAGTGTTTAACATCAAGATAACGGCAGTGTCCAAGAGTGAGCCAAGAGGGGAACCGCAGGTGGGTCTCACAGATGGGTCTTCTCTGCTGGTCTTGTGATGGCCCCAGGCAGTTGGGGTGACACAGCCAAAACTTCATGCTGATGTAGATGAGTGTTCCAATCTGTCTGGAAAAAGACATTACCAAAGGCAAGTGGTGGTTTATATTTTCTTTAAAGTAGGATGAATTCCCTGATCTGGCTCCCTCTACACAGAGCTGAAGTGCTGCAGCCCCAGGAAGAAGCTGTATAGATCAGAAATGTAAAGCCACACCTTGAGCCATATTGCTGCCAAAGTCTGTAAAATGAAACTTTATGAAGCCTAACACCAAATCTAGTAAGTTAAAACCTAAATGCTCTTTTGAGAGTCAAAACATGAGAGTACATCTTCAGAAATACAAATTTTCTACATATATCTCTTTCAAATCTTCAAAGTATCATTGAGTTTTGGATTTTCAAACTTAACCAAACTGACGATCTAATTTTTTTTTTTCACTGGCACTGAACATTTTTTCCCAGTCTGGGGGAAGGGTTAAGGAGAGTCAGTTGCTTTGTATGTGGTGGGAGTGCCCACCAGAATTAGCACTAAGACTATCTTGCAGCTTGACTCTGTGTGAAATTCACACAGAAAAGTTATCTAGTGGCGAGCCAAAATGTTGATATAATGATTGCCAAATATTGTCACCACTGGAGGATCATTGTGCTTTGCTGGGGCTGCAGATAGAAAAATATGATTTAATCAATCTGAGGCAAAATAGATATAAATATAACAATTAAACCAAAAAATCTTACAACTTGGCTCATCGATTGTAATACAGGTAGGAATGATGGTGATTTTGCAGCATATGAGTGAACTTTGCAGGTCTGATGTTTCTCCAGACCTGCTCCAGAGGGCAGTCTTTACCTTAAGTTCATCTACCACCAGTGAAAAGCACATGGGCTTTATTAACACACTTAGGCTTGTTTGTCACTGAAGTGCAAGTGTCATTTTAGCACTTCAGCGGTCACAACACCCTCTCTGGTCTTTATAAGACATAACATATTCCAGTATTCTTTGTTTCCATCATATCTCCAGAAGAAGTCAAGATTTTACTATGTTTATAAAGTTGGTTGGAAGATGGAGAGTGCTGTAGGCAAAATATTTCACAGAAAGAATTAGGTTATATTGTAGCTGGGGACTTGTGGTACAGTATGTCGGAGTAACTTTTTTCCTTCTTTCTTTGTTGGTTTTCCATGAGGCTTTTTTCTTGTGTGTCCTGAGCTGTAGAGGCTCTAATGCAAATTTGACATCTTAGGTAACTGCAGCTGTGCTTTTTTCTTCCACACACAACTGCCTAGGTGAGACCACTGCCAGGCAGCCGTTGGGCACCACCAGTCAGAGAAGCTCTGGGCAGAGATGCTCTGTCGGGCTGCTGTGCAGCATTAGTACCATGCCCTGACAAAGCATGATCCACCAGCAGTGCATGCCAGTTTAGTGCAGAGCAGACACTCTTTTATGGCTTACACAATCTTCAGCTTGCAGTGGGGCTGATGAGGAGCTCTATCGTCTTCCCTTCTTCAAGGTTGCTTTCAATTACAGCCTTTCCAGCTCCAGTTCAGCCTTTGTTTGGATTGCCAGTACATGTTTTTTCCATCAGCTCTAGGGTTCTTTGCATGCTGGCTGCTGTCTTTTTGTTCCCACTGCCTAAGCGGACACTCTGTTCCAGGCAATCTGTCCCTGGTTTAGCTGCACAAAGCCACACAAAAGTCATTAAGTACCCATAGCATAACCACCAGTGTTAGGCAGCATTGCAGTGGAAAGCTTTTCAAGCAACTCTGTTTGGCTTTAATTATAAGGAATTTCCTTCTGTGGAAAAATGGATTTCTGCCATTGCATGTATCCAGGATGCGCTAGATTTCACATGCCTCAGATTAATGCTTTAAATGGAGCATCATCTTTCCTGTAACATGTGCTTTAACACATGTGTATACACTAGTTTCCCTAACCTTGTTTCTTCTGGCAGCTCACATCCTCAGGGGGTGGTTACCTACTAGAAAAGGGAACCATGAGATGAGCTTTCCAGCTGGTCACACCTTGTACTAATACACTGAGGGCAATGCTCAATGTACCTCACACTTGCACTAGAAAGGTGCATGGTTTTGTTCTCTGGAAACACAAAAGCAGAGGTTTATTCACATTTCAGAATCAGATCAAGTGGAGCTTCCATCCATGCTGGCTCATGTTCAGCTTGCTGTTTAACAGGATCTCAATTTCCTTTTCTGCAGAGCTGCTGCAAGCCAGTTGCTCAACAGCATGTCCTAGTGTATGGGATTATTACATTCCAGATGCAGGCTTTGCATTTGCCTTTGCAGCACTTCATGATATTTTTTGTCAGCTCAGACCTCTAGTCAGTTGAGGTCCCTTGACCTTACCCTCCAGAATATCAGCTGTTCCTCCTCTGATTTGGTGGATTTCACAAACCAATGGCAATGTGCTGTTTTGTACTCCTTAGGTAGCTGATAAGGACGTCAAATGGCTGTAATCCCTGTGCTGACTGCTGAAGAATGTTACTGATACCTAGCTGCAGGTTAGACTTTGGCTGTTCACTCACTACCACTAAACTCAGTGCTCCAGCCAGTGTTTCACTTACTCATCCAGTCTGTACCTTCCTAATTTGGCCACAAGGGTGCTATGGGAGATTAAGTAAAAAATCAATGGTCTGGCTAAATGACATCCTCTGCTCTCATTTTGTCTACAGAACTAGTGATTTAATCAGAAAAGGGGTGCCTCTGACATGCCTCTGCTCCATGACTGATAGACTATGGATGTCGCCAGTTCTGTGGATGGGCAAAACTCCCGGGCTGTCACTGGTTATCCCATCATGCCTGAGGCATGAGGCTGTCAACAACTTGGTGATCTGTAATGACAGTGCCCTACAGGGACGCCAGATCTTTTAGTACATGGGAGGAGAGCATGGATGTCTCTGAGATAGGGTGCATTAGAAATCCTGGAGTCTTGTGACAAAATCCCTGGTTTGGAGATCATGGGTTTTTCAAAACTGTGTTTTGGAAGAAAATCTCCAGTCAGTGAAATTTCAAACAATTCTGTCAATGGAGACATCAGTTGCTGCTCTAAAGCAGAGGACTGCAGTGAAATACCTGATAGAAGTCAGGTCAATTTAAATCCATTTTTCACCAAGTAGTTGATGGTAAGATTAGATACCCAAAAAGCTCAGGTCCTCATTGTTCTGTGAGGGTGAATCTCTTTTCCTGGTGCATTGTCAATTCTTTCTGGTTTCACACAGAAACTGGAAACGTCTTTTAAGTGGATTTCTTTTTAAAAAAATTTCCCTTGGAGAGGATAACAAATCTCTTAGTATATGCAAATATGGAAATATTGATCTGATGTGTTTGTCATCATTGCTGAAATTTAAAGTGTTGAATGCTGAGGGGAGGGAGAATCTCCATTTACAATATAATGTCCTCTTCTAAAGGTCTTGGTCTAGATTACATTATTGGTAATGGGCTTGTTCTTCTCATCCCTTATGCATCAGCTCTGTATCCACATAATCCTCATGGATTCCAGGTGCTAACTCTAACGAAGTTTATGTAATAGATTTGCTAAGGGTCTGGGATGATTGGAGGGAGACAACAGAGGGTTGTGGAGCCAGCAGGTAGGTGTGCAGGGGACACTTACGGGGCTTGAGAGAGTTACCATCCACGTTGTCATTCCTGAAACTGGGCCCCCTACCCCACAGTCCTATTTCCCTCCCTCCTTCTGTCCTAATAGCTAGGAGGGCATTCTGGGTCAGTTGTGCATGCAGGTAATTAGGAGTCCTTCCTGTCCATCTGCAGCACAGCTATGAGACCCCATCTCAGCTGGATGGAGAAAACCACTGTTGAGCTCTAAGTGAGAGAAGACATGCAAGATAAGCATAGAGAAAAGTGGAATTGTTGAAACCCTTGTACTACTCAAGGACTCAAGAGAAAAATACTGCTGTGAAAAGGTATAAAAACCTAAGGAAAAAAATAATGATGAGAGCTGGAGATAGCAACTCAGAAAGATCAAGGAGCATCTTGCTCAGTAAAGGCCAGCACAACCCTTCCTGGCTGATGAATGCCTGGCTAGTGGAAACTCAGTGGGTATCTCAGGCAGGGTGGCAAGTACATTAATACTCCTAGCTGAGTAACCCCAGCTAAGGGCATAAGATAAGGTAGGTTGGTCCTACCTAGGTATTGTATGTATTAGCCAACAAGTGATTTCTCTGTGTTAAGTTGTTCATAACCCCTTTGGGCATGAGAAGAAAATGCTGAAATGAGAGTGATCTGTAGAAGAAAATTTTAAAGAAATTGTTAAAGTTCTGCTACCCTCTCTCTCTGACCTACTCTTGATTGACTGCATGTATCTTAACTTCCTGCATATGTGTGCATTTTATGACAGTGAGGGTGTTGTAATGTGCCAGTGTAACCCACTTGCATTGTGATTGGTGAGAGTTTCACTGGCATCAGTGAGCAAAGTTAGGCCACTGTGATACCTAACTGGGAATCTCACCTGGATTTTGCTGTCCTTCACTGCACCATTACTACTATCTGAAGCTGGTAGAGGGAAACTCTCCTGTCTTAATTCTCACAAGTGTACACACTGTACTCCTTTTATTTCTGTTTCTTAAATGTGCAGGTATATAGAAAGTTTCTTACCTTAAAAGTTCTGCCTTTATTTTGTCCAAAATCTCAAGCAGACAAAGATCTTTTGTTTGTATTATATCATTTGTTTGCTGGACTGCCTGACTAGAATCCCTCTGGGATTTTCAGTAGCAGCAAGTAATTTCTTGATGTGCTGTTCCAGTGATTCCAATCTTAACAAATGAGAAGATTAAGTGCAGTAAGTGACAGGTGTCTAAACTGTAGGTAGGATGATCTACCTTTCCTCCAGCAAGATTACTGAGTTCACTCTTGAGTATCTAAATGCTTGAGAGATATAGACTAATGTCCTGAAGTTCAGAGATCACCCAAAAGTATCAAGAACTGGGGTGGATTGCCTCCTTGAAGAAAGAATAAAGAAGATATATTATATATGTGTGAGCTAAGGGGAAGGAAAGTTTTAATCTCCACATATCTGAAGGAAGTGTAAACATAATGGAAGACTGCAAATTACTTAGCTGGCAACAGGGAATAATAAAAATCATGGGATATATAAGAGGAAACTCAATAGTGGGACAGGAAGGACGAAGGATGCTGTCCCCTGACAAACAGGGGAAGTTTGGTGTGTAGGAGACACCGTGACAGCTAGAGCTGTTGAATGCTTTTGTGCTAGGTCCTGAACAAGTCCCTAGAGCTTAGACAGGAAGACTGCCAGGCAGGGACCTGCAAAGTATTTGGATCAGCATGATTTGAAAGGACTTCAACATGCCAGCAAAGGGGGTCTTTATTGTGGTGCTCTTAGGGGACTTTGCTGACTGCTAGCCTGTCTATGAAGGGAAGCTATGTGGCTTCATCTGGAGACACAGACCTGCAACCCTGTCCATACCCAGGGCTGTGGGGCTGTTGGGTTGACTGGACTGTGGGCCTGGTGAAATGTTCCAGCGAGCTGCTCCTGAATTACCCTAAACATAGGAGGTCCAACAGGTGAAGCTGAATAGCTGTTGGACGCTTTACATCTGTGCACATTTGTCTATGAATATAGCTGTTTTGATAGACATTAAGAAAAGTTTTATCTGTGGTTCATTTTATAAGTGAGATGGTTGTCCATGGACTGCTTACTTTGATTATAGGATATTTGTAAGGTATGGTTTGCCTACTCATTTGTTTTATTTACTGCTTGATTTGATAATAACCTTTCAGAACAACTAGGAACTAATACATGCTCACAGGGTAAATGTTCTGTCAAGTATTTTATAAAAGAATCTGCAGACAGTGTATTGTTCTACTATAACACCCTCACATCCTCTCTGTTTCATGGATCTGTGCTCCTCTTTTAGTGTCCTGGAGACAACCAAACCATGAATTCCTTGGTATTGCTCGCAGATGGGAATGCAGTGGTACACTAGGAAAGACAGAGTTTGCCAGCACTTGCAATGCACTGGGATCTGACATGGCACTGTTTTCCCACTCAACTTATTTTTATTCTGGCAAGATGGCAGAGGAGAACTAAAATATTTGCAGGGGAGACCTTGTACCATGAGCTAATTATAGAGCATGTTGTTTAACACAGCACATGTTGTTCTCCTGGCTATTGTCTCCTATCAGTGTACCAAAGGGTAGAATCACTATCTGTCCTCTATCAGAGCTTTTGAGGTCTATCTCCAAATTATTGCAGAGAGAGTTTAAGAACAGAAATGTATGCATGCAAGAACAACAGGCCACTAAATCAACCACAATGTCAAAAAACAAATAACTTTTATAAGAATTATGACAATTTTGAAACATTATTTCCTTCTTAATGGATCTAGAGCCATTTAAAGATTTTTTTAAAGTTGCTGTCTGTTGAAGTCTATTCATAGTAAACAACACAGGATTAAAGCAAGTTTCATGAGGTATGCCTTTTTGAGAATACAATGGAGGTACTACTTATTTGTATTTCATAGATGCTGATCAACATGCAAGACATGTTTGTGTGGTGGGTTGAACGTGGCTGGACACCAGGTGCTCACCAAGCTGCTCTATCACTCCCCTCCTCAGCAAGAAAGGGCAGGGAGAAAATAAGATGAAAAAAACTCATGAGTCAAGATAAAGGCAGTTTAGTAAAGCAAAAGCAAAGGCCATGTGCAGAAGCAAAGGAAATAAAAAGATTTATTCTCTACTTCCCATCAGCAGGCAATAATTCAACCACTTCTCGGGAAGTAGGGCTTCAGTACGCATAGTGGTTGCTCTGGAAGATAAACAACATAATAAAAAGTGCTCTCCCTCCCCGCCCCCTTCCTCTTAGCTGCTATTGCTGAGCAGACGTCAGCAATAAAAAGCTATGGAACATCCCTTTGGTCAGTTTGGGTCAGCTGTCCTGGCTATGTCCCCTCCCAAGATCTTGCCTACCCCGCAGCCCACTGGTGGGGGGGCGGAATGGAGAGACAGCCTTGATGCTGTGTGAGCATTGCCCAGCAGTACTAAAACACTGGTGTGTTATCAACACCTTTCTAGCTACCAACAGAAAGCACAGCACTATGAAAGCTCCTATGGGGAAAACTAACTCCATCTCAGCTAGACCCAATACAGTTTGGCAATTATGGGTGAGATCTGGAGAGCAATGCTGCACTTTGCTCACTGAAGCTCAGATGAGTAATGTCTGCCAAGTCCATATGTTTGATCTGACTTCAGAATGATACAGTCCTGATGTTTACTCCCACTGATGTTTGTCCATGTTGCCAGAGTTGAGAAGCTTTTAAAACTAATCTCAGGGCAGACAGGAGGCTAAGTCAGCAGGTGACTTCTTCCTCTTCATCAGTGATTCATCTGTCACTGAGTCTAATGTGTTGGTCTTGCTTTGGCAGGAGTTAGTGCTGCCTTTTCTTTCTCATAGATGTGTTCAGGGACTGGGTTCTGCTCTATAAAGACATGTGCAGAACTTTTACATTTACTTGAAAACAAAGACCAAAGATTTTGGAACTTGACTGCATTATCAGATGGTGGTACGAACAGAGTGTTTTGACTTTCACTTCTTGGCTTGTGTTATCAAGTGCAATCATGAAAATAAAACCTTGTGGTGCATTGCCAAATGATCATATCTTTATTACCTGTGTCTAATGCATGCTAGTGACAGTCCAGCTCATGAAAGGCATACAGCAGCGAGTGGGCACAATTCCCCCTATATGCCTATTCCCCTCCACACGCCTCTTTCAACTGCATTGGGTTGAACACAATGAAACTTAAACCTGCTGCTATATAACTCATCTCTAATTCTCCTGGATTGGCTACGCTTAACAAATACAATTAAACAATGTACACACTACTTTACTAACTGCTGGAGAAAGGCATCCAATCAATTGATGATTTGACTCTCAAAATTACAAAAAAATGAAGAATGGGCAATGAAACTCAGAGAGATGTTTGAATTAATTGAATAATTCAGTTTAGCATTAACATGATGAAAGAACAGATCCCCTGTTGGGAACAAATGCCTAATGCATACATGGGTTTTTCTGCATGCCTTTTATCATTCAGAACAACTGCAGTCTTCATGATGATATGGAAACAATTAAAATTTAAACAAAAGGATTTAAAGAAAAGACTTTTTTTGAGGACAAAGCAAAGTTGCAAATATTTCATAGGATTTACAAGGAAGAGATTTTTTTGCTCTTTCAAAGTAGTATAACAGCAGAATTCAGAACATAAACATAACCAATCTGTCTTTCCATGGAGAGTGAGAGACTGCATTTCTTAGTCATAAAAGAATAAAATTCTAAGCAGCAAGTGAGGAAGGCATATTTGCAAAATGGATTTTATTTACATAAATTACATTGCTTATAACATTCCTCTAATCTAACTTCTCATAGGTAGTACATTGGTTCAAAGTGAGTGGAAAGTAAATTGGAGAGTAAATTGATTGCTCTAAGCCATTTTTGTGCAGATCATCTTCTTCCCATCCTTGGTCTTGGATCACTGGGACAACACAAGTCTGCTGCCTAAGGACATGACTTCTGGAAAGCAATGATTAAATCCCATACAAGCTCTTCAGCATGACTCTGATCATTGTCTCTTTAGGATAGGAAATCAGCGCATCTGTCAACTGCTAGCAGAGGGTGGTGCCTTGTAAGCATCTGTGTATTGGGATATGACAATCTGTGTTTGGGAGTTTTCTTAACATAGCCACCAAATAAAAATGTCAGCAATGAATCTGGGTGCCAAAACCCATCTTTCCTTCTATATACAAAGCATACTCCTCTGGAGTATGACATACAACCCATCTTTAAGAGGAAACCCAGAAACAGATCTTAGCTCTGCAAGTTCTTGGTTTTTAATAGAAAAGGACAGTGTGAACTTTCTTTCTACAGCAAACTTACAAATAGTCAAGAGGGCACATGTATATCAGATTGATTTGGTGACAGAAAAATGACCATGATGTGGATGCACTTAATAATCAGATCTTTTGACAATGTTTTTAGTGTTTTCTGACATTGCTTGTTTGAGAGTGGAGCTGAGGAAGAGAAGGAATTTCCAGCCCATAAAAAAGTCTCCTTTGAATATATTGTACACTCAAATCATGCAGAAAAATTGAAATGCCACAATTTGTGTTCTTTTGCTACCTGTCTCCCTCTCCCAAACAGTCCTAATAGCTCTCTATTTGGAAATTGTGATGCACTTTGATTTTTGACACTTGTTAACAAAATATCTCCAAATATCTGATTGGAATTATTTAATGTGATTTTGCTAAACCAGCTGGCAGAATTTGCCCACAAGGTCCAAGTTCAGTCCAATGATATCCCAGCTAATGACACAGTGCCTTGGGAGAAGCAGTTGTAGATGTATCCTGCCCCTCTTCTTCCCTGCCATCTCCCATGCCATCTCAGAGCCTCTGACCCAGAGCCACTGAAGAAAGGCCTTGCACAACTGCTGCAGTAGGTGTTAACAGAGCAAAGAGCAAAACTTTGGCAGAGCAGAGGGTGTTCCTTGAATTGACAGCTACAGCACAATCCCAGTGGATTGTAAATGCTGTTACAAAGGGTGAATGTCAAAAGCCAGCCAGGTTGCTTTGCTGATGTCTTGCTTTTATTACTTAGCTTCTGCAGAGACCAAGAGAAAGCTATCAGCCTCTGTAACCTCTTGTGACACATATCCTGTAGCAGCAGGAGTGATTTAAGGTGCTATCTATTGACAGTTTAGCCATCTTTCCCTGGTTACGGAGGCCTTGAGAGGTTTCAAAAATCCAAAAATCATTTGTAAGCCTAACCAAACGAGAGCTCCAAGTGCAGAAATACAGAACTGGGGCAGCATCTGCAAAATGCATGGCTTTAAAAACCAAGCTGATAAACCTCGTCCTGTCCTCTTTTGGTCCTGGTGTTCTGGGTGTGAATTTGACACCAGCTATCTTCAGCTTGCAGGTTTCTTTTATTCTGTCAGTAATTCTGGCAAACTCAAAAGCTGTTGTTAAACTAATCAATAGCACTCCGTACCTAAATGAAGCCGTAACCAGGTCTCTTGGGATGCAGTCCTGCTGTGAAGTGTTTGAGGCATCGGCCCCAGAGGAATGCAAAAGCCTCATGTAGGCTTGCTTCCACAAATGTTGCTTAATATCAACGCTGATTTATAATTCAGTGCTCCACGTAGGGCAGTGTTCAGAGAAAAGAAGCCCTCTGCAGTTAAATATTAGACATACTTCCAGACTGCAACTCCAGGAGCTATGCTGGAGAACAGATGTTCTTCTTACTCAGTCTTTGGACTATTTGCATTGAGGCAAAAATTCCTCATGCACGCATGTAGTAAGAATGTATTTGTTATTCACATCAAAAATGCTTATATATCTCTGGCTTGTGTTATTGATATATATTGCTTTTGTTTCCTGATGCCAGATAGTCGCCAGCAAATTGGATAATGTTCCTATCATTTATAATTTATACTATATTATAACATTTATAATGTTGCTATTCACTAGACAAGCCAACATTTCTGTTTTGAAGGACAGTTGCAATTTCAGTATCATTGTTAAGTAGGTACTTGAATTGAAATAAAAGCAGCAGCAAGAAATACAACAAATTGCTGTTGTATTTCATTCCACCTCTGGATTAGACTTTGCAAATAGCTGACTAATGTATCATCTACCAAGCTGTGTCTTGCTCAATGTGGGTATTTGTTATGATGATTTCTGTTCCATCAAAACATGAAAAAATGAAATTCAGGGCTCTTTTGATATGGTGTGCTGTAGACAAGGTCAGCTCATCTGGTAAAATGAAGTGGAAATATAAGTCATTGCATATAAAGAAAACCCTCAACCTCCATGGTTTCCAGAGACAGCCTCCCAGAAATACACATATGCAAGGGCTCAGGGAAAGACAGACAGAATGAATAGTTTTGCACATGAAGGTATGCAGAGATAGACAATGAGTTCAACATCTCTACCAAAGATGATTTTCATCTACTTTTTCGTTCAGCCTGGAATGATAAGTAATGTACAAGCTGACGTCTCAGTTTGTAGAATAGTTAGATGCCTGATGCTATAGAGAACTATGTATTGACCAATTTTTCATATGTGTTGGATAGGTTTTTCTGGTTCTTTTTTTCTTTTTTTCTTAGAAGTAAGCAAAATGTAGATTATATCTATATAGATATACTTGTTTTCTTAAAACCATTAAGGCAATGGTTACCTATGACTAGTGTATCTGTCCTGACTCTAGCCAGGCCATCTGGATGTTACTGATAGTACTTAGTGTGCAAGGAACAACTCAAAGAAACATGAGTTTGCAGGTCCTCCCCTCAAAATTGTTCTCCTTGTGGAGGAGGAAGGGAGAGCTCTTCTGTTAGCAGCAGTTGCTGTGAGCTAGAGGAATATAGAAGGCCTATCTTTTCCAAATCAGCCACCCCAGATGTTTCCTCACTAGTCTGAAGCACCCAGTGAAGTATTGCACAGGTGTCATGATTGTTTACCCAGGAGGAATAGGAAATTTTCCTTGTAATTTTGCTCCATTTGATTAGTTTCTATTAAACAAATTATCCCTGTTAGCCAAGTTGTCCTCTCATTTAACCTGTTTTCTTCAATGGATTTTGATCTGAGTAAGCTGAGTTGTGCCAGTATCCCTCCTTCTACACTCCACATTGCTCAGCAGAGTGCATTTGCTAGGAACTCGATTCATACTGTAGCTTTCAGAGAGGCACAGATGGAAGTGAGCAGGGTTTTCTCATGAACTACAAGTTGCAAACCATCCAGCAAAACAGAGACTCTGTTCTGCTTTTCAGGTCAAGGTAGAGCCACACAGAAGTTCAACATGCTTATGGTGACATTATTTGATATCCCATAGGGGATGCATGTCACATCCCACCTGTGGGGAGGTGGGAGCGACTTATATTCACAAATCTCCTCAGTGTGGATTAAGGTGAGATAATACTCAAGGCTCATGCACAAACATCAACTTTAATGGGAAATCTCTATAGAACAAATATTCTGTAAATGTTGGCCCCCTCACAACTATATCTACCTAAGCTGTGCAGCGTTATGGGAAATCAAGGTAAGCCTTTGTGTTACTTAACAATTTGAAGAGAAGAGAGAGGGAGGAAAAAATATAAAGAGAGCGAGAGGGAGAGCAAGAGTGAGAGTGAGAGAGATCACCAGTCCTGGACCTGCCAATGGGGGTATTCAGTGTAGAGAACCCTAGAGACTTGTACATGCCCCTGTTTCTGGGCTCCAGTCCTGGATTTCTGGAACCCGCTCTCGCCCCTGTCCCAGGAGTAGTTGGGACACCAGTCAGTCAAATCATAAGAAGTGACACTAGACACCTTCCCCGTGACTTAACCTTCTTTGGGCTCACAGTGTAGTCAGTTTGGGCTCGTCCCTCTTACCACCCCATGGCTCAAACACTCCAAGGTCCTCTTCAACAGTGGTGATCTGAACATATCGTATCGAAGGAGAGAAAGAAGAGAATAAGTGGCTGATCAGGCACCTTACTATAGCAAAACTGATAGTCAGGCCAATTAATATTAAACAAAGGCACTACTAGAACTTCCACTATCAATCCCAGCATCCCATATGTCCACATTTTTTAAGCAGAGTTGAGATCCATGAGGCAGGGTTCCAATCCACCTTCCATTCATTTGATGACATTGACTGGAACAAGTCTTGGCTGTGATCTCCCTCATGTTCTGACTTGGTTCCTCAAACATGGTTATGGCATTGTGTATAGTAACACAGCATTCCCCAACCCTGTGGTTCAGCACTCCACATACACCTTGTTCTTTGACTAATAGCATATCCAGTGCAAGACAGTTCTGCAAGGCCATCTTCAACACCCGTTGAACCTGCATATTTAGTTCTCCAAAAGCATGTGCGGTCCAGTTACTCAAAATATGTACCTGCCAGGTCAAATTTTCTTATACGAACTGTGTGTTTGTAGGAGAACACCTGGAGTGAAATAGGCCTCAAACACAAGGGCCACTTTCATTCCCCAGGTATAATAGTCAGGCACTAGGACCCACTTAGGTGTAGCCTGAGGTCTTTGAACATCCTGTCTCTTCTGGTTATATTTGGGGTCATTAAATGTTCTGGAGGGGCACATTGATGGAATACTGATGGCACAGCGTAAACCCACCATTTCGTGTACATGTAGGTGCGAATACATTTTCCCATCTGAACTTACCCAGGAAAGTACCCTGAGGGCCTGGATATTTAGTGGTAGAGCATGTTGCTGGGTCATAGGTTTCTGTTATTCTGGTTCCCCCTTCCCACACAAATTCCATGTTGGTTTGTGGGTGTGACTCCACGTTTTAATGTGGTTTCTTTATTGGTAATGGTTCCATTACACACGGGATCCCCAGGTTTAAACCCTGATACCGGAAAACCCCAACTGACGCGGAAGTCTCGGACACGACGCTTATGACCAATATGATAAGGTCAATGCCATTTATTGTCTTGTCTGACTCCAATATATATCATAATTTTCGCTTAGTCGCTGCGCACACACTCATGATTGGTTAGAGCTTGTTACACACATTATTGCAATTGGCTATATACAAGATATCACGCGCTGTCCACGCGCCCCTCACACAGTCAGGATTGCTGCTTGCAGGTGTCCCTGTTTTTCTTGCTTCTTCTTAGCTGTTTAGCACAGCTCCTTCTCCTCAAGGCTGAGCCCTGGAGATGTCCAGCTGTTTACCAGCTTCCCAATGCCACAGCTCCCTCTTCTCAAGGCTGAGCTGTGCAGATATCCAGCTGTTTACCAGCTTCTCAATGCCACAGCTCCTTTCCTTAAGGTCGAGCCGTGCAGAGTGATCTCAACATCTCCCCCTTTTTGTTTTTGTATAAACAAAACCTCATGGATCATTCACAACCCAAGGGCTGTGAGAAAGATGGACCCTCTGTACATTCTTGTATCGTCCTGTGCCGCGAACTCAGCCCAGCAATCGGTAGGTGCCAGCTTTACGTGGGCGTCCCCACGGAGGCAACGGTGGCCTTGCCGTACACCGATCCCCCTGCTCTTCGGGAAATCCCGGTATTTATATATTTGCCAAGGAACGAGTTTCGACACATGTGGCCAACGAGTGTCGGAACTCACCTCAGTTGTCACCTTTTAACACAGGAAGCCTATGGCGCATGCACCCGCTGGCCAGACGTGCTGCACGCGCCACAGCCATCCCGTCTATTGGTTCGTAGGCTTTGTTCACACGGCATTTTTCCATAACCCAGCAGTCACATATCAACTTATGCTTAAGTCAATAGCAGAATATTACAAAGCAAACAATTCTAGCTGTACTAATTCTAGTGATATAAACTACTCCTAGTGATAGAAAAAAAGTGCTTGTATAAGGCTATGAAGACCAATATTATATCTTACCAAAGCATTTGTATTTATAGAGCACTTTACCTTAAAAGCTTTCCACGTTCATCTCATGATACCACAAATTTCAGTGTGATTTACCCCTACATTTTCTTTTGGCTGAGGTGGCATCCAGATTGTGATGACACCTGATAGTGTCAAGATGTGTCCAACGATGACGATGGCGACTGCCCCACCCATGGCCTCACCCACTTCGAGGCACCTGCAAAATGGGTAAAACCATGGGTAAAACAGCCACCACCGTCAACCTCGTCCCCTGGTTAGCAATTGAAAAGGTCCTTTCTCCTTCCGCAAATAATTTAACACATATAAGGCTTTATTCAAACGTTCTTAGGGTAATGTGGTAGCCTCTCCCCCTTTTTGTTTTGAGCGGGTTTATCTAACAAAGCTCATTCACTGGGTGTGTTTGAGTTATTAGCTAGCCAAACATTCTTTACTACCTTTTGAACCATTCCTTTTAGACAATGCAATAAACACGGTACAATAAGCATTATTATTTAGATAACAAGTACTATAACAACTGCCCCTTTTACTAAGTCTTGTAACCATCTGCTTAGGCCCAAACTTGACAGCCATGATTCGAGGCCTAGTGAACTTGTCTGTAACTTTTCCGTTAAGTCCTTCAATTTTCGCAATTGTTGAGTTACCGACTGTGATGTATCTGTTAAATTCATACAACACATGCCATCAAACTCCTCACACCCGTGCCCTTGGGCCAAAAGTAGGAAGTCGATAGCCGCCCTATTTTGCAATGTTACATGCCTTATTGAGTCAGTTTCCATTAACAAAGCACTGAGTGCTGCAGAAGTGGCATTGGTTTGTTTCGCTAGCCAACATCCCAATTTATTTAAAGTGGTTAAGCCTTGGGCAGCAGCGACCCCAGGGGCAAGGAAAGAGGCTAGTATGGTTTTGTCTGCAGTCCAAAAATCCAATTGGTCATTGCACCCTTCCTGATATTTTCGAATCTGTCGTCTTATTCTATGCCGTTGGGTAAGGTTCAATATCATAGAAGTGTTGGGAGTTAGCAATGTCAGGCGCCCCAATGTGCAAGGACCACCTCTCAAACGGGAGGGAACACCTTGCCATGCACGATCACCACAAATCAAAAATATTCCTTTAGGTAGTCTTATTCGGACAATACTAGAGCGCGAGATGTTGCTCGTTGTATAATTACACCAATTGGTAGCATTCTGAAAAATGCCCAACGTGGGGCTTACATCCTGTGACCTGGTATCGTCCTGTCCTGTATAATTAAAATATAAACAGGTAGGGGCCGTAATGCATCCTAAAATATCCAACTCCTGCGGTTCCAACAACTCCTGTGGTCCGTGTGCTATCCATCCGTCCCACTTATCCATAGCTGCAGAGTTGTTTGTTACTTTTAAAAACAAGGCTAGATCAGGGGCGGTCTTCTTTACCACCATTGCCGAATCAGAGTCCCCTAAGGGCAGACCAACCAAGCATGTTGTAAACGGATTCTCAGCGGTGGATATAGATAAGCAAAGGTGGCCTTGGCCCGTTTGATTAGCTAGTGTAACCCAGATATTTTTTCTTGGTTGAACGGAGAACCATGCCTGAACCTGGCATAGCAAACACGTGACTATCAGACTCACGAACAACTTTCTTCCGCTTGTGGAGAGAGGTGCGCTCGGCATGGTCGAAGCCATTGACTTGGAAGCCATCTCACTCCGCTATCTCTAAGAATACAAGCATAGCCTCGACCAGTCATTTTTAACTCTGCAGGTCCTTTCCATTCTCCAGTGACCACATCTTTATACTGTACTAAAATTCTTTCCCCAGTCTGGGACACCCCAGATCGTAGACTTGAATTATGAATCACCACTGGAGGGTCTTCCCTGTCTCCTGTAAAACGCAAATAATTTAACACATACACCGCCTTTGCAAGTCGTTCTGTCATGTCCAGCACGCTTTCTCCTTTTTGTTTTTGCAAAAGCGCTTTCAATGTTTGATGTGCCCGCTCCACGACAGCTTGCCTTCTAGGGGAATGAGGAATCCCTGTAATATGTCGAATGCCCCAAAGCTGACAGAAGTGGGAAAAATTTCGAGACACATACGCAGGCCCATTATCCATTTTTAACTGTAAAGGAACTCCTAAGGGCATAATAGCAGCATGCATATGCTTGATAACATGTCGCGCTGTTTCTCCGTCTTGTGCGGTAGCCCAAATGCCATGCGAAAAGGTGTCTATCGAGACATGGACATATTTCATTTTTCCAGATTCTGGAACATGTGTCACATCCATCTGCCATAACTGTAACGATTGGAGACCTCTGGGATTAACCCCTATACCAATGCCCATCCCTGCTTTCTGGCAGCTGGGACAAGACTGGACAAAGCCCCTAGCATCTGTTACGGGAATATGGAACTGTTTTGCCAATGCCTTTGCTGACTGATGAAAAAAGTCATGTGACAGCATAGCTTGTTCAAATGTCTTTACCGCAGGTGCGATCCAGGCTGGAGCTACGAGGTGATCAGCGTGGGCATTTCCTATGGCTAAGCCCCCACAGTGCTGGTGGCTACAAACGTGTGTAATAAAATATGGCTGCTGTCGTTGGTTTAAATATCTCAACAGCTGCAGCAATAAGGAATATACTACTGGATTTTTGACTGCTTTAACCATGCCATGTTCAAGTCGCTGTACCGTGCCCACCACATATTGAGAATCCGAGACGACATTAACAGCCTCTTGAGACCATTTTTCGAATATCCAAAGGACTGCCCGAAGTTCCATAGCTTGTAAAGAATCTCCACACACCCCAGGTAACAGTTGATGTTTCCATTCGTCATTTTCCTGCCAAGTGACAGCCGCTCTATGGGATTTGCGTCCTCTGTTGGTAAAGACTGTCACCCTGTTCACTGGGGTCTCCGATTGCATAGGCATTTCTTCAAACTATTGATTAGCCAACAGTGACAATAATCTATCGGATGGATAGCTATTTGTAGCTATTAACGCATCCTAAAAAATCAGAGATTGCAATCTGAAACTCCAGAGAACTGGCCAACAACCAATCTAAGTACTTTTGAGATACAGGAACATAAATTATTACAGGTTCTAACCCAGATATTTCTACAATTCTTTGTCTTCCCTTAATAATGAGTTGTGCAAATAATTCATATCTGGTGACCACTGTTTTTCTGGGTTGATAGGAGAGAAAAACCCATTCCAATACTTTCAAACTGTCTGCCGTATTTCCTAACTGCATGATCAGTCCTAGTGGATGTTGCTGTTCCCCTCCTGAATTAACTATCATAAGCGAGATACTCTCAGTAGGTGAACATCTGTGAGCATAGGCTGTTGCTATCTTCTCAGCAATTTTCTGCAAAGCTTGGTGTTGATCCTCGTCCAGTTGACGGCACCCTGGAGCCTCCACTGAAGACCCCAGGAGCGGCATCAATGGCCTCAGATCATCATTAGTAATTCCGCAAATATTGCAAACCCACTGTATATCCCCCATTAATTTTTGGACATCAGAAAGATTTTCTATTTTTGAATTAATCTTTATTTTTTGTGGGCGGACCACTCCACTGGTAATAATCCAGCCCAAATATTGCCATGGTCCCTTGTTTTGAATTTTTTCCAGCGCTATTTTTAAACCCCGTTTTCCTAAATCATGCTCTAAGTGCTGTAGAATGTGGTCTGTATTCAATTGTGTCCCTGCTATTAATATATCATCCATATAGTGATAGATTATTAAATCTGGATACTTTTTCCGCACCGGCTCTAGAGCCCGTGCCACAAATGTCTGACACATCGTAGGTGAATTTTTCATTCCTTGCTGTAACACTACCCAATGATACCTCTTTGCTGGCTCTCCTTTATTTACCGATGGTACCGTGAAGGCAAACTTTTCTGCATCCTCAGCTGCTAAGGGAATGGTAAAAAAGCAGTCTTTTAGATCAATTATCAACAAATCCCAATCCTCTGTAAACATAACCGGAGAGGGTAGTCCAGGCTGTAATGTCCCCATGTCACACATTACCGCGTTGATTGCCCGCAAGTCGTGTAGTAGCCGCCATTTGCCAGATTTTTTCGGTATAGTAAACACAGGTGTATTCCACGGACTGGTCAACGGCACAATGTGCCCAGCTTCCAATTGTTCTTTCACCAAACTATTAATAATTTGCAGTCGTTCTTGCTTCAGCCGCCGCTGACCTATCCATACCGGTTTAGTTGTTTTCCAACTCAGTTCTAGGATTGGCTGCTGCTCAGTGACTGCCCCTAAAAAGGTGGTGTAACTAGTCGAGCCCCTATTTGACTAAGTAGGTCCCTGCCCACCAAGGCAACAGGCAAATGCATCACGTATGGTCACATAGAAACCGTTCTTCCATCTGGGAACATAAAAGCAATTACGTCTTTGCTCACCAACGTAGCTTGTGTCCCTCCTACTCCCATAATCCCTGTATTGGCTGGCATCAAGGGCCAGTGCTTAGGCCACCTATGATAGGAGACAATGGTGACATCTGCCCCTGTATCAATAACCATACCTAATCTAGTGAGTTGCCCATTGGGATGTCTTAATTCCATTTGTTCTTCAGGTTTTCCCCTACTAATATCTAAAGCCAACAAAACATCTGGCTGCCCTGTAGATCCAAAACATTATTCTTGTGCTAGCATTGGGCACTATCGATTTAAACTAATCAGTTGAGCGATTTTTGACCCTGCTAAGATTGTCAACGGAGGAGTAGGGTTATGTACCATAATTTTAATCACCCCATGATAATCAACATCAATCAACCCTGGGATTACAAAAATACCTCGCCTAGATGCCGAGGATCATCCTATTAATAGAGCACTTAAATTGTGATCTAAAGGTCCCCTGAGAGTTGATTCTATCACCTGCACATCAGTGTTGTCAGAGTGACAGCTACCGCTGTTGCCAGGTCCACTCCAGCTCTTCCGGAGGTGGCTGCGGAGCAGCTGTCCAAGCACCCTGATTTTGTATCATTGCGCGAGGGCGAGGCACACTCCGCATTCCATTTCCCTTTCTACAACATTCATTGGTGTTACAGGTGTATTTTTGGCATTGCTCATACCACTTTCGGAAGCCCTGCAACTGTGTTCTGGCCTCTGGATTAGTTGGAGGGTTTCTGCATTGTGCCTTAAGGTGTCCAAATCTCCCACAATTAAAACATCTTTTGTCTGATTTTCTTTGCCCCCCTTTTCCTTGTACAATCGGTTTAACTACAGCCCCCACTGCAGCGGCCATAAAAGCAGCCTTCTCCTGTTCAAGTACTTGATCGGCTACTTCCAACAGCTGCACCGCTGATGACCCATGAGGTAAATAGCTTAGGGCTTTCTTTGTCTTTTCGTTTGCATTATCAAAAGCGAGCATATCCAAAAATTTCACTTTCATATTGTTAGATAAATCTGGGTTGCCATTGATAGCCACATGTAGCCGATCAATAAACTTTGCATAAAACTCTGATGGCCCCTGTTTAACTGTCATAAAAGCGGGTGTCGATTTTTCATCATGCAGTGTCAATAAAATCATTAGTGCTAGTTCCTGACTTTTCCGTAACACTTCAGCCCGAAACTTTACTTGCCAATCAGGATTCGCATAGGGCCCTGCCCCAGTTAACATTTGAGCCTGCACCCCATATAAAGCATCTCCTTGTTGTCGTATCGTCACTGCTACCTCGTCACATGCCATCTGCCATCGTTGAAAAAACTGCAGTTGCTGTGATGGGGTACATAATGTTTGTACTATCATTTTTATATCATAGGGACACATTAGACTAGAGGCAAAGATGTGCTGTAACACGGAACTAGTATAAGGCGACTTCAGCCCATACTGGGAGATTGCTGTCTTAGCCTCCTTAATCAGCTTCCATTCTACCGATTCCCATATATTATCACCCTGTTGAGTAGTCACCACTGGGAAAACCATTGGTTTTACCAACTCCCCATCACAAATAGCTTCTCTCGCCACCTTCTTCCATCGTTGCACGGGCCCCCCTTCACCATATGTACCAATACCTCCCACTGCCCCTTCCTGCGCTGGCGCAGAGGGTAGCAGTGGGTCAAATACTGATATTCCTTCCTGACCTCCTGCCCCCACCCCACCCCACAGAAACAGACTTGTGGGTGGCGGTGGTGTTCTGGAGGCGGGTAGCACCATATGGTCCAGCCGAGTCTCTAACTGCTTCAGTCTTCCTGTCAGCTCCTGCAACTGTTGTTCCATTTTGCCACGGAGCTCCCCCTCATTAACTAGCCACGGTGACAGTGAAGGTTGTTCCGGCGACTCGCTCCGGGGACTCGTAAGTGGTAACTCCGGCCGTTCCTGGCTATCTTGCTCTGGCACCGCGACTACAGTTGGAATGGCCTCACTTCTTTTTGGGGGCACCCGAGGAACTACCGGACCCTCAAACATCATAGAGGTAGCGGTGCCTCTCGGATCCCCAAATTCACCTGACAGAGCTGCAAAGGCAGAAGCAGTAGCAACGAGTTCTGCCTTTAGTTCTTTTAATGTCTCTAGGATCAACCTCCAGAGCGTCGTAAATTTTATACTGTCTTTGTTGCCTGTGCTGACTTCCTCCCACAGTGCTGTGCCAATCCCTTCCCAAATCGGGATCTCAAAAGCCTCATTTACTGAGGGAACTAGTCCTTTTTGCCACGCCCATACCAATAATCTTTTTAGGCTGGCTTCCTCATACTGTACACCTCTCTTAGAGAGGATTAGTTGGAGGAGCTTAACCACTGCTTCTTCCTCTTTTGTTAGCGTGGACCCCATCTCCTCCCCAGCCGCTCACCTGATCAGGGTGAGATTCCAACAGTTTCCTCAGTTGTGCTAGTGACTTCCAGGCACCGGGGCAGTGCCTGCTACGGCTGGCTTCCGCACCCCCTTTGCTGTCTCTTCTGCTCCGGGAAGCATCAATGAGAGGGTCCCTGTTCAGGCGCCACCTGACACGGAAGTCTCGGACACGACGTGTACGACCAATATGATCGGGTCAATGCCATTTATTGTCTTGTCTGACTCCAATATATATCATAATTTTCGCTTAGTCACTGCGCACACACTCATGATTGGTTACAGCTTGTTACACACATTATTGCAATTGGCTATATACAAGATATCACGCGCTGTCCACGCGCCCCTCACACAGTCAGGATTGCTGCTTGCAGGTGTCCCTGTTTTTCTTGCTTCTTCTTAGCTGTTTAGCACAGCTCCTTCTCCTCAAGGCTGAGCCCTGGA
This sequence comes from Phaethon aethereus, assembly GCF_964289735.1. NCBI lineage: Eukaryota > Metazoa > Chordata > Aves > Phaethontiformes > Phaethontidae > Phaethon > Phaethon aethereus. The sequence continues at coordinate 21,667,969 of NC_138578.1, forward strand.
GATGTCCAGCTGTTTACCAGCTTCCCAATGCCACAGCTCCTTCTCCTTAAGGTCGAGCCGTGCAGCTCAACGCCACAGCTCCTTCTCCTTAAGGTTGAGCTGTGCAGAGTGATCCCAACACCCAACAAGTACACATATGTTGAATAAAGGTTCGGAATTCTGGGATATATCATGTTTCTACGGGGTCCCATGTTGATGACTTACAACTAATTGTCCATGAACGATTCATTAGGGATCTATCCTCAAGGGGCAGGGGATTTGTTTCTCGTGCATCAATTATACTACCTGAATTGAACAAAAAATGTTTAAGGGATCAAACACATCCATAACAAAAGCGGTCATGGTGAGGATAACCACCCCATTTGTCAGGAATTTGAATACACCAACACGGGAATGTTATATTCATGGTGTATGGGTTCACCATGCGGGGAAGGTGTCCCACCAACGTACAAGATTACAAGGGCTCTCCACCTCCTGGGGACACCACTTCCAATTCAGTATAAGCTTACAAGGGATCTTCACCTCCTGGGGACACAATGTCCAATTCTTTTGGGCTGCAAGGTGTGCATTTGAAGTTCTCTTGTGGAGCTGTTTCTTCTAACAGATAGCATTCCACATGTCTTTCCAGGTGGTGTTAATCAGAAATCGAGAGGCCACTGGAGACGGTATGTGCCAAGTTGTCCCACTACAGTCTTGAAATGGGGATGAGTCAGCTCCCCACAAACATTTTCCCTTCTCATGTGTATTTTGCATACACTTTTGGTTTAACATCTCTACCTTAAAATTCATGAGAAATTTAGACAAATGATGGAGAACTCAAGGCCCACTGACATGGACGTGGGGAGGTCCACACAAACACCTTGGTCTGTCAAATTCCAGATTTGGATAAAAGCAGTAATCAGTTCCTATGCCAAGTTGGGTTGGTTATTCAAATTCCCAGTTGACTGAGACAAGATTATACATCCACAAAGTAAGAATATAAACTTCTCTCACACCATTTTTCTCTAGTAAAGAACAAAAACAGGCCTAATAAAATCAAACAAACAGTGCAAAGAATGACCCACTCAACCACCAAAAGCATAAATCCAACAGTGGTCTTCTGACAGCCTGTAAAATATATACATAAAGACAAACAATGTTTAGAAGGGTGGGACAATCCATTGGGTATGAATTCAGTGATCATTCCTGTGTGTGTTGGTAGCCACCCAAGTATGAAGATTGAATGGGTTTTTTAAGATTAGGGGCACAGCTCCCAGCTGTAGGCAGGTCCACCAGAACTGATTGACCTGGGTAATGGTGTGGGTTCACAGGGTGCTTAATTACCTTTTTCCCAGGGAGTATGGATGGAGGCTTAGGACAGAACATGGTAAGTCGTGGGCATCCATTAATTCCCTGCTGGCTATTGACTCTATATACTGCATCAGACGCCCGCTGTGCCCACCCAGGTTTGTGAGGTTTCAGGGTCCACTTCAAGAGCCCATTAGTCTATTCAGCAATGTTATTCACCTATGGTTAATATGGTATGTGAAAAATCCATTGGATTTCAAGAGTGGATCCACTCTTGAACCAACCCTGTCAGTAAAGTGGCTTCCATTATCCAACTGGATTGGTTGGGGTTTGGGTAAACAGCTAAACCACAACTTCAATCCCCTGACAGTACTATCTCCCATTACCTGTCGTACTGCTTCTGCTTGGGTTAACCCTGACACCACTTCAACTCCTGCTAATATAAATTGTTTTCCTGCAGAGGTCCAAAATGGGCCAATGTTGTCCACCTACCAGGTGTCCCACAACCCTTTATATCTCTTAAGTGTAGAAGTCAGTCCTTAAGAGGGTTGTGTTCTCCTAATCGAGTGTGGCATAGGCCGCATGCAAAATAATGGTGTTACACAACTCCCTGGTAACAGACCAACTTCTGCTAATTGCCGACTTGAACAGATCTTTACTTCCCTAATGGCCTCACTTTACATGCAACCATTCCAACAAATGTTCCTATTTTTCCACCTCATTCTCTATGGTCACCACTGCTAAGCAGGTCAGTGAGTCCACCTGATTATTCAAAAGGTGATCAGGATAATCCCCTGTCTGGTGTGCAGCAAGCCATCCTACTAGAAAGGACTTCTGTTTAGTGACATTTAACACTTCTTCCCATTTTTCTCGTTGCCACACTGGTACCTGATTGAATTCCCATTGGTTTTACTCCCAGAATGTTCTCTCGATGAGTGGTTATAGTCCTCCTAGAAGAGGCCCCAGCTATGGTCTCCACTCGGCTGAAAGCCATTGCCAGAAGGGATGTGGTGATCCAGATGGACATCCCACTCAAACCTGTGGCTGTCCAGGTGACCAGCTCCAAGGAGTGCCTGAGCCTGTCACTTGTGCCAGAGGCCAGTGGAGATAACACCTGTGTGAGGTACGACCAGGTGAATGATCTGCTCAGCCTGGTGGCAAAGCTGAAAGAGGATGTGGAGAGGTTAAGGAGTATGAGGGGAATGTGAGAGGGAGATAAATTGGTGGAGCCACACTGTACCGTCCCTGAGATAAAGGCAGCAGATGGAAGCCCCACAAGCAGCAGAGGATCCCCTACCCTCTTGCCACAAGGCAGAAGGAGAGGACCTAAGAGATGAGGGGGAATAGAAACAGGTCCCTGCTTGGGGCCGCAAGCAAATCCCCTCCCAGCCTCCCTCACCTTCCCAGTTGATCTTACACAACAGATACGGAGCTCTGGAACTTGGGACCAGGCAAATGAGGATTGTCGTGTGCCAGTCATAGACTGGAGCGAGGTTTTGTTCGTATTCTCAGGAACACATTAAGATGCAAAACGGAGTCAAGCGTCAGGTAACTTTATCTGCCTGACAAAAGGTTCGCAAATGCAAGGGAAAGAGAAAAAAAAGGAAAAAAAGAAATAATTAGTTGCAATAGCTACCACCAAGGAGCTGCGGTGTCCCGACAGTCCGATTTGGTGGGAGAATGTTAACCCGTTTCCCTCCTGTCGCCAAACACCTGTCCATTTTCTTGCAGTTCAGTCTGTAAGATTCTCTCTCGGTCAACTAAACAAACAAGTCCTGTGCAACATGTCTTTTACACTTTGACAAAGAGAGGAGGGGGGAGATAGAGAGAGAGACACACACAGACAGAGAGAGAGAGAGAAAGCGCACAAAGAAGATATCACTACCTGTGGATCCAGCGGTGTCCCGTTGGTCCTCTTGATGTTCCTTGGTGGTTGGGGTCCCCATTTTCACTTCTGATGGCATCATTTTTATACAGTCCAAGTCCCACAATCTCCGTATTCCAAGAAACTTCGTGCATATGCAACAGGCTGATGCAATGGGCAACGGCACATCTGCAGGCCTTGGTGTCTTCTCTCATCATATCTCTGCTCTGCAGGAACCAGTCATTGCGCCGGCACCGTATCTCTGCTCCGCGGGAACAGGTCCTTGCGCCTGCACTGTATCTCTGCTCTGTGGGAACCGGTATCTCGTTCTTCTCTGTGGTCCACTCTATACTAAGACATGTTCGAGCCGTTATACCAAGAGAGGTGTGGGTTCCTTGGAACCGCGAAACGTTTGAGACAGAAATTGCATATTGGTCTGCCACAAGGATATAGATAAAGGTCCATCCAGGGGGTTGCCTAGGGTGGGTCACTCAGCCCCACGCATTATGACTACCTCTGTCAAGAAAAATAGGAGGGTAATTGTCGTAGGCAATTCCCTTCTGAAAGGAACCGAGGGCACAATAGGCCAACCAGACCCTACCCACAGGGAAGTCTGCTGCCTCCCTGGGGCCCTCGTTAGAGATGTTACTAGGAAACTCCCTGGTCTGGTATGGCCCACTGATTAATACCTGCTGTTGGTTATGCAGGTTGGCAGTGATGAGGTTGAACAAAGAAGTCTAAAAACGATTAAAATGGACTTCAGAGCACTGGGATGATTGATTGAAGGATCAGGAGCACAGGTAATTTATCAATTTAATTTCATCAATCCCTTCCATGGCAGGGAGGAATACTGAAAGGAACAGGAAAACACACCTATGGCTCAGAGGTTGGTGCTGTCGGCACAATTTTGTTTTTTTTGATCATGGGGAGGTTTACATGGCACTGGGCCTGTTGGCAGCACATGGAGTTCAACTATCTCCAAGGGGGAAAAGGATTCTCACTTATGAGTTATCGGGGCTCATCAAGAGGGCTTTAAGGTAGATTTGAAGGGGGAATGGGATAAAATCAGGCTCACTAGAAATGCGCCTGGGGGTAGTATTCTGATTTTGGGGGTGAAATCGATAGCCCAGCTCAAGTGCATCTACAACAATGCATGCAGCACAGGCAGCAAACAGTAGGAGCTGGAAGCCATTGTGCAGCAGGACAGCTATGACTTAGTCGCCATCATAGAAACATGGTGGGATGACTCACACAACTGGAGTGCTGCAATGGATGGCTACAAGCTCTTCAGAAGGGATAAGCAAGGAAGGAGAGATGGTGGGGTGGCTCTGCATGTTAGGGATTGTATAGAAATCAACGATTGTGATGACAACGTCGAGTGCTTATGAGCAGGCAGTCCCCATGTGCTGTAAGATGAGCTGGCAGGGAAGACGATTGGCCTGGCTGAACAAGGAGATTTTGCTGGGACTCAGGAAAAAAAAGCCTTTACCACCTTTGGAAGAAGGGGCAGGCAACTCACAAAGAGTACAAGGATCTCATTAGGTCAAGCAGGGACAAAATTAGAAAGGCAAAAGCCCAGCTAGAACTCAGTCTGGCCGCAGTCATAAGGGTAACAAAAAATGTTTTTACAAATATATGAACAACAAAAAGAGAGCCAAGGAGAGTCTCCATCCCTTACTGGATATGGCGGGGAACGTTGTGTCCAAGGATGAGGACAAGGTTGAGGTACTTAATGCCTTCCCTGCCTCAGTCTTTAATAGCCAGTCCAGGTATCCGCAGGTTATTCAGCCCCCTGAGCTGGAAGATGGGGATGGAGAGCATGATAACCCCCCCACAATCCAGGAGGAAGCAGTTAACCACCTGCTATGCCACGTGGACATTCACAAGTCTATGGGGCCTGATGGGATCCACCCAAGAGTACTGAGGGAACTGGTGGCGGAGCTTGCCACGCAACTCTCCATCACTGATCGGCAGTCCTGGTTAACAGGGGAGGTCCCAGGTGACTGGAGGCTTGCCAATGTGACGTCCATCTACAAGAAGGGCCATAGGGAGGATCCTGGGAACTACAGGCCTGTCAGCCTGACCTCAGTACCAGGGAAGATTATGGAGAGGTTCCTCCTGAGGGCGCTCATGGGGCATGTGCAGGACAACCACAGGATCAGGCTTAGCCAACACGGGTTCATGAAAGACAAGTCCTGCTTGACCAACCTGATCCCATTCTATGACCAGGTGACCCGCCTAGTGGATGAGGGAAAGGCTGTGGATGTTGTCTACCTGGACTTTAGTAAAGCCTTTGACACTGTCTCCCACAACATTCTCCTGGAAAAACTGGCAGCTCATGGCTTAGAGAAGTGTACCCTTCACTGGGTAAAGAACTGGCTGGATGGCTGAGCCCAGAGAGTTGTGGTGAACGGAGATAAATCCAGTTGGTGACCAGTTACAAGAGGTGTTCCCCATGGCTCAGTTTTGAGGCCAGTCTTGTTCAATACCTTTATTGATGATCTGGATGAGGGGATTGAGTGCTCCCTCAGTAAGTTTGCAGATGACACCAAGTTGGGTGGGAATGTTGATTTGCTTGAGAATAGGAAGGCTCTGCAGAGGGAGCTTGAAAGGCAGGATTGATGGGCCAAGGTCAACTGTATGAGGTTTAATAAGGCCAAGTGCCAGGTCCTGCACTTGGGTCACAACAACCCCTGCAACGCTACAGGCTTGGGGAGGAGTGGCTGGAGAGCTGCCTGGTAGGAAAGGACCTGGGGATGCTGCTTGACAGCTGGCTGAACATGAGCCAGCAGCATGCCCAAGTGGCCAAGGCCAACAGCATCCTGGCCTGTATCAGAACTAATGTGGCCAGCAGGAGTAGGGAAGTGATCGTGGCCCTGTACTCGGCACCGGTGAGGCCGCACCTCAAATACTGTGTTCAGTTTTGGGCCCCTCACTACAAGAAGGACGTTGAGGTGCTGGAGTGTGTCCAGAGAAGGGCAATGAAGCTGATGAGGGGTCTGGAGCACAAGTCTTATGAGAAACGACTGAGGGAACAGGGATTGTTTAGTCTGGAGAAGAGGAGGCTGAGGGGAGACCTTATCACTCTCTACAACTACCTGAAAGGGGGTTGTGGTGAGGTGGGTGTTGGTCTCTTCTCCAAAGTAACTAGCAATAGAATGAGAGGAAATGGCCTCAAGTTGTGCCGGGGAGGTTTAGATTGGATATTAGGAAAAATTTCTTTACTGAGAGAGTGGTCAAACATTGGAACCGGCTGCCCAGGGAGGTGGTGGAGTCACCCTCACTGGAAGTATTCAAAAAACATGTGGATGTGGCAATTCAGGACATGGTGTAGTAGGCATAGGTTGATGGTTGGACTTGATACTAAAGGTCTTTTCCAACCTTAATGTTTCTATTATTCTGTGATTCTGTGAATCCATGTAACTAAACATTGGTTCTCTAGTCTCAGCTTCTCTAATAACCATGCTCCACACAGCAACCAATTCTCCCAGCTGAGCACTTCTCTCACTTTCCAACACAATCTGGTCCCTGGAATCAACATGCTAGGCTACTACTCGGTATTTCCACATCTTTGCCTCTTTTCTAGAGGATGTGTCAGTGAACCATATGCTCTATTAAGTGGGGTTCAAATGGAGGGGCAGGTGTTATGTAATAAAGAGGAGGTTCCTGATCTGGTTGATTACTGGGTCGTTGTTGTATTTGGAGTATTTTGGGTGCTCCCTCCTCTATGTGATGCATATGGCAATAATGATCTAATTGTGCATACCACTTTCTTACCATTTCTTGTTCCACAACACCCACAGGGGGTGGGGTTCTGGCCAATACTGGTTTCAAGACCTTAAAAGGTCCTCATAGAATGATTGGTTGTTGCTGTATGACTTTTTCAGCTTCCTGTAGAGCTAGACTAACCGCAAAAAAACCCTCTCCCAAATTGAATATTGTTTTTCTGCACCTTTGAAACTGCGTGAATAAATACTGATAGGGCAAGTTGGACCCTCAGATCCACATTGCCACATATGTGTGGACAGTCCATGAATTGCAAAGACCCATTCGATATGAAGTGGATCTATCCGGTGTATTTGCCCTAAGGCCTGATATACCCCAGCCTCAAAGATTAACAACTTTAAGCCTTCTTCATGAGTGGGAGTCCAATCCCAAGTGGTCCTTTTGCATGTCAAATTGTATAGGAGGTGGGCTATGATGGAAAAATCTAGGATGTGTTTCCTCCAAAATACCAGCAGCCTAGGGCATGTTATAGCTCCTTCTTACTTCCAGGCATTTTTACTTGCTCAAGGGTAGTCAAGGTTTGGGGGGAATACACACTGTTCCTCCCCTGCACCAGATACCCTTGGAAAATGGGAGTTGTACCTAGGAAATGGAATTTGGAGCCCTAAATTTTCTAGGTGAGTAATTATCTCCATTTGAGTTTGTCCTACCATGGGGGCGTCAGGGCTGACAATCAATATATTGTTGATATATTGATATACTTCGATCCCCTGCCTGGAGTAACTTGGGCAAGCTCTTGTGCCAGCGTGTAGTGAGCAATGGTCAGCGAGTGGCAATATCCTTGGGAAAACCTGTAAAAGTGAATTGCACACCTTCCCAGGTAAAGGCAAAATGATCTCTGTCTGCTTCCTGTAAGGAGACGATGGAAAACCTATCTTTTACATCAATGTTTGCTACAATCTTGTGGGCTTGGTCCTGTATGGTCATACTTAGTTTGGCCATGTTAGGTACTACAGCTGTCAAGGGGCCTGTGTTGGCATTTAGACACCAATAGTCAATTGGCAGTCACCATTTTCCACTGGGTTTATGGACTGGCCATACCAGAGACTTAAAACGTGAATGAGTTGGGACAATTATACCTTGTTCTCACAGTTCAGTTATCACATGAGTGATTCCCTGCCTTGCCCCTAAAGGTAGGGCATAGGGTTTTATATTAACGATTTTGGAAGGAGGAAGCACAGGTGCCAGTTTTAAAAGTCTTATGGAGGCAATGGAGAATCTTAATTACCCAAAATGGGGTAGACTCCTTTTGAGTGTATCCATGCTTTCCCCTTCAATAAATCAAGTCCTAAAATGTTTGTAGGCAAAATACCCAATATCATCATGACCTCAACAGGAGATGTGTCTCTGGGTAGCCAGCACCTGACTTGAGCCTTTGGCTGTGATTTGGAGTTTCCAAAAACATGTGTGACCCAAATTTGTTTTTTGTCGGCAACTATGCCATTGCCGTTAGTGATATCTGCCCGAAGTGCTGACATTTGAGCACCTGTGTCTACAAGAAATGTAATTGGGTTTTTAGAGGGAACAAGGGGGAAAGTAATCAACAAATCCCCCCTATTACTTTCTGTGAGCTTTCTTAAATGGACCCACTGGCCATTCCCCAGCTCACTTGTTGGGGGTGACACATCCAGTTTCCCATCCCAAGACCAACCAAGTTCTTTTCAGGGGCAGTGGGTGCCTTGGAGGCAATTATTGCCATGTCATCAGATTGGGGTTTTGCCCTCATACTCTCTTGAGCGGGCTGTTCAGTTTGGGGGGAGGACCTTCCTTTTGTCTTTCCATGCTCTAATGAGCTTTTCTAAGGCCATAGTAGGCATACTGTCCATTAAGTCCTGGGGAATTCCCTTTTTGATTCCCTCAGCCCATAATAGGTTTCAACCCCCTGAGGTTCACCAGCAGGGGTGTGTGTGCCAATTTTCCCACTGTTCCACTCTTCGCACAGCAGTCTTTGATTTTGTAGCTGCCCCTGTGATCCCCATCCTTCTATCATAATTCATTAACTTTTGGGCTACCTCTCCACAAGTCATGGGTCCTCCTCCTTGGGCTCATCCTCCTCTTTCTGGGGCTAATGTGTCCCGCAAATGGTCTTGTAATTGTATTGCATATGGTTTCAAAGGATCAGGCAGGCCCTGAATCAGGGGAGTCATTCTGTTTGGGTTAGCACTTAATAACGTTGGGGAAGGCTGTTGAGGGACTAAACACGTATCATGCATCAACTGAAGACAAGCAGCGCTCTGCAAACTTTCAATCAAATGATTTATAGTTGGGGTCTCAATACATACTGGATCCCCCCTTTCCAAGGGGTCCAGACCCCCTGCCCCTGATAGGCAGCTCGTTGGGTCATCAGTAATTAGGACCATGGCTCTCTTGGGTCATCAGTAGTTAGGAAAAACCCTCGTTCCCAGTACCCCTGGGCCTCATCCGCTGACAGCAAAACTCAATCACCACTGGTCAATGATACTTACCATACCTACTCCATCTCAGTTTCTTGAGCTAACCTGGTGTATTTTTCCTGGATTTTCAACGTTTCAGCCACTGAGTACGGCACCATCCGGATAGTAACTTGTGGGGCACCCCCACCTCGGCCATTATTGGTAAAGGTTTTGGTCTTAACTACTGTCCTCATCACTGCTTCCTCATTCTTGGGGTAAATATTTCTCGGCTACTTTCCAATTCCCTAACCAGGTACAAGGGTCTTAAGTCTTGTTTCTTGGACAAATGTGCCAAGCTTGTAAATCCTGGTTTGTTATTTGGAACAGAATCAAAATCTGTCCAGTCAGGAGACCCTTGTCCCCTTTCCTCTAACTCGAACCGTAACATTTTTTCCTGGTCCAGCACATCTAACAGAGCCATGTGGAGTCACTGAGTGCTATTTTGTTCAGTGGCTAGTTGGCTTTGCAGGATTTTTATGTGTTCTTGCAAGGATTTAATCGCTTCATCATTAGTTTGTTTATTCAGGTGCCTCTCCTTTGTTACCATTAGTGCTGGTCCCAATGCAGCACACACCATGGCTTTTCCTTTTCCCGGTCACACATTTTGTTCCTTCCTAAGTGTGTTGATTCTATCCATTACAGCTTGTGGATCATGCCAATTAATATGAATCCATGCCATTCCAGGTGGGGAAGGGCATGATTTATATTCCTTCAATTTTTCAATAACAGGGGAGCAGTCAAGAACCAGCATTTCCAGGGTAGCCATGGCTTGCCACTGCTTGAACCTCTCCCAGCTTATTACTGAGACATCACTTCCCAGGTCTCTCTGCCCCTATGCACCGGGTGGAGCGTTAGTATCCCTTAAGGCCTTCCAACATGGAAGGGGTCTTGTCTGTGACACCAATTAATATGTCACATCCCACCTGTGGGGAGGGGGGGGGCATGACTCATATTCACAAATCCCCTCAGTGTGGATTAAGGTGAGATAACACTCAAGGCTCATGCATAAACATCAACTTTAATGGGAAATCTCTATAGTACAAATATTCTGTAAACATTGCCCCCCTCACAATTATATCTACCTAAGCTGTGTGGCATTATGGGAAATCAAGGTAAGCCTTGCATTACTTAACGACTTTAAGAGAAAAGAGAAAGAGAAGAAAAAAGATAAAGAGAGCGGGAGAGATCACCAGTCCTGAATCCAGTGTTGGACCTGCCAACGAGTGTATTCAGTGTAGAGAGCCCCAGAGACTCATACATGTCCCTGTTTCTGGGCTCCAGTCCTGGGTTTCTGGAACCTTCTCTCACCCCAGTCCCAGGAGTGGTTGAGACAGCCGTCAGTCAAGTCAGGAGAAGTTACACTAGGTCCCACCCTGTGACTTAACCTTCTTTGGGCTCACAGTACAGTCACTTCAGGCTTGTCCATTTACAATGCATTAGGCTGGGATGCTAGTTGTCTCAGGATTGTTCCAATTGCATGGCCTCTTGAAGGTCCAAAGGCACACATAATTGTCTGCCTCCACTTCTGACTTCAGAGAAGCCTACCTTACATATGTGATGTGACAAGAAGATGAATGAGTCAGAAGATGGGAGCAGATCATAGAGAATCACATCAAGATTATTTTTAGGGGTAAGTTTTAAATCTGTGGGTCAGGATCTGGATCAGTTCTTTATCCAGGAACAGGTATGGCTATGGCCAAACTGGAGACAGTTACAATATAGCTCAAGTAGGGACTAAAAAGCCAAGCCATTGAAGCTGATTTAATGGAGCCCCTGGGCCCCTGCACAAGGCTGTGGCCGGTGGCACGGGTGAGGCTGATCATGGCTATTAACACCCATTAGTGCAGTCAGTTTCAGCTAATATTAACAAAGTATGATCTGCAAGTGGACAAAGGACCAGAGACACCTGTTCTGACTATCTCTTGGATAGGCACAGAGGTATTTCACTGCCTTTTCCACTCATAATTCCCCATCTAAATTGAATGACGAAAACTTTTGAAATCATGCTCCCATTAAAACTGATAATGAGAAACTTTTGACTTTATGAGAAGAATGATCTCTTGAAGGTGGTAGAGAGGACGGGGGTTGAGGAGGAGTGATAAACAGGAGGTAATATAAAGTTTTCACACACAAACTTTACATACCTTTAACCCTCAGGTAAAAGTATCCCTGCACTTAGACAAAATTTCCCAGTGGGTTCTAAATTTTAAACAAGTACAGAAGTAGCATTTTGGAGCAGTGAAATATTTTTCTTAGCATGCAAAGGTGTTATTAACTGGTGCTCTGTTAAGAAATGTTGGAATCTCCTTCAGGTTGCTTCATGGTGACCCATTGACACCCTGCCCCTTGACCAATATTTGCAGTGTAGACACCCTGCCCCTCAAATGACATCGGCAGTTGTGGTGGGTTGACCTTGGCTTCTGCCAGGTGTCCATCAAGCTGCTCTATTACTCCCCTTCCTCAACTGGACATGGGGGAGAAAAATATGATGAAAGGCTTGTGGATTGAGATAAAGACAGGGACATCACTCAGCAATTACTGTCACAGGCAAACCAGACTTGACTTGGGGAAATTAATTTAAACTATTGTGAATCTAAATCAGAGTAGGATAAAAACACCTTCCCCTCACACCTCGCTTCTTTCTGGGCTCAGTTTCACTCCTGATTTCTCTGTCCTCCCCATGAATGGTGCAAGGGGGTGAGAAATGGGGGTTGTGGTCAATTCATTAGGTTACCTCTGCCACTCCTTCCTCCTCACCCTCTTCCCCTGGTCCATCATAAGGTCCCTCCCATGGGATACAGTCCCTCAAAAAACACCTCCAATGTGTGTCTTTCCCACTGAGAGAAGGGGTTAAGGGAATCTCAGCAGTTAATTAGTAGATAAGGTTTGAAATCTTGTTAGCTATTGCGTAAAGTAACTAAAGCAGGAGATTTGTAGTTCCTTACAAAGACAGTTCCTGATAAACTAACAGGAGCAAGAAGATTTGTGGCTCCTCACAAGGACAGTCCCTGATAAGAATTAGGAACTTGCCTCAAGAAACTAGCTAAAACTGACCCTGCAATTTGAGTAAGAACCAAGGAACAACCGAGTCTGCGCAGGGTCAAAAGGTTACCAGTGGTGACAAAGAGGAACCACCAACCTTCATCCCCATGACCCCTGACTACCACCACTAGGAGACAATGTGCAAGTGCAGATGGGAGGGGTTCATGGAAATAACATCTGGGAACTCATTTCAATACGAAGCAGGGACAGATCATGCATATGCATAGGCATATTGCGAAACTTTATGTATGTGAAACACTTTGCTGTATATATTCGAAGTAAGTGCCATGTTAGGGTGCACACAGTTTTTGGTGGGACTACCCCCCCGTGCTGCCCAGCACTGAATAAACATACCTACTTTACAATCTTACAGATTGTGGAGTCTGTTTTCCGCATGTCACCACAGGCTGCAGTTCTTCAAGAACTGCTCCAGCATGGGTCCTTTCCATGGGGTGCAGTCCTTCAGGAACTGACTGCTCCAACGTGGGTCCTCTGTTGGGACATGGGTCCTGCCAGAAAAACTGCTCCAGTGTGGGCTCCTCTCCATGGGCCACAGCTCCTGCCAGGAGTCTGCTCCAGGGTGGGCTCCCCACGGAGTCACAGCCTCCTGAATGGCACATCCATCTGCTCCGACGTGGGGTCCTCTGCAGGCTGCAGCATAGATATCTGCTCCACCATGGACCTCTATGGGCTGTAGCGAGACAACCTGCATCACCATGGACTTCACCATGGACTGCAGGGGATTTTCTGCTCTGGCACCTCCTTCCCCTCCTTCTTGGTGTCTGCATAATTCTTCTCACATATTTGCTCTCCTCTCTCCCAGCTCCTGTTGCACAGCAGTTTTTACCCTTTCTTAAACATGTTACCACAGAGGTGTTATCATCGCTGATTGCCTCAGACTTGGCAAGCCACAGATCTGTCTGGAACAGGCTGGAACTGTCAGACATAGGGGCAGCTTCTGGCATTTTCTGACAGAAGCCACCCCTGCAGCCTCCCCATTACGAAAACCTGGACACGTAAACCCAACAGAGCAATGTAGACAGGATGCTGCCCACATTATTCATCTAAGTTATGATTCTCTCAAATCATAGTACCATTGGATGAGCCAAGGGGCAGCACCGCTCTTACCTGCATTCAAAAGCCATTTGCATGAGTGGGTGTTGCTGCTAGATGACCTGGACACCAGATGGTCCTGGTGGTTCATGGCATCACTTATGATCCTATATTTACTACCGGTGATTAGGTGAGTCATCATATAGGCTCATCTTTCCAACTGCTTCAGTGAGACTTTGCTTCAGAGCATGTTGTCAGACTCCATTACTGTTCAGACCACACTTGTGCTCTCATCCACTGTGCTATTTCTCTTGCAAGGGAAAACTGAAGCTGCCTTTTTCTTATGCGCTTGAAATCCCATGGATATTAAGTAGAAGAAATGTGAGCTTCCCTGTGTTGGAAGCTGAGCTGAAAATATTGTAGCATCAGGTTTTCTTGAGAGGTTTTTTTGGACTAGCTGGACATACAGTATGAACAGACTTCTCTGTGTTTTTTTCAGTTTTTCCACTGCCATTCACTGATAAAACCAGCAAGGGCAGAGGCGTGTGAAAATAATTAAGGCAACAAATAATATAATCTGTGCTTTTTCAGAGCTCAGAAGTTTGCCTTTGGCTCAGCAGGAGTTTTGAGGAAAGTTTCAAACTAGAATTACTACTCTACATGGTGTTGTAGGGTTTTTTACCTGTGTCGACCCAGTGTTTTTTATGTCTGCCTCTCTTCATTTCTTGTAATAGCATTTGCCAGCCTTTGCAAGTGTCTTGTTGAGTAAAGAGTGATGCAGGGGTCTTTGGAGGTACGAGAGTGAATTTCAGAGTTCAAAGAACCTGGAGCTGACTAGATGTGGAATGTCACTGGCAAGAAACAGAGCATGGGGAGAAGATGGAGCCACTTCAACTTTCGGTATCCTGAACACAGATGTACCGCAGAACTTGTTTATTCCTCTTCTTCCTGTCTATTACATTTATTCTGAAGTTTTGTGTGTGGCTTCCAGCCTCCATGTATTTGGTGTTGGGTTCTTTCTCTCTGACATTTACAACAGAAAAGTGTGGCCACTCCAGATGCTGATTTGAAACAGTCTGAGCTGTGTTTCTGGTGAGGGAGATTTGATAGCACCATCCTAGCTCAGAGTGATTTGTCACAAGAGTGAGACATTGCAGACTGAAACCCCAATCCAGCAAGTCTCTCCCTGAGTTATGTGTTTGACAATTCATATTTACAATGAAGGAGCTCGCCCCTTGATATAAATCTTTTCAGTCCAGTTGTCTTCAGTCCTTCCCATCCTAAAATCACTCGCAGTAACCAGCTTCCCATAGGTCACTGTAAAGAGAGAGGAATCGGAGCACTCCCCTCACAGTCCCCACCCAAAACATCCAGCTTTCTAGACCCTGCACACATGCACCCAAAAATTTACTACATCTACTATGACAGATGTCCTCGGAGAAATTACATGGGTGAAAACAAGTTCCAAGGAACCATAGGCATCTGCAAAATACAAATAGGGATGTTTAGCTCAAATACTAGAATTTCCTGACTCAAGGCAGATAACTTATGGCACATTATACACCCCATCTCAAACTTGATTTCCTTTGCCTTTTGCAGGTGAGAAATCCTGTCTTGTTCGTCTGCTCTTGCCCAACAAGCTTAAGACCTTCTCTTTTACTATCACATCCTTGGCTTGTCAGTAAAGACCCATTTTCACCCATCAAATTATCTGGCTAGTGTAACAGAGTTAAACTTGCAGCCGGTCTTTGAAGTCTGATCCTCTTGTCACCCAGATGTCTCAGTTTCTGCTGAGCTTCTCTGCCAAATAGTCACAGCTCTCCATACAGGTGGCAGAATGTATGACCTGATAATGTTTACTGGTGACAATACAGTTGCCCACTGCCTTTGGGGATCCCTGACTAGGTGCTTAGTGCTTGTACCACTCTAGGCCAGGTGAGGAATAAGAGGAGGTGTAAAAGAAAGTAGCCTACGTTTATAGCTGGGTTGTCTTTATTGACTTCAAGATGTATTTGAAATTACCAGAAAGCTGCTAAGAATCTGTGTTTTTAAGGGAAGCAGTCATATCCTCTAATCCCTTCTGTGCAAGGAAAAAATTATGTGCCCACTGGCTTTCTCCTTTTTTTCCCCTGTTGTTTGTTTCTTACAAAACCTTCAAACCATATTAATTTTTAAACAAACAAAAAAAATTAAGTGCTGCTCCCCTTCAAATTTTCACTCTTTGAAGTTATTTAAATATATGTTTGTTGGGAGAGTTAGGAGGAAAGACATAGAGCTGGGGCCTTTAGACATTCTCACACCAGAAAGAAAGTGTAAGGTTTATACCTGTGTTCTGGGAACAAAATTACATATTAATATTCTGGATGTCCTTTTATGTGATTTCTCATTTATTTACAGAGATGTATCTATGTACTTAAATGTAATTCTCCTGAGAGATTTTAACATACTGGTCCTACATTCAATTCCTTGCATTAATCCTGGGAGTTGATCAAATAACCACCCATTGAGGGATTTTTGTATTCATTGAGTGCTCAGGAGCTGGAATATTTCTCTTCCAGGACAATCGATGTAATTGGAGCACAAGGAGGAGGAGTGCAATGGATGGGAAAGCAAGGGGCATCTTCATTTCTTGTCATGGGAATTCAGCACATCTCTAAAAAGGACACAGCTGCAGACAAATACCACTGATTATCTACCACTGTCTTTTGTTTGTTCTTAATTATTGCTAGTTAATTATTGTTAGACCTTGCCCAAGTATGTAGAATAGAAACCAGGAACCTGGCGGGAACCTTTGTTAATGTCTACTCAGAATATAAACGCTATCTGGGGCTGACTGGCAGGGGATGAGACTTGCTGTAAATTCCTGAACAAATGGCTCCCTCTGCAGCCAGGAAAAGGGGAGCTGGGTCGTAGGGGAAGCAGAGCCCAGACACTGTTGAGGAAACCCATTCCTGATGTGCGAATACAAGTCCCTCCTCTTGCAGGAGCAGTCTTTAAGTTTGGTTGTACAGGCTGGGAGAAGAGAGGTGTTCAGCAGTGAAGGGGTGACAGGTTTCTGCCTCTGAGCCATTTGTCAAACAGCTTGGGATGGCCACAGTCTTCATGTGACTTCCATACTGCTACCTCAGATCAGGCATGGTTCCAGCAAAGTCAGTTTGAACAAGGCCAAAACAGCCCTTTTTTTCCTGTGCAAGATGTCAAGCAAAGTCTTTTTGGGCTTGGAGCTGCACCTTCAAATATACTTGGCCCAAAGAGCCTGCAGTCTTGCTTCTAGTCCTGCAGCAAGGACAAGGTTGCACAAGGCAATAAGCTGACTCACCTCATGTTCAGAGGAGTTTTGTGACAGGGATCAGGAAGCAGGTAGCCTGAGTTTCAACCTGTTGCCATAAGCATTATACTGTACTTTTCTGCCTGTGGTCAGGTACTTTTTATGCAATGCTTCATCCAAATATAGGTTGTCTTCATACCTGGACATGCAGCTGAGAAGCACTAAGGTGGCAGACTGTAGGTCCTCTGTCAGCTACTTCACTTATGGTGGCCTGAAAAGGGATTGATTTTACAGTATAAAGTTGAACTACTCAGCATGGATCCAAGTGGGAGCAAGCACTATCAACAAATGCTGCTCATGGCAGACCCTTGAATCTGCATACCGTTTTCCCTAAGTGCTTTTCTGTCTGTTTCCTAACAGCCTGCCCCTAAAGTCACATTTCATGAGTTCACTTACAGGTGAATTACTTGTCTTTCTTCCTGTCTTTACAGACAGTGCCAAAAGCCTCCTCCTTCCCTCAGTTTTGGCCGGTTAAGTCTCCTCTGTACATGATTGCAATTAAGTAGAATTGACTTAACACTTGCCTTTCCACCCCATGCATGGGGAAACCCTTCTTGTATGAGGAAGATACCATGCATATATGCTCCAAGCTGTGAGCAATGTGGTCCTTAAGTGACTTGGAGAGCTTTGCTTGTAAGACTATGTGGTGAAGCAGGCATTTGATGGTTATTGCCTCTTTCTTCCTCCTCTTGTCTGCTAAGTTTAAGCTTGCCAAGTGATCTCTTGGCCCTCAGGGGTGTTCTCTGAGATGCTTTGGGGTCCTTTGCACTTTCGATGTTCAAAAAGGAAGATAATGGCCAAGAGCTCTGCCACAGAGGTATTCTGCTTCCGTTTGCCTTTCTTTGGGTTGAATATGGCATCCACTGATACATTAGGAACTTGGCTAATTGTTGACTTGGTTGTGGATTGGATCAGTTGGTAAGGAAAGACTTTCAGCATGTGCTTTGCACTCTAAGTAATTTTCACAGGGCTTAGGAACTTGGAACAAGTTTTTTAGGATGGAATTTCAGCATTTGCTTAAGCTTCTAAAGAATTCATGCAATAAAAAGCCCTTCTCTTTGGCACTGGCTTTACACTAAAACATACCTTTACACTAAAACATACCTGAGAGTCCCTTGGGAGACAGTCCTGAAGGACAAAAGGGACCAGGAAAGGCTGGACAGTCTTCAAGAAGGAAATCTTAAAGGCGCAGGAGCAGGCAGTCCCCATGTGCCATAAGAAGAGCTGGTGGGGAAGGCGACTGGCCAGGCTGAACAGGGAGATTTTGCTGGGACTCAGGGAAAAGAGGAGAGTTTATCCCTTGTGGAAGAAAGGGAAGGCAACTCAAGAATAGTACAAGGATCTTTTTAGGTCAAGCAGAAACAAAATTAGAAAGGCAAAAGCGCAGCTAGAGCTCAATCTGGCCACAGTCATAAAGGATAACAAAAAATGCTTCTACAAATATATTAACAACAAAAGAGAGGCAAGGAGAATCTCCAGCCCTTACTGGATATGGCAGGGAACATTGTCTCCAAGGATGAGGACAAGGCTGAGGTACTTAATGCCTTCTTTGTCTCAATCTTTAATAGCTAGACCAGGTATCTAACAGGGAATTCAGACCCTTGAGCTGGAAGATGGGTTGGACAGCACAATAACCCGCCCATAGTCCAGAAGGAAGCAGTTAAGGACCTGTTAAGCCACTTGGACACCCACAATTCTATGGGGCCTGATGGGATCCACCCAAGAGTATTGAGGGAGCTGGTGGTGGAGCTTGCCACGCCACTCTCCATCATTTATCAGCAGTCCTGATTAACAGGGGAGGTCCCAGGTGACTGGAGGCTTGCTAATGTGACGCCCATCTACAAGAAAGGCCAGAAGGAGGATCCTGGGAACTACAGGTCTCTCAGTCTGACCTCGGTACCAGGGAGGATCATGGAGCAGTTCATCTTGAGAATGCTCACGGGGCATATGAAGGACAATCAAGGGATCAGGCATGAGTTCACAAAAGGCAGGTCCTGCTTGACCAACCTGATCTCCTTCTATGACCAGGTGATCCGCCTAGTGGATGAGGGAAAGGCTGTGGACGTTGTAAAAAGCCTTTAGTAAAGGCTTTGACACTGTCTCCCACAACATTCTCCTGGAGAAACTGGCAGCTTGTGGCTTAAACACATTTACTCTTCACTGGGTAAAGAACTGGCTGGATGGCCAAGCCCAGAGAGTTGTGGTGAATGGCGTTAAATCCAGCTGGCGGCCGGTCACAAGCAGTGTTCTCCATGGCTCAGTTCTGGATAAGGGGATCAAGTGCTCCCTCAGTAAATTTGCAGATGACACCAAGATGGGTGGGAGTGTTGATCTGCTGGAGGGTAGGAAGGCTCTGCAGAGGGATCTGGACAGACTGGATTGATGGGCAGAGGTCAACTGTATGAGGTTTAATAAGGCCAAGTGCCGGGTCCTGCACTTGGGTCACAACAACCCCATGCAATGCTACAGGCTTGGGGAGGAGTGTCTGGAAAGCTGTCCGGCGTAAAAGGACCTGGGGATGCTGGTTGACAGCCAGCTGAATATGAGCCAACAGTGTGCCTGGGTGGCCAAGAAGGCCAACAGTGTCCTGGCCGGTATCAGAACTAGTGTGGCCAGCAGGAGTAAGGAAGTGATTGTGTCCCTGTACTCGGCACTGGTGAGGCCGCACCTTGAATCCTGTGTTCAGCTTTGGGCCCCTTACTACAAGAAGGATGCTGAGGTGCTGGAGCGTGTCCAGAGAAGGGCAACAAAGCTGGTGAGGGGTCTGGAGCACAAGTCTCATGAGGAGCGGCTGAGGGAACAGGGATTGTTTAGTCTGGAGAAGAGGAGGCTGAGGGGAGACCTTATTACTCTCTACTACTACCTGAAAGGGGGTTGTGGCGACATGGGTGTTGGTCTCTTCTCCCAAGTAACTAGTGATTAGTAACTAATCAGAATGAGAGGAAATGGGGAGGTTTAGATTGGCTATTAGGAAACATTTCTTTGCGGAGAGAGTGGTCAAGCATTGGAACAGGTTGCCCAGGGAGGTGGTGGTGTCACCCTCACTGGAAGTATTCGAAAAACTTGTGGATGTGATGCTTCAGGACATGGTTTAGGGGGTGTGGCAGACCAATATGCAGTTTTTGTCTTAAACTTTTGGTGATTCCAAGGACCCCACCACCTTTCTTGGTATAACGGCTCGAACATGTCTTAGTATGGAGTGGACCCCAGCGAACGACAACATACTGGTTTCTGCAGAGCAAAGATATGGTGAGAGGAGACACCAAGGCCTACAGCTGTGCCATTGCCTGTTGCATCAGCCTGTTGCATGAAGTTTCTTGGAATATGGAGATTGTGGGACTTGGACTGTATAAAAATGACACCATCAGAATTGAAAATGGGGACCCTCACCACCAAGGAACATCAAAAGGACGAACAGGACACCGCTGGATCCATGAGTGGTGACATCTTCTTTGCTGCCTCTCTCTCTCTCTCCCCCCCGCCTCCCCCCACCCCCCGCCTTGTCAAAGTGTAAAAGACGTGTTGCACGGGACTTGTTTGTTTAGCTGAATTGTTTAGTTAGAGTAGTTGACGTTGAGTCATTTATGTAACCTCATGGCTTGCATTTTGCATTATTAAATTGTTAAATTGGTTGGCTGGTGTTGTTTCACCTTAATTAGTCCAGGGCGATCACGAACTTGGTCGTTGGTCTCACAGGGAAGGAGGTCGTTCTGAAAGACTCCTTTCGGACCATGACAGGGGGCATGGTGGTGTTGGGTTAACGGTTGGACTTGATGATCTCAAAGGTCCCTTTTGACCTTAACGATTCTGTGATTCTGTGATTCCATAAATGTCTCTGTTGATTGTCTCCTCTCTGCTGCTTCTGGTCTCCAAACATGTGTCTTTTAGCTGCAAGAGAGTTGGCTAAGACTGTACTTTTTCATACTTCCTTCTCTTTGCTAAGGTGATCTCAGTATGTTGTACTTTCTCTCACTGCAGTGACTTGGGTGTCACCAGCATGTAAGACACCCAGGTGATGCATTCCCAAGTCTAGACAATGTCATTACTGTTGAGATGGATTGGCCTGACAAGCATGAAAGCTGCAGTGTGAAATCTCAAATCCCATTTATGTCTAGGAAAATGTGAAGAGCTAAAGATAATTCTCAGACTTCCATCATGGACTACATTAAAGCTGAGAGTCTGGGCTAAATTCTTTGTGGTACTGAGCACTTCTCAACATTCCTTGGGGTAATAGGAGCTCAGCAGTCTTGTTCAGTTGTTGTGTTTGGAAAATTTTGCACTCTGCATGAAAGATCCCAGTGCCAATAGTTTCAGCTCTGCTCTTACACATCAATACATGCAGGATGGTCAAACTCAAGAATAAGGATGCCCTAAGACACAAGATGAGGACTGCAGGTTTAGATGCAATGCTTGTTCTTTTATAGGCTTCTAGTAGGTATGTTGACATGGCATTGTCTCAGGCCCCAGTCTTAAATTCTTTAAGCTTTGTGATTGAGAAGTGGGGCACTAGCTGTGTTTTTCCTCATAACTAAATAAGCTCATTTAGATCTGCCATGGTGGACACTATTTAACATCATGTTGCCATTCACTTTAATAAAGACAGGGAGTTTAAACATCTTTCTGCATCAGTGTGTAATTCCCCTGTGCTTCAGTATTCCATTGGTAATCTGCAGACATAAAATGTCAATGAGTCTTGTATGACCCTTGTATGTAATAAATGCTGAGTAAATACTGCAAACATATTAAAGACATACAGAGGAGAGGGTGTCTGATCAAATCTTTGCTCTTTTGATCCCTATAGCAGTCCTGGTGTTGACTAATCATAGATTAAGCATCTATTTACCATTTACTGGCCCATTAGAAAAATTAATAGGACTGTTGTAATGTTCTTTTCCTTTTTTCTTTCTTGCTGAGGTTGTATAATTTTTGAGGAAAGGTCTGTCTCTACCTATATTTCTGATTCACAGTGTAATAGGTTACTAGGCTCTAATATAGAGAAGCAATGTAACAGAACTGAGACCAGCCATGTGAATCAGAGAGCACATTATTAATGTGCTTTTCGTTTGAAGGACTGTGCAGAAAATGCATTCACTACTGGAGAGAGAGGGGTAATAGGAAATGTACTGGCTTTTTCAAAAGAACACAGCAAGCGCTTAGAGTTTGCCCAGTCCATTAAAGGACCATGGTTGTCTTTTAAATGACACTCCTCCAGCTACCTGTTCCACATATAAGAGAAATTAGATTTACAACTGGTCTGTTATTTCACCTTTGTACTCACACTGGCACTAAAGGAAACACAGGCTGAATTTCCAAAGGTCTTTAGATGTTTAAATATGTAAGCAGGCATCTGCGAAGATTTGAAAAATTGCTGAAAATCCCACTAGGAGATTGCCTGTAAGCAGGCATGTCTGAATTCCTGGATAAAGCTCTTTACTTGCATGTTGCTAATATTACTGTTTCTCCCATGTTCTCAGTGCATTTTCCTCTCATTAGGGTAGGAGACTTCTGCAGCATCAGGCAAGAGAGGAAAAATTTTTTAAGTGAGAAAATACTACCTGTGAATTTTATTGTCTTTGTGAGAGAGAATGAAAAGCTGGGGAGGTAAAACAAAGTACTCACAAATGAGGTTAGAGAATAGAAAATAATTTGTTGTTATTACATGACACTTAGCCCTATCTTCAGCAGGTTCTTGGGAGGTTTTTTTCCAAATCCCTGCTTATCCATCTGGACTGAGAGTAGTTTTTTACCTTCACTTCTGGATCTGAATGGGACACTACACATAACGGTGGGAAGATCATTTGACATTTGCATTGCAGGTACTCTGGTTAAGAGGTTGCATGCATCCTTTGCTCTTCCTTTACCCTGGCATTACACTACAAATAATAATTATTCAGGGCAACATTTCTCAGCTTTGTCAAACTTAAAAGCCATGCAAGTTCTCTGAAAAAGATCCTGAGCACTCTTACCACCGCAATGTTTCTGTGTTGAGAGAGAGTTCACTTTGAGCACTTCTGCACCAGAAACCTCTTGGGGAGGCTGTGCTGAGCTGCCCCAAACTGGAATGAGGATTTCCCCGAACTGGAATGAGGATTTCACCAAACTGCTCCTCTGCTCTCCCACAGAAATGCACCAATTCTTACTGCTCCATGCCATGCCCCACCCCCCCGCCCCGACTGATTTTTCATGGGCACTTTTCGCTCTGTTTTAACTCAACTTTAAATGTCACTTCATGTCAGATTTTTAGATTTCAAAACCTGAAAGAAAATGTTATTTCATGTTAACTTTCCACAAGAGATGACAGGTTTCCTTTTAAGTTCAATCATCTGGGGTTTTGTCAGTTTGTTTGTTTGTTTTCTTTTTCTGGGGACTGTAGAGCCAAAGTGAAATAACATCTTATGTTATAGTGTCCCAGAGTAAAACAAAGCCAAGCCTTTGTCCCAGATTTCCTATGGGAGAGAATGAGGGAGGTTTTAAAAGTGGGTTTATCCAACTGGGAGAGAATAGGAAGGAAAAATGCTTTTGATCTGCTTTCAAGTTACATGCAAAAGCACTCCTTTGTTTATATCTATGAATGTCTTGGAGACCTTATTTTCCATGGCATTTTAATAAAATTCCTGTGCATTCAATCTATTGTCTTAACATTATGCAACTGTTCCCTATCTGAGCTGGTATTTTTTGGCAGAGCTCTGCTGCACTTCAGGGCTGCTGCTTCATTTTATGCCAACTCACAATAAGCCTACCTGCCTTGTACCTTCAGTGCTCATAACCCTGTGATGAAAGGAAAGCATCTCCTGAGGAGCTCATGGTACTTGGGGAGGACAAGTAAGGCTATAAGGACTGAAAGTGCCTTATGTCCAATATAACTTCCATCTGTTAGCCGTACTTCTAGCTACATCTGAATAGTAGCTCTGAGGGAAGAATTCTGCCCACTGATATGAATACTGAGACCCTATTACCTTCAAAAGCGGTTGCATGGATGTATCTGAAAGGTGGTAAGGGCCTAGTGTGCTTTAAATTATCATAATGAAATTTTGTCTGAGAAATTTCAGCTGGTTTCTATTTCATAGTTGACCTGATAAAACTGATGTCGAAATGAGGAAAGTTATATTGGTTAACTCTCTTTTTGTTTTCAAGCCATGGAAACTGAGGTGGAAAGCTCCTACCAAACCTAGGATATGGAATTTGAACTACATTGTATAGTTGCTTGGTTGTCTGATTTCCTGATGTATAATTTGGATTGGTCAATGTTGGATAAGTATAAAGTGAAAGCTCTGTCCTTACCTGACCTTGCCTAATTTTAATACAAAAGTCAACTCCCACTGGTGCATAATGAGTATGGAAATGTAAGCTCCCCTTACTATAATGAGCATGCGTAACAGAACATTTGTTACATACATTTTTGTAAATTATAATGATTTTTGTTGTGGATGCTTTCTTGTAACAGAATTACATAAAACCTCAGCTTGTCTACCCTAGGGGTGTGTTGGATTTGTGATTTATTGCCTAGCACCCCACTCTGCAGACCGGCAATAAAGACAAATATCTCGACTCATTGTGCTGATTGGCATTTTGCACACCAGGTGAAAGAACCCTGATTTAGGGACAACAAAACATCTGCTGAATTTGAGACCTGCAATTTCCCCCTGCCCAATAACTCCAAGAAGAACCTATATGGAGATAGTACACCAGTCTGAATGGGTCTGCTTCTTCATCTTTGAAATTCACCATTTAAAAAGAACCAGTAAAATTTAGATATACTCATTTATTGGCTGTTATTCTGATGATCTTCAGGAGCCAAAATACATTGACTTGGCTGGGTTAGAATTGTCTCTTTCAAGAGATTTCTCTTGCCACAGTTCTGAAAGGATGATAATGGGCTGGGCTTTCAAAGAAGCTGATCCATTGAGTCACGTCCATCAGAACACTGAGCTGAGCTGTTTGGAGCAAATGGGAGAATGAAAGATTGCCGGAGTGGGAGGCGATCCCGGAGTAATGATGAGTCCCAATGTGGGTATGGTCATTCTCCTTTATTTTAGCAAAGTACACAGCTTTTATAGGTTAACATACTGTCCACGCGCCAGACATCGCCCCCCATTCGTTACAAGCATCTGATCACGCGCCCCTCACACAGTCAGGATTGCTGCTTGCAGGTGTCCCTGTTTTTCTTGCTTCTTCTTAGCTGTTTACCACAGCTCCCTCTTCTCAAGGCCGAGCCGTGCAGATATCCAGCTGTTTACCAGCTTCTCAATGCTGCAGCTCCTTCTCCTTAAGGTCGAGCTGTGCAGCTCAACGCCACAGCTCCTTCTCCTTAAGGTCGAGCCGTGCAGAGTGATGCCAACATCTCCCCCTTTTTGTTTTTGTATAAACAAAACCTGATGGATCATTCGCAACCCAAGGACTGTTAGAAAGATGGACCATCTGTACATTCTTGTATCGTCCTGTGCCGTGAACTCAGCCCAGCAGTTGGTAGGTGCCAGCTTTATGTGGGTGTCCCCACGGAGGCAATGGTGGCCTTGCCGTACACCGGCCCACTGTCCTTCGGGAAATCCCAGTATTACACATTTGTAGAGGAACGAGTTTCAACACGCGTGGCCAGCGAGTGTCGGAACTCACCTCAGTTGTCACCTTTTAACACAGGGAGCCTATGGCGTATGCGCCCGCTGGCCAGACGTGCTGCACGCGCCACAGCCATCCCGTCTGTTGGTTCGTAGGCTTTGTTCACACAGCATCTTACCATAATCCAGCAGTCACATACCAACTCTGCTTAAATTAATAGCAGAATATTACAAGGCAAACAATTCTAGTTGTACTACTCCTAGCGATAGAAACTACTCCTAGCGATGGAAAAAGCGCTTGTACAAAACTATGAAAACCAATATTGTATCTTACTAAAGGATTTGCAGTTATAGAGCACTTTGCCCTAAAAGCTTTCCATGTTTCTCTCATGATACCGCGAATTTCAGTGTGATTTACCCATACATTTTCTTTTGGCTGAGGTGGCATCCAGATTGCGATGACACCTGATAGTGTCAAGATGTGTCCGACGATGACGATGGTGACTGTTCCACCCATGGTTTTACCCATCTTGCGGTACCCAATGATTTCCAGAGTCTGTAATGACACAAGCATAACCTTGTCCCCAGGTTAGCAGTTGAAAAGGTCCTTTCTCCTTCCACAAATAATTTAACACATATAAGGCTTTATTCGAACACTCTTAGGGTAATGTGGTAGCCTCTCCCCCTTTTTGTTTTGAGCAGGTTTATCTAACAAAGCTCATTCACTGGGTGTGTCAGATACTTGTTTGAGTTATTAGCTAGCCAAGCATTCTTTACTACCTTTTGAACCATTCCTTGTAGACAATGCAATAAAAACAGTACAATAAGCATTAGTATTAAGATAACAAGTACTATAACAACTGCCCCTTTTACTAAGTGACCATTCGCTTAGGCCCAAACTTGACAGCCATGATTCGAGGCCTAGTGAACTTGTCTGTAACCTGTCCGTTAAGTCCTTCAATTTTCGCAATTGTTGAGTTACCGACTGTGATGTATCTGTTAAATTCATACAACACATGCCATCAAACTCCTCACACCCGTGCCCTTGGGCCAAAAGTAGGAAGTCGATAGCCGCCCTATTTTGCAATGTTACGTGCCTTATTGAGTCAGTTTCCATTAACAAAACACTGAGTGCTGCAGAAGTAGCATTGGTTTGTTTTGCTAGCCAACATCCCAATTTATTTAAAGTGGTTAAGCCTTGGGCAGCAGCGACCCCAGGGGCAAGGAAAGAGGCTAGTATGGTTTTGTCCGCAGTCCAAAAAACCAATTGGTCATTGCGCCCTTCCTGATATTTTCAAATCTGTTGTCTTATTCTATGCCGTCGGGTAATGTTCAATATCATAGAAGTGTTGGGAGTTAGCAATGTCAGGCGCCCCAATGTGCAAGGACCACCTCTCAAACAGGAGGGAACACCTTGCCATGCATGATCACCACAAATCAAAAATATTTCTTTAGGGAGTCTTATTCGGACAATAGTAGAGCACAAGATGTTGTTCGTTGTATAATTATACCAATTAAAATATAAACAGGTAGGGGCCGTAATGCATCCTAAAATATCCAACTCCTGCGGTTCCAACAACTCCTGTGGTCCATGTGCCATCCATCCATCCCACTTATCCATAGCTGCAGAGTTGTTTGTTATTTTTAAAAACAAAGCTAGATCAGGGGCGGTCTTCTTTACTACCATTGCCGAATCAGAGTCCCCTAAGGGCAGACCAACCAAGCATGTTGTAAACGGATTCTCAGCAGTGGATATAGATAAGCAAAGGTGGCCTTGGCCCGTTTGATTAGCTAGTGTAACCCGGATATTTTTTCTTGGTTGAACGGAGAACCATGCCTGAACCTGGCATAGCAAACACGTGACTATCAGACTCACGAACAACTTTCTTCCGCTTGTGGAGAGAGGTGCGCTCGGCATGGTCGAAGCCAGTGACTTGGAAGCCACCTCACTCCACTATCTCTAAGAATACAAGCATAGCCTCGACCAGTCATTTTTAACTCTGCAGGTCCTTTCCATTCTCCAGTGACCACATCTTTATACTGTACTAAAATTCTTTCCCCAGTCTGGGACACCCCAGATCGTAGACTTGAATTATGAATCACCACTGGAGGGTCTTCCCTGTCTCCTGTAAAACGCAAATAATTTAACACATACACCGCCTTTGCAAGTCGTTCTGTCATGTCCAGCACGCTTTCTCCTTTTTGTTTTTGCAAAAGCGCTTTCAATGTTTGATGTGCCCGCTCCACGACAGCTTGCCTTCTAGGGGAATGAGGAATCCCTGTAATATGTCGAATGCCCCAAAGCTGACAGAAGTGGGAAAAATTTCGAGACACATACGCAGGCCCATTATCCATTTTTAACTGTAAAGGAACTCCTAAGGGCATAGTAGCAGCATGCATTTGCTTGATAACATGTTGTGCTGTTTCTCCGTCTTGTGCGGTAGCCCAAATGGCATGCGAAAAGGTGTCTATCGAGAATCCGAGACAACATTAACAGCCTCTTGAGACCATTTTTCGAATACCCAAAGGACTGCCCGAAGTTCCATAGTTTGTAAAGAATCTCCACACACCCCAGGTAACAGTTGATGTTTCCCTTCGTCATTTTCCTGCCAAGTGACAGCCGCTCTATGGGATTTGCGTCCTCTGTTGGTAAAGACTGTCACCCCATTCACTGGGGTCTCCGATTGCATAGGCATTTCTTCAAACTGGTGATTAGCCAACAGTGACAATAATCCATCGAACGGATAGCTATTTGCAATCTGAAACTCCGGAGAACTGGCCAACAACCAATCTAAGTACTTTCGAGATACAGGAACATAAATTATTACAGGTTCTAATCCAGATATTTCTACAATTCTTTGTCTTCCCTTAATAATGAGTTGTGCAAATAATTAATATCTGGTGACCACTGTTTTTCTGGGTTGATAGGAGAGAAAAACCCATTACAATACTTTCAAACTGTCTGCCGTATTTCCTAACTGCACGATCAATCCTAGTGGATGTTGCTGTTGCCCTCCTGAATTAACTATCATAAGCGAGATACTCTCAGTAGGTGAACATCTGTGAGCATAGGCTGTTGCTATCTTCTCAGCAATTTTCTGCAAAGCTTGGTGTTGATCCTCGTCCAGTTGACGTCGCTCTGGAGCCTCCACTGAAGACCCCAGGAGCGGCATCAATGGCCTCAGATCATCATTAGTAATTCCGCAAATATTGCAAACCCACTGTATATCCCCCATTAATTTTTGGACATCAGAAAGATTTTCTATTTTTGAATTAATCTTTATTTTTTGTGGGCGGACCACTCCACTGGTAATAATCCAGCCCAAATATTGCCATGGTCCCTTCTTTTGAATTTTTTCCGGTGCTATTTTTAAACCCCGTTTTCCTAAGTAGTGCTCTAAGTGCTGTAAAATGTGGTCTGCATTCAATTGTGTCCCTGCTATTAATATATCATCCATATAATGTTACATTATTAAATCTGGATACTTTTTCCGCACCGGCTCTAGAGCCCATGCCACAAATGTCTGACACATCGTAGGTGAATTTTTCATTCCTTGTGGTAATACTACCCAATGATACCTCTTTGCTGGCTCTCCTTTATTTACTGGTGGTACCATAAAGCCACCGAGGCGAAGTGCTACGGAGCGAAGGATCGCGCCGGGGGAGCCTTCCCGACGCGGCCAAACCACGAAGGCGGCAGCACAGGGAGTGAGAGAGTGCCCCAGCTTCCCCCCCGACCCCCCGCCGGCGGAGCGGGCTCCTAATGAACGGCAGCTCTGACTCAGCGTGGGCGGGGCCCAGGGCGGCGGCGACCAAAACCCCTCGCCTACAAGAGCAGCCCCCGGGAGCGCGAGCGACCCGCAGTGCGGCGAACAGGGCGGGCAAACAGGGCGTGGCACGTCAGGAGGGCGTAGCACGTCAGTTTGCGCGGCAGTTCGCGCGGGCAGGGCGTGCAGGGGAGGCGTGGGGCGGGGTACAGTACAAGTGGCCATCGTCCTCCCAGAGGAGGCGCAGCCATGGTCGCCACTCGGCTGAAAACCGGGGCCAGAAAGACTGTGGCGACACAGACGGAGCTCCCGCTCAGGCATACGGCTGTCCAAGTATCCGGCTGCAGAGAGTGCCTGAGCCTGTCGGTTGTACCAGAGACCGACGGGGACACTACCTGCGTGCGGTGCGACCAGGTCAGCGACCTGCTCAGCCTGGTAGCAGAGCTGAAAGAGGAAGTGGAGAGGCTGAGGAGCATTAGGGAGTGTGAGAGGGAGATAGATTGGTGGAGCCACACCCTGGCGGCCCTGAGGCAGGGGGAGCTGGTGGAGGCTCCACAAGCAGCAAGAGATCCCCTGTCCTCTTGCTGCCGGGCAGAAGGAGAGGACCTAAGAGACGAGGGGAAATGGAAGCAGGTCCCTCCTCGAAGAGGTCGGCGAATTCCCTCCCGGCCTCCCTCACCATCCCAGCTGCCCTTACACAACAGGTATGGGGCTCTGGAACATGAGGGACAGGAACATGAGGACCCTGACGAAGGTCCGTCCGAGGGGGTGCCTAGGGTGAGTCAACGAGCCCCACGCATCAAGACATCCTTAGTTAAGAAAAAGAGGAGGGTGATTGTTGTAGGTGACTCCCTCCTAAGGGGTACAGAGGGCCCAATATGTCGACCAGACCCAACTCACAGGGAAGTCTGCTGCCTCCCTGGGGCCTGGGTGAGAGACGTCACCAGGAAACTCCCTGGTCTGGTTCGGCCCACTGATTACTACCCGCTGTTGGTCATGCAGGTTGGCAACGATGAGGTTGCGCTAAGAAGCCCAAAGGCAGTCAAAAAGGACTTGAGAGCACTGGGGCGACTGGTCAATGGAGCGGGAGCACAGGTAGTGTTTTCGTCAATCCCTTCAGTGACGGGGAAGAACGCTGAAAGGAACAGGAAAGCACACCTGATCAACACGTGGCTCAGGGGCTGGTGCCGTTGTCAGAATTTTGGGTTTTTTGACCACGGGCCGGTTTATACGGCACCGGGCCTACTCGCAGCTGATGGAGTGCAACTGACGTCGAGGGGCAAAAGGATTCTTGCTCATGAGCTGGCAGGCCTCATTGAGAGGGCTTTAAACTAGATTTGGAGGGGGGAGGGGCTAAAACCGGGCTCACTAGATTTGAACCTAGGGGTAGGTTCAACGTGCCAGAGTTGAAATCGATAGCCCAGCTCAGGTGCATCTACACCAATGCACGCAGCATGGGCACCAAACAGGAGGAGCTGGAAGCCATTGTGCAGCGCGACAGCTATGACGTAGTTGCCATCACAGAAACATGGTGGGATGTTTCTCATGACTGGAGTGCTGCAATGGATGGCTATAAGCTCTTCCGAAGGGATAGGCAGGGAAGGAGAGGCGGTGGGGTGACTCTGTATGTTAGGGAGTGTTTTGATTGCATAGAAATCGAAGATTGTGAAGACCAAGTAGAGTGCTTGTGGGTAAGGATGAGGGGGAAGGCCAATGAGGCAGATATCCTGCTGGGAGTCTGTTACAGGCCACCCAACCAGGATGAAGAGACGGATGAGACATTCTATAAGCGACTGGCGGAGGTCTCGCATTTGCTGGCCCTTGTTCTTGTGGGGGACTTCAACCTACCGGACATCTGCTGGAAGTATAACACGGCAGAGAGGAAACAGTCTAGGAGGTTCCTGGAGTGTGTGGAGGATAACTTCCTGACACAGCTGGTGAGTGAGCCCACCAGGGGAGATGCCTTGCTGGACCTGCTGTTTACAAACAGAGAAGGACTGGTGAGAGATGTGGTGGTCGGAGGCTGTCTTGGGCTTAGCGACCATGACATGATAGAATTCTCGGTTGTGAGGGAAGTAAGGAGAGGGGTCAGCAAAACTGCTATCATGGACTTCCGGAGGGCAGACTTTGGTCTGTTCAGGTCACTGGTTGAGAGAGTCCCTTGGGAGACAGTCCTGAAGGACGAAGGGGTCCAGGAAGGCTGGACAGTCTTCAAGAAGGAAATCTTAAAGGTGCAGGAGCAGGCGATCCCCATGTGCCGTAAGAAGAGCTGGCGGGGAAGGCGACCAGCCTGGCTGAACAGGGAGATTTTGCTGGGACTCAGGGAAAAGAGGAGAGTTTATCACCTCTGGAAGAAGGGGCAGGCAACTCACGAAGAGTACAAGGATCTCGTTAGGTCAAACAGGGACAAAATTAGAAAAGCAAAAGCCCAGCTAGAGCTCAGTCTGGCCATAGTCGTAAAGGATAAGAAAAAATGTTTTTACAAATATATTAACAACAAAAAGAGAGGCAAGGAGAATCTCCATCCCCTACTGGATATGGCGGGGAACATTGTCTCCAAGGATGAGGACAAGGCTGAGGTACTTAATGCCTTCTTCGCCTCAGTCTTTAATAGCCAGTCCAGGTATCCACAGGGTATTCAGCCCCCTGAGCTGGAAGACGGGGATGGAGAGCACAATGTACTCCTCATAATCCAGGAGGAAGCAGTCAAGGACATGCTAAGCCACCTGGACACCCACAAGTCTATGGGTCCTGATGAGATCCACCCGAGAGTACTGAGAGAGCTGGCGGAGGAGCTTGCCAATCCACTCTCCATCATCTATCAGCAGTCCTGGTTAACAGGAGAGGTCCCAGAAGACTGGAGGCTTGCCAATGTGACGCCTGTCTACAAGAAAGGCCAGAAGGAGGATCCTGGGAACTACAGGCCTGTCAGCCTGACCTCTGTACCAGGGAAGATTATGGAGCGGTTGGTCTTGAGAGTGCTCACAGGGCATCTGCAGGACAACCAAAGGATCAGGCCCAGCCAGCATGGGTTCATGAAAGGCAGGTCCTGCTTGACCAACCTGATCTCCTTCTATGACCAGGTGACCTGCCCAGTGGATGAGGGAAAGGCTGTGGACGTTGTCTACCTGGACTTTAGTAAAGCCTTTGACAGCGTCTCCCACAGCATTCTCCTGGAGAAACTGGCGGCTTGTGGCTTAGACGGGTTTACTCTTCGCTGGGTGAGGAACTGGCTGGATGGCCGAGCCCAGAGAGTTGTGGTGAACAGCGTTAAATCCGGCTGGCGGCCGGTCACAAGCGGTGTTCCCCAGGGCTTGGTTCTGGGGCCGGTCTTATTCAATATCTTTATTGATGATCTGGATGAGGGAATTGAGTGCTGCCTGAGTAAGTTTGCAGATGACACCAAGTTGAGTGGGAGTGTTGATCTGCTGGAGGGTAGGAGGGCTCTGCAGAGGGATCTGGACAGGATGGATCGATGGGCAGAGGCCAACTGTATGAGGTTTAATAAGGCCAAGTGCCGGGTCCTGCACTTTGGCCACAACAACCCCATGCAATGCTACAGGCTTGGGGAGGAGTGGCTGGAGAGCAGCCCGGCAGAAAGGGACCTGGGGATGCTGGTTGACAGCCGGCTGAATATGAGCCGGCAGTGTGCCCAGGTGGCCAAGAAGGCCAACAGCGTCCTGGCCTGTGTCAGGAATAGTGTGGCCAGCAGGAGTAGGGAAGTGATTGTGCCCCTGTACTCGGCACTGGTGAGGCCGCACCTTGAATACTGTGTTCAGTTTTGGGCCCCTCACTACAAGAAGGATGTTGAGGTGCTGGAGCGTGTCCAGAGGAGGGCAACGAAGCTGGTGAGGGGTCTGGAGCACAAGTCTTATGAGGAGCGGCTGAGGGAACTGGGGTTGTTTAGTCTGGAGAAGAGGAGGCTGAGGGGAGACCTTATCGCTCTCTACAACTACCTGAAAGGGGGTTGGGGCGACGAGGGTGTTGGTCTCTTCTCCCAAGTAACTAGTGATAGGACAAGAGGAAATGGCCTCAAGTTGCGCCAGGGGAGGTTTAGATTGGATATTAGGAAGAATTTCTTCACTGAGAGAGTGGTCAGGCATTGGAACAGGCTGCCCAGGGAGGTGGTGGAGTCGCCATCTCTGGAAGTGTTCAAAAAACCATGTGGATGTGGCGCTTCAGGACATGGGTTAGGGGACATGGTGGTGCTGGATTAATGGTTGGACTTGATGATCTTAAAGGTCCTTTCCAACCTAGTGATTCTGTGATTCTGTGATAAAGGCAAACTTCTCTGCATCCTCAGCTGCTAAAGGAATGGTAAAAAAGGAATTGAAATATACTCTTTGATTCCCTGCAAAAGAAATGATACATTTGTGACATAGAATGAACCCACAACACCATTTTACAAATACGGCATATTGAAGTTCTTGTTCTTGAACGTCCAGGGAGTGCCGCTGAGACGGTCAACGAGCCGTCATTCCGCATACAAAAGAGTGAAAGCGTCAGCTGGCTGTATGTCGGAGTTGACTGCGTCCGTGGGACGTGTGACAAGATCTTCTGGTCTTACTGCCTGCCGTACTGACCTGGCCGGTACCCACTTCGCTCCATTCCCTCCCCCTCTGCCAAGGTCTCTTGTCTCATGCCTCGCCAATGTTGGGCAGGGTCGTATCTTGACTTGGGGGAAGGATCATCCCAGGCAGCCCCCTCCTGTTGCGCCACGGGCGACCAGCGCTTATGTTCCGGGTCAGGAGGTGGGGGCCAAGGAGGACTCGCCACCTCCGTTGGTTGCGTTAGCGGGAGGGCAGGGGTGTGTGGGGGGGGCGGGCGGGGGTCGCTTGTTCTCGTCATCCCCAGCTCGGCCTCCCTTCTCTCCCCGGGCTGTGGCAGCAGCAGCTGCTGCCACCACCGTCCACTCTGATATTATCACCTTTATAGAGTCTCTGACTAATTGCCAGGTTGTTAACACTTTCGCAGCCGTATGATCCCCTTTAGAGGCTGCCTCAAACACCAATTTCCCTGCTTTCTCCCAGGTAGGTAACTCAAAAGCTGTTGCAGAGTCTGCTGCTAGCCCCTGGCTCTTCAAAACGGTCTCAAATAGCAATCACCACGTTGTTGCTAGCTCCGCTGCTTGCCCATCTCCTTTCGAGACCCGCCCCGTTGATCTGGGCAACGTTGTCCCGTCTTGCCCTCACATACATCATCGTAGATCTGTTTCTCTGACTTAACTAATGCAGCCGGTTCACGCAGTGCATCTGGCACCTCAGGAGGTGCAGTCGGAGTCGCTGAAGATCCTGGACCCTCTGACTCGGTTAAAAAGGGATTGGTTGAAGGTGGTTTAACAGTCTCCTCCATATCAGCTGCAGCTTTTCTCTCTGCCTTTAAGGCTTTTAATGTGGTTAATATCAATTTTCATGCTGTCACTAACTCTGCAGCGGTTTTATCTCCATTCCCAATATGTTCCTATAACATTTTTCCTATCTCCTCCCACGTCTCTGCCTTAAATGCCACAGACGGATCAGGGGGGTACCCTTTTCGGCACCAAATTAGAAGCCTTCTAAGTGTATATTCATCATATTTCAGTCCTCTCTTAGAGAGCATATGTGGCAGGAGTCTGACCATCACCCCTTCTTCATGCGATGCATTCTGCCTTTAGTTCTTTTAATGTCTCTAGGATCAACCTCCAGAGTGTCAGAAACTTTACACTGTCTTTGTTGCCTGTGCTGACTTCCTCCCACAGTGCTGCACCAATTCCTTCCCAGATCAGATCTCAAAAGCCTCACTTACTGAGGGAATTAGTCCTTTTTGCCGCGCCCATACCAATAATCTTTTTAGGCTGGCTTCCTCATACTGTTCACCTCTCTTGGAGAGGATATGTTGGAGGAGCTTAACCACTCTTTTGTTAGCATGGACCCCATCTCCTCCCCAGCCGCTCACCTGATCAGGGCAAGGTTCCAACAGTTTCCTCGGTTACGCTAGTGACTTCCAGGCACCGGGGCAGTGCCTGCTATGGCTGGCTTCCGCACCCCCTTTGCTGTCTCTGCTGTCTTGCTCGAACCCCGACGACTTCCGCTTTTTCTGGAGAAGGCGACATTCTCGACGAAAGCGGGGAGCATAGATTATCTGGCTCTTTCGTCCCCGAATCCTGCTCAACTTTATCACGCAACTCAGCTACAGTCTTACACGTAGACCCCGTCATCCCTTTCACAGCAGGTAGCCCAAAGAACTGTGCGATTGGCCCCGCCTTGGCTTCCCCGTTTTTCGCTTTCTCTGGCATCAGACCTGGAGTTAGCATCTGAGCAGCCGCACATGCAACTTCTCGTTCCGCTTTCATAGCCTTTAAAGTTTCTATCATGTCTCTCCACAGTTCTCTCACAGACTTTATTTCCTTTTCCAGCTTTTCATCTCCTTCAATAAGTTTCTGCCACATTTGTTCTCCTAACTCTCGCCACTCCGTTATTGAAAACAATGTGCGAGCGTCCTTAAAATGTCCCAAGCACTGTCCTAATTTAATCAGCTTAGTAAGCTGTTTCACCGTTGTCTCGATCCCTCTCTTAGAGAGTATACTCGCAAGCAACATAGCAGCTGCCTCACTCTCCATGATGGCAGCTCACCCTCTCCTAATTTAATCCCGTTGTCTCGATTTCTCTCTTAGAGAGTATGCCTGCGAGCAACGAAGCAGCTGCCTCACTCTCCATGATGGCAGCTCACCCTCTGGGAGGCAGTTAGCTAGACTGCTCCGTATCTGTCCCCACGCTTGAGGATTACAGTACCTCTCCCAGTCGCTTGTTTCCCACTCCCCTTCTCTCACTGCGCTTACCGCAGTCACGAAGAATTGTAGCACGTAACCATCCTCTGCTACCAGATGCCGGAGTGGGAGGCGATCCCGGAGTAATGATGAGTCCCAATGTGGGTATGGTCATTCTCCTTTATTTTAGCAAAGTACACAGCTTTTATAGGTTAACATACTGTCCATGCGCCAGACATCGCCCCCCATTGGTTACAAGCATCTGATCACGCACTGTCCACACGCCCCTCACACAGTCAGGATTGCTGCTTGCAGGTGTCCCTGTTTTTCTTGCTTCTTCTTAGCTGTTTACCACAGCTCCCTCTTCTCAAGGCCGAGCCGTGCGGATATCCAGCTGTTTACCAGCTTCTCAGTGCTGCAGCTCCTTCTCCTTAAGGTCGAGCTGTGCAGAGTGATCCCAACAAAAGATCATGAGCAGTCCTGGAGTACACAAAGACTCAAAATAGTGCAGTAATTCTGGTTTATTGGTGCTGACAGTAGGACTGCTGTAATTTCAAACACAAAAACCTGCATTTTCCCACTTTGCCCAGAAATGACTTTCAGAGTGTGCTGAAGTTTAATGAATGTAGAGTCTAGGTAGCATTAAAAGCTCTGCGAGTTGAAGACTCTCAACAAAATCAGCCTCACAGGGCCAAAGATAGACTTAAGAAAGGGATTTTAGTGACTAATTTTGATATCTGATGAGAAAATGCTTTATTCATGATCAATGGGACTACTAACGGCTTCTCCAGCAAAACTTCTTTCTACACAGAAGCATCACGTGCAGATGTCATCCCAGCTTTTCAGTGCAGTTCTTCAGGAGAGCTAAGTTTTACAGGTGCAATGTCTTTTTATGTAGTAGTTACACTTGCTGAAGAACTGCTAACCCTATACTGAAGTAGCAAGAAGCCAAATTGCCTCTGTGTGGCTCAGGAAGCAATGAGCACAAACAGAGGAACTTCTGTGCAGATGGGTTCAATATGTGAAACACTTGCAGCCATCTGGTTTACACAGTGCTACAGAACAGGAGCCGTTTACTCAGCATCACATAGGACTGTAGGTCAAATACAAAAAGAAAACCCATTTATTTGAAGAAGGAAGCATCATCTGGTGCCAAGAGGGTGATTAAACAGGGATACAGGACCCTTTGATGCTGATTGCAATATGCCAAAACCCCATTTTTGTATCATTGCAGAAGAAATGGGTGGGTGTTGTGGCAATAAGCAATGCCCACTCCCGGGTGTTGCCACCTGCTTATGCTAATAGTTTTTAAGCACATTGGTGTCATCATTTGAAGTTGTGTTTGTGGATGTCTACTGGCTATCAAGGTTGGGAACAGGGAATTCAAAGTGTAGTTTCCTTTTTTCCTCCTTAAATGGAGGCTGGCTTTCAGAAAAACTCATCTCCGTGCCAGCTGTGTGTGTGTATGTGTGATACTGAGTTACTGAAGACATAACAACCACATCTGTCTCATAAAGTCCCTGATCTCAGACAAGTGGGAGGGAAAGTGGGGATGGGTATCATGTGTTTGCCCAGCTCTATAAGCAACTAAACCAGCCAATTTCATGGTTTTTTTGGAAGATGCAGAAGGATTTCTTTTGACGGGGTTCAACATGGTGAAACCTTTTTAAAATCATGACTTACAGCTTTACTGCAGTAATCCAGAGATAGCAAGAAGCTTTTAGCTATTTTCTTGAATCGGGCAAAAGAGCAAGCTGTATACAGCATAAGTAAACTTTTGCAATGGAAAAAAAACTGTTTAACATCTTAATAGAAACACCGTCATCATCATGTTTATGAGCAGTGAAGCACTTTTCCTCCCCTCACAGTATCTGCTGATCATAGTTAGCAAGCAGTTACTGAAGTTTCTGGATGGTGTTTGCCAGGAAGTCTCTGAGATGGCTGAGAGAGAGAGTTTGCAGCTGACACCACTCCTCCTGCAAGTGCATCTTGACACTATGGACTTGTGACACAGAAAGGACCATTGAGAGCTTCCAGCTCTGGTGAAAACAGCCAGATTGATTTATGCACTGAGCTCCTCAAGTGTACTGTCAACATGGCAACAGTTACCAAGCCTCATCACGTGAAGTGCTGACATCTTCTGGGAATTTGTTTGCTTCCTTTCTTATCCTCTCTAGTAGCTTTCATTTACATATATTGTTCTGCAGAACATGACATGAACCATTGGTATTAAAATCATTCTCAAAGGTGTGTTGTGTGCCGGTCATAGACTGGAGTGAGGTTTTGTTCATATTCTCGGGAACAGAATTAAGACTCAAAATGGAGTCAAGCATTAGGTAACTTTATTTGCCCGACAACAGGTTCACCAGTGCAAGGGAAAGAAAAGAAAGGAAAGAAAGAAAGAATTAGTTCCAATAGCTACCACCATGGTGCTGTGGCATCCCGACAGTCCGATTCGGTGGGAGAACGTTAGCCCATTTCTCTCCTATCGGCAAACACCTGTCCATTTTCTTGCGATTAGCCTGTAAGATTCTCTCTTGGTCTAGTAAATCTGACAAAATTACATTAAGCCACTGAGTAGTGCTATGTTCAGCAGTGAGCTGGC
This sequence comes from Phaethon aethereus, assembly GCF_964289735.1. NCBI lineage: Eukaryota > Metazoa > Chordata > Aves > Phaethontiformes > Phaethontidae > Phaethon > Phaethon aethereus. Next base: position 21,706,433 of record NC_138578.1, read on the forward strand.
TCTGCAAGTTTTTTATCAAAGGCCATGTTGACAGTACAATTGCAAGGCCTCAATTGTCTCCCTATCTGCTTGCTTTTCCTTGAGTGGCAATTAGTGCTGCCCCCAACATAGCACAGACCTTTCCTTTACCCAATTGCAGTTTTCGTTCCTCTGCCAAAAGAGTGATTCGATCAACCACTGCTTGCGAGTCATGTCAATTCTTTTGAACCCAAGCCATGCCAGGAAGAGAAGGTAGGGCTTTATAGTTCTTCAGTTTATTCGGCCTACTGTGGGTTCACATACCTGTGATAAATGATTGAGTCCCAAACAGGATTCCAATTTAAGTTTACAATTTATTAAGCGAATAGAGGCAAGCAAACAGCGCTGGGTGCGCCGGGAGTCTCCGCTCCACCAAGACGCACACCATACAGTTCCTGTTTTTGGTTTATATTCCTTACACTAATACATATTCATAAAAATGGGTTAGTCTTTACACATAAATTCCAGGAACAGGCGTGTTCTTCTTCGGCACGTTTGTTCTTCACCTTTTGGGGTCTTTATGACTCCCATCTGGTGGTCGGTAGATAAAGTAGGTAGTCTTAACACCTTGCAGTTATCTGCAAAACTGGTTTACATTATCAGGGACTAACAGACACATATCAGGAACATATCAGGAACTAATCAGGAACTAACAGACACATATCAGGAACATATCAGGAACTAATCAGGAACTAACAGACACATATCAGGAAGTTAGGAAGTTACAAATACTCTTTCTTTTATATTTTCTTTCCTTTTTGAGGTTATACAAGGATATGCACACTCACGCTGTTTTAGCATTTTCCCATATCGACACGAATCAGATAAACACATTTCACAATCCCTTGTCTTCTTTTTTTTATGGTATTGATTCGTGTTGTTGTTTCCAATCGGGTTAATACTTGTAGAATTGGTATCAGTTTTGGATCTTCTTTTGTTTTTATTATCATCAGGGAATGAGTTTTCTCTTTCCCTGGTTCAGGATCAATAGATACTGCAGATATCTGCATTCCTTGTATAACTGAGTGGATTAATCTAGTAAAACAAGGTATCAAACATGGAATTATTAACAATCGCCCACATATCCCCAGTACAACTATCCTGATTTTAGTAAGCCAATCACCATCCATAAAATCTCCCCAAAATCCTCCTAGATGGACTCCATTCCAAGTTTCAACTGGGACATGTGCAATTTTCTTCATTTCTTTTACAAGCTCATTTACAGCTTTTCCTTCGTCATCAATTTCTAAACAACAGTTACCAAGATTAAATTTTCCACAGACGACTCCTTCTTGTGCTAGCAAATAATCCAAAGCTAAGCGATTTTGATATAAAGCAGTTCTCATCCTGGTATTTTGTTTTGCAATTAATCCGAGTGCATCTCTGGTTTTATTTACAACTATTTCTACCACAGCTTGTAACCTTATTATTCTATTAAGCATATATATTGGGGTCCTGTAACCCCAGGATCCATCTTCTGCCCATGTAGGTGGATCATAATAGACAATGATTCTCTCAGGAGGCCATTTGTTGTTTTTCCAATGTCCAATTTGTAAGCTCCGTTTATGGTGTCTTTTTCTTATCTCATCAGCTTCAGTATACACCTGGACTCCTAGTCGCTCTCCCCGATTTATGGGTAACAGGAAAAAACTAGGTCTTATAGTTCCTAATACACAAGATCCTGTCCATTTCTTTGGCAAATATGCATATGCTATTTTGCCACAAACCCAATAATGTCCTTCAGGAGTTGGCCAACCATTTGGTGTATTTGTTCCATTGGTCCAATTTTTAAATTGATTATTCATTTCCAGTGGGCTTCCCCACTTATCCCAGCTATTCCGAGTTTCATTTCACAAATAACCTCTTTCACACTCCAGGTTACCCACTTGTCTTCCACCTTCTTTCACATTCTGCCAACAACTCCTTCCAATTATACTCATTTGGAGTACCCATTGTTGTTTCCTATTACCCTTTCCCATTGTTTTCCAAACTTGGGGATTACTTATATTTTTCTCCATAGCTTCCCATGGCCATCATTCACCTTGATTTGTTCCACCACAAACATAACAGTTATATTCAATGACTTAACAATGTTTTCAGCAAGATTTACAAATAGATTTTTAGCAACTGTGGGAATTTCATATTTCACTCCTGTTTCTATTTCATGATAAAATGAGTTAAATAACAGTCTATGCTGTACCAATTCTTTTGTTCTTTCTTTTATTTCAATACTAATAACTTTACCTGGGTCTTCTCCAGGTCCATATATCATAAGTCCCATTTTGGTTACTTTTTACATTTATCAGATTACAGGTACGGGCTGTACAATTAGAAAAGGTCCTCAGTTTTTCAATTTTTGCCTCTAAGTTAGTTCCTACACACTTCTGGGGTAAACCCCAGCTGGATGCTGTTCAAATTGGTTACAACCTTACTTGTTCCAATTAATCTTCATCTCTACCCAATATTGATAAGGGAGTTCTTTTGGATACACATTGACTACAGTTATTTGCCGCAGTCAGAGTCAAGGAACTCACCCCAAGTAGAACTAGAAGAGGTCCGGTCAGGGCCATAGTGATTGGTGGTCACAGCCCGAAGGGGTTGCAGCCCTTGGCAGACCCTTTTTAAGCTGCAACACCAGTTCCCCTCCGGTCTTGCCCTCTTCCTTCCGTTAAGGGAGTGCTTTCTTAGTACCCAAATTAATTGAGAGAAAAAGAAAAACTACTTGATTAAACTGTTAACAATAAGATCTAACCCACGGTAATTCTTCTAAGGAGGTGGATGTTCCACAGTGGATGCACCTAAAGTCTATATTATTTCTTAAACTATGTTCTTGTCTTCCTCTTGGAGAGATAATATACTTATTACACTGAGAACATTTCACCCTTACAAATAAACAACATCTTCTACACAAAGGACAAATTCTAGTTCCAGCTCCTTTTTCGAGTTTTTTTTTTTTTTTTTTTTAAAAAAACAAAACTGAATGGATATCCACTCAGGAGTCTTCCTGTTCACCAATTCTACAGGAGTAGCCACAATAAAATTCCCACAGCAATTTAGCTTATCAAGTTTGTTCAGATGTGACTTTCCACGCCTTCACTGGACCTTTCACTCGCGACACATGTGTCCATCTTTTTTCAGCAGTTCTCACAGCTGTTTCTGTAGTTAATAAAATAAGAAAAAGTCCTTCCCAGAGGGGGGATAGGTTTCCTTCTTTCCATGTTTTTATTAGAATTTTATCTCCTGGTTCTAACTGATGAATTGCAAATCCTAAAGGTGGTGTTTGGGCCACCATCCCCATCTCTCTTAATTCTTTTAATCTTTTTCCAATGGTAATTATATATTGTTGGATACTATGATCCTCAATTACATTGTTCCCCAGAGGCATTCCTTGAAAATAAGGCATGCCATATAACATTTCATACGGCAATAATCCAGTCTCACTGTATGGTTTAGTTCTTGTGTTTAGAAGTGCCAATGGTAAGCATATCGTCCAGGGCATTTGTGTCTCAATAAGTAAAATGTGTGCCCTGGTCAGAATCAATGTACTGGATTATCCCATATCTAGGTATCAAATGTTCCAATAAAATTTTTACCACCATCTGTGCCATAGCTCATGCTACAGGGTAAGCTTCTACCCACTGTGTAAAATGATCTACTATTACCAATAAATATTTTATCCTCCCTACCTTAGGCAATTCAGTGAAATCGACTTGTACTTTTGAGAAAGGTCTGTAAGCTGTTTTTCTCCCTCCCGCGGCTATTTGTCGAAACACTTTATTTACCTTTTGACAAGTTAAGCAACCTTGTGTAATTTGCTTTGCTATTTCAAAAATTCCAATACCACCAAATTGTTTAAGAAAATGATCACTTAACGCTTTTGTACCCCAATGTGTTTGCGCATGCAAACGTTCCAATATTTGCCTGGTGTAGGCTTTTGGCAGCATTTCTCGCCCATCGGGCAGTGTCCATTTTCCTTGTTCTAATTTAGCTCCTATTTTCTCCAATTTTGTTTGTTCTTCTGGGGTAAACTTCTTCTCTCTTTCCTCTCGTCCTTCTTTGCTGTTGTCCTCCTTTGTTTGTATTACATTAATTTTGGCAACTTTAGCCCTCAAGGCTGCTTCCTGGGCCTCTTTATCTGCTAAATTATTTCCTCTAGTTCGGTAATCTAATCCCTTTTGGTGTCCCCTCACACGTACCACTGCTATCTCCTTTGGTTCTCTTAATGCCTTTAAATTTTTACTATTAATTCTTGATGTATTAAATTCCTCCCTTGAGTATTAATCAAACCTCTTTCTTACCAAATTTTTCCAAAAGTGTGGACCACCCCATATGCGTATTTAGAATCTGTAAATATAGTCCCGCTTCTTCCTTTTAATAATTCCAGGGCCCTACATAGGGCATACAGCTCACAAGCCTGAGCTGACCATGATGGACTCAGAGGTCCTGATTCCACAAGTTCTAAGTCCTTATTAATTATTGCATATCCTGATTTTCTCTTCCCTGCTACCACTCTGGAGGAGCCATCTATAAACAACGCTTCTCCATTTTCCAACTCAGCATCTCTTAAATCTGGTCTCACCTTAGTCTGGGTCTCAATTACCTCTAAACAGTTATGTTGTAATTCCTCTAATGGTTCTCCAAACAAAAATTGTGCTGGCTGCAATTTGTCCCCTTGACTCTGAATGCTCAAGTTTAACTTCAAAATCAAATCCCTTATTCCGCTTCAGGGAGCAAAAGTAAATCATTAAGACAAATTTTCTTTTCTGTTTCTACTTCTACATCTTTCAATATACTTAATTTAAAAGGCTCTCCTTTTGCTCCTCTTACTGACATATAAGTCCCCAGAAGGTATAGCCCCTGACACCCCTAATCTTCCTTGAACATCTCCTCATCTTGTTCCCGCTTACGGCAGTTCTTCTGAACATGTCCCCTCTTGTTACAGTAGTAAGAGACGGGAATTGTAAATCTTTCTTGATAAGGCTGTCCACGGGGTGTCTGCTCTATTCTTTTTTCCCTTTTCTCTCCAGACGGAGTCTTATTTTTCTGACTTTCCCTTACTGCTGCTACAAAAATTTGTGCTTTTTCTTTTTGTTTTTCTTTGTCCCTCCTAAGATAGACTTTCTGGGCTTCTCTAAGTAACTCCTCTAATCCTCTTTCTTGCCAATCTTCCAATTTTTCTAATTTCCTTCTTTTATCCCCCCAGGATTAAGCTACAAATTGTGTTCTAAGGAGTGCGGTCCCAGCCACTGTATTCGGATCAATTCCAGAATACATTTGTAGGTTTTTCCTCAACCTCTCCAACCATTCTGTTGGAGATTCGTCTTTCCCTTGTTGTTCATTAAATGCTTTAGTAATGTTTTGCCCTCGGGGAACCACTTCCCTTATTCCCTGTATGATTAACGTTCTCAAATCCCTCGTACTTTGTCTTCCTTGGGGTTGTTGATGATCCCAGTGGGGATCCACATTTGGCCATTTCTGATCTCCCGGGGGTCCTGCCTGATTCTGTCTTTCCCAAATTCTCATTCCAGCTTGTCTAATCATTCCCCTTTCCTCAACAGTGAATAGGATCACTAAAATGGACTGTATTTCTTCCCAGGTATAAGTATCGGGGCCTAGGAATTGGTCCAATTTTTCAGCTACTCCGAGGGGATCATCTAATAGGGTCCCCATTTCTTTCTTGAAAATTCTTACATCTGTGGTATTTAATGGGACTGCCACAAACCCGATGCCTCCCTGATTGCCTCCGAGGGGTACTTCTCGTAAGGGGTATAGAGAAGCTCCCTCAGATACAACAGTCCTACTTCTCGTACACGCAGCCGGAGATCGATATAATTCCGGTGCTGTTGGTGGTGGAGATAGGGGCAATGGTGGTACAGGTAGAGGTACTACAGCCACCGGAGGGGGAGCTGCCACCGGAGATGGATTATTAGAATATGGAGGCGGTAGGTTATCCAGTGGCTCCCATTTATCATATTTTTCCTTTTATATATTTAAGGCCTGGCAGACACAGTCTTCAAAAGATCCAAAAACGGGCCAAAAGACATGTGGTCTCAAAGGTTCTTTTGGCCATTCTACCATACAATACTGAACTAATTTTAATTTACTTTTTCCTTTTCTGGGGCCCCTATCATTCCAATTTTCAATCATTATTCCTAATGGACTCTCCGGAGGTATTTCTAGTAATTCGCTCCCTTTCTTCTGGTCCTGGGTTCTCGATTTCGTCTGACTCATCTAGGAATTTTTACTGTGGCAATTCCTACAGCCCTTGGCTACCAGTAAGAGTGTCTTGTAGGGGGTTTAGGACCTATCACCCACCCACGAATCCCATAGGAATCGCTTCGGTCCTTCACCGGCCAAGTCCCTCGCGGGAGATTGGAACCGCGGTTAGAAGACCTCCACAATCGCTTCGGAACTAGCTTCCGTCTCAGTCACACTCTTACACACACAGGCAACCGAATCCCACCCAACCGAACGGTATACATCTTAAATACTTACAACTCCGACGTCTTCATTCGGATCTCCGCGCGCAGAATTACGGGCAAAATAAACTGCTGCAGCCGGCAAGGGAGCTCATAAAAAAAATCAAATTCTTTGCTTGCCCCTATTCAGGTTCAGGATGGCATTAGTCCCGACCCGACCCGATCAGGAGCCACCAAGAGATGGGGCGCCCCTCCTAGATCAAGTCAGAATTCAGGATCCAAGACCATCCCGGATGAGTGCCCAGTTGTGATAAATTATTTAGTCCCAAACAGGATTCCAATTCAAATTTACAATTTATTAAACAAATAGAGGCAAGCAAACAGCACTGGGTGCGCCGGGAGTCTCCGCTCCACCAAGACGCATGCGGTACAGTTCCTGTTCTTGGTTTATATCCTGTCTGCTAATACATATTCATGAATAGGCGTGTCTTCTTTGGCGCATGCTCTCTTCTCCTTCTAGAGTCTTCTCGAATCTTCCTCGGCGTGCCCCCAGGATGACCCCAAACTTTATGCATGCACTTTACAAGTTTCTCTTTACACAATACTATGCAGTCAGTGGTCAAACTGGTTTGAGCTGATATACCAGCAAAGTAGTTTAAGTTTGTCCTGTAAAATACCCCTTTTTATGGTGCAGGAGAAATCCATAAAAGTACAGAAGATTACACTTCATCACACGAATCAGATGAACATATTTCACAATCAGAATATAACACTACCATATGACCAGTAAGGAAATCCGGAGGCAAGGAATACCGATTGGTTCAGGATTTAAGAGTTATAAATCAGATAGTCCAAGATATACACCCAGTAGTGGCTAATCCATATATTTTACTGACTTCTTTGAAAGAGGAACATAAATGGTTTACTGTACTAGATTTAAAGGATGCCTTCTTCTGCATACCTCTAGATATAGGCAGCCAAAACATATTTCCTTTTGAGTGGGAAAGTCCGGCCACAGGACGAAAGACCCAATTGACATGGACTGTACTTCCACAAGGATTCAAAAATAGCCCTACGATATTTGGGAATCAATTGGCCAAGGAATTAAAGATATGGAAGAGACAGGACCAAGAGGGAAGTGTTCTGCTATCAGTTTACTAAATTTCCTAGGCCAAGGAGGATATAGAGTCTCCAGAAAGAAGGCCCAAATAGGAAAAGAAACAGTAATTTATTTGGGATTTGAAATATCCCAAGGACAGAGACAATTGGGAAATGAAAGAAAAGAAGCTATCCGTCAAATTCCTGAACCAAGTAGCCCGAAAGAATTGAGAACTTTCCTGGGAATGATTGGGTGGTGCCGACTTTGGATTTTGGATTATGGATTGTATGTAAAGCCACTGTATGAGGCTTTAAAGGAATCCAAGGATCGGTATCTGACCTGGACACCTCAATGTCAGAAATCATTCAAAGAACTGAAAAAGGCATTAATGATGGCACCTGCTCTGGGATTACCTGATGTGACCAAACCTTTTGAGTTGTTTGCACATGAAAGGCAACATGTGGCTCTTGGAGTGCTGACACAATGGCTGGGATCCTGGAAACGATCAGTGGGGTACTTCTCTAAACATCTTGACAATGTGAGTAAAGGATGACCAGGATGTTTACATGCTGTAGCGACAACGGTATTGCTGATCCAAGAAGCTCGAGAATTGACCATGGGTCAAAAGATGGCGGTGTACGTACTGCATATGGTAATAACTGTTCTAGAGCAAAAGGGGGGTCACTGGCTATCCCCCAGCAGAATGCTGAAGTATCAGGTTGTCCTATTGGAACAAGATGATGTGGAATTGAAAACCACACCGATTGTTAATCCAGCAATATTTTTATCAACAGAAAATTAAACAGGAAATTTAGAACATGACTGTTTGTTAACTATTGAACAAGCTTATTCCAGTAAACCAGACCTGAGAGATGAACCTCTGGAAAACCCTGATCTGGAGTTATACATAGATGGAAGCAGCTTTGTACGAGAAGGAAAACGAATGGCTGGATATGCTGTCATCACCACCTCTGAGGTACTGGAATCAAGGACACTACCTGTAAGTACCTCAGCACAGAAAGCAGAATTGGTGGCATTGAGGCGGGCTCTACAAATAGCAGAAGGAAAAAGGGTAAATATTTGGACTGATTCTAAACATGCATTTGGTGTGATCCATGCTCATGGAGCCCTCTGGCAAGAAAGAGGATTGCTGTCAGCCCAAGGGACATCAATAAAGTATAAAGAAGAAATTCTCCAACTCCTGGAAGATGTGCAGAGACTGAAAGAAGTGGCAGTAATGCATTGAAAAGCCCATCAATTTGGTCAGACGGCTGTTAATATAGGTAATAGATTAGCAGTCAAAGCTGCAAAAGAGGCCGCAAAACAGGGTATCCTTGCACTAGTACCAGTAAAACAAATAAAATTTCCAAATTCAAAACCAAAATATAATAAATTGGATGAGCAATTAGCAAAACAATTAGAAGCATCACAAAATGCAGAGAGATGGTGGGTGACATCAGAAAAACAGGTGATAGTAACCCCGCAAATTATGACAGAACTCGCAAAGGAAAAACATGAACAAACACACTGGGGAGTAGATGCTATGGTTGCAAGTTTAAAAACATCTGTAGTATGTGTAGGAAAGACAGGAATAGTTAAATCAATAATAGCTAGATGTCCGATCTGCCTTAAAAATAACCCCATGAACCAAAAGAGGCCACCTCTAGGAATGATAAAACAAGGAAATTCTTCAGGAGATTACTGGCAAATTGATTTCTCTGAGTTACCCAGTCAGAATGGATACAGGTATTTATGACTACTAATTGATACATTTTCTGGATGGCTGGAGGCCTTCCCTTCCTGCACCAACAAAGCTAGAGAGGTAGTTAAAGTGTTGTTGAAGGAAATAATACCAAGATTTGGAGTGCCATTGGGAATGTCTTCTGATAGGGGACCACACTTTGTGGCAGATGTAGTTCAACAGATCAGTAAAATTTTGGGTATAAAATGGGACTTATATACCCCTTGGATGCCACAATCGAGTGGAAAAATTGAGAGATTGAATCAAATGTTGAAAAGACAAATAAGTAAAATTTGTCAGGAAACCTCTTTGAAGTGGCCACAGGCTTTACCACTAGCTCTCTTGAGAATCGGGATCCAACCAAGATCAAGAGACAGTGTAAGTCCATATGAAGTCCTGTATGGTAAACCGTACCAGACTCCTTTAATCCCAGGGGATATGAAGGTAGCTGGGGAAACTGATTTTGAAAGTGTATCTAATTTCTTTAGGAAAAGTTCTTGGTGCACTTCAGAGATATATTGTGCTGACTAGGTCGCTTGCCTTGGATATGCCTGTACATCAGTATCAGCCAGGTGATCTTTAAGCTTGGAACTCTGAACCACTGCAGGAAAAGTGGAGGGGACCATTCTAGGTACTGTTAACAACTTATACTGCAATCAAGGTTGGAGGAGTGGAACCGGGGATACACTACACCCGAGTGAAGAAAGCCCCATCATGGAAGGTCATCAATAGGGATTCAGAGACTGCAAAGTTGACTTTAAAACATGTTTAAGAAATTATCATTGGAAAATATGGAAAAATGGGTTTTGATTTGGAAACTGATGATGTTGGGAGCATTGTTTGAGATGATAATAGATCAATTGGAAGGGAGAGTGAAGCAGAGCAGCTAATATACATTCCAAGGAGAACTCCAGAAGAAAATTTAATGGTAGGATTGATAAAAGAATTTGCAAATTTACAAAATGTAACCCAAATAACCGCATGTCTTCCAATTCCAAGAGCAGTAGGTGAATCAATTCCATGGGGAATCTTAACAACAAACTTGAGCTCAGTAAGCACAAGGGACAAACAATTAAGCAAAGAAGTAAGTAGAGGCCTCCCTGTACATGATCCCAAGGAAGCTGGACGTGTAGTCCATAACTGTGAAAATCAGACTAAGCGAGAGGCAGAGGTTGCATGGGATTCAGTGTGGTCTATGGCTACTCTATCTCAATTTCAATATATGGCTAATACTTTATGGTGTTTTGCCTGGGACGGAACAGTCTTTACAGTTTTCCCATCAGTTAATGACAGGGGAACCACATCCAGGGAAAAGGAAGACATAGTACCCTGGTGGAATTGTAAAAAGATATGTAATTGCAGTGCAGTTGATAGAGCAGTCCAAGAAGTTCCTCCCGTAGCAGCTGCATTAAAATATGGGTGTTGGTGCAGAGGACTCAAGAACGATTTAAATTTGACTAGTGTATATAAAATTAGAAGGGGATCAATATTTAGTTGTAGAAGGTCTACAGTTCAGAGCCCAGGACATTTAGTTTGGGCAATGAGTGATGGAACTTGGACCACCCATTTACCAATGGATGGGAAAGTAAAACAAATTACTTTAGGAATGCCAACATTATGTCCAATCTGAAAGAAAGCTCCCTTTAGGGGAGATTCTGAAAATTTAAAGTTAATATGGACAAAAAGATCACAAATTGATGATGATGATTGGAATGAACCCTTGACAGGAGTGAAACTTGGATGGGCCTTAGAATCCTTATTGACTCCCTTAGCAACTTACAGGAATAGGGATTGGTTATATAAGTTGACAGGTCAAGTGGAAAGATTAGGCAAAATAACAAGGAAAGGATTTAAACAACTAAATTTACAGTTACAAGCCACTTCAAAGATGACCCTACAAAATAGGATGTCTCTAGATATGCTCTTACTAAAAAAACATGGAGTTTGTGGATACCTGAGGGATAGGATAGATCATGGTTGCATACATATCCCAAATGTTACCCAGGATGTTGAATATAATTTGGACTTATTGAGAAAAATAGAAAAGGATACTCAGGAAATGCAACAAGACATGCACGAAAATTGGTTTGATAAAATTTTCAGTGGATTGGGATGGAACTTGAGTTCTTGGGTGAAGTCCTTAATTGGTACTGTGTTATTATTATTAATAATATCTTTGGCAATATTATTCATTTATCATTGTTTGAAAAGGAATTTACAAAAAGAGCTACCATTGATTGCAGAATTACACTTGCATTGACTACAAAACACCAAAATTTAAATAGACTAACTAATAATGCTCCTACCATCATACAACAAAGTGATTGAATGTTAATAAAGAAATTAATTTGTAATGGAAATATTGAAAAGAAATTATTTCAAAACTTCCAAAGGGGGGAAATGTAACCAAGGTGGTAGGGAATTAAAATAAAATAGAGTTAGAAAATAGGTTTGTGAATTTGTAGCAAGTTGTAACTATAAGAACAATATGCACCAGCAATGCTGCTTGAGAACCCACCTAACCCTTCCCATCTTGATTTAATTATCAAGGAGTTAAGTGTAACATTGTGATCATGGTATTATGTTTTGTTCTAATAACAAGTAGTCAGAAAGAAGGAACACCTTGGTCAGTTCTACGGTCCGGTGGGTGGGTAATTATTCATTCTATAGTCTTGTCTTAAAACAAAGGACTGTGGGGTGAGTGATTGCATATTGGACCGACAGCCCGTGAAGGCCTATTGAGTGTTGCCAAGCTTAAGTGAACTTTGTAGGAAAGGTAATGCCAGCAGGGGGAGATCGCGACCACTGACTCAGAGACCATCCACTCAAGAAACCCTCCGACTCAAAAGATTAAGGAAGTAAAATCCCAAGAAATTATAGTGAGCATGCGTGTTCATTTACATGGTAGGCGAGGAATATTTAACCAATCATTGTATAGAAACTTGATGAATGTGTATTGATCTTGTAATCATAGGCCTATAAATGTTTGATTTTTGAACTGATTGAGTGAACATGATTTGGGAGGAACTATCCCCCATGTTCCCAGCACTGAAAATAAAGAATGCCTGCCTTTTAACACTACGTTGGTGCTGGGGTCAATGATGCCTTTAATGGCGTTATCCTGGCATTACTGAAGGACAGTTTGGTTTCCAGAAGCTGGGTCTGGGTCCCTGATGGCTCCATCACAACACAGCAATTTAGTGAAGTGATAATGACCATTCCAGAAGCTGAGTTGTTTAAAGATAATGGCAGGGAACTGCAGGGTACTGGAGAATAGTATGGGTGAGAACATGAAAGGTACAACTCAGTGTTGTTGAGGGCAATGCAACACAGGTGAAAAAAAGCAACCCCAGCTATGCACGTGCAGTGATAGTCTCAGGAAGAGGAGATGGGGTCTCCTGTTGATAGACTTCCAAAGACATCAGCCTCATGTTCACCCATGGGCAAGGAGAGGTGAAGGGCACAACATACAGGCTATGCATTAATTGTAGGCATATTATAGGCAGAGGTTCAAAGATCCCTAGACAGCTCTGATTCCCCTGTTTTAAAAGAAGATACAGTTAATTTAGAAACAGACAGACAGGACAACAAGAATGATCTGCAAAATGGAATGATTTACATGCAAAGAGGGACTGGATAGCCTAGCACTTTACCTTGGAAAGAAAGGGTATATGTGAGCTCTACAATGGCTGAATCTCTGAAGAGAGTGGTTAGGCAATAGGCACTCGCTGTTAGTCCCAAAAGAAGAACGAAGACCTCAGACAGCAATTTAAACCAAAGAAAAAGAAATAATTCTTTATGCTTGGCACATGGTTAACTATGCAGCTCCTTGGCACAGGAAGTTGATGCTCTGAAGAGCTAAGTGGATGCATAAAGGGCTCAAATGCATAAAAAAGAAAGGTCCATTGTGGTTTATTAACCATGAAGATTCATCCACCAACTGCAGCTGAGGAAGACTCTGAATTGCAGGTGGGAAGGTGCTGGAAGGATAGTATTACTCTATTAGAGTACCTAAGTTCTGTTCTGGTATCTTGTTACAGGCTGTCATACCTATCTAAAATAACACAGCATTACCTGTACTCCTACCCCAGGACTACAGCCACTGGTCTCTGTCAGTCAGGACATGGTCTAGATAGTCTTTTGATAGGCCCCAGCCCAGCTGCTTTTATTGCTCCATGCAAAAGGAGCCTGGTAGTTGCCAGAGGGGGATTAAACCAGGAAAATATTTTGCAGTCACTCTGGGTTAGTGAAAAGATCTGATCTCTCTTTGGTGAGCAAGCAAAGGAAGGAAACATCCAACATAACATCTACCTTATTTTCACTTCCTTACCTTATAGAGAATGGTTATTTTCAGGCTAGGGGGTTATCATCAGAATCTTTTCAGAACTTAATCGTACATATGCAGATATGTTTTACCTTGTTTTCTTGAGAAATTTCTTCTGCTTTCTGAGGCACATGGTCCACTTAAGGGGCCAATGACCAGTGTGTTGCATTAGGTGACAGCAGTTGTGACTGACCCACTGCTGTTCTTTGGTCCTTCTACCATCACCCCTGTTTGCCTTGCTCCATGTGCTGCCAAAGCAGCCTAGCTCTACCCAAGCTATTCCATAGGCACAGGGAGCACAGCAGCTAGGGGAACAACTGCGCTGTGTAATGCTTGCATATCTCATCACTAGCTCATCTAGTTGGACCACTTCTAAGAGAAATTACCACCAAGCCTTCTGCAGGCACAATAGCATTAATGAAGTTAGGGAATTATTCCTGCAGATGTCTGACAATCAATCAATCCTACTTAATTTAATTACATTGTTCAATGACAGACAAAAAGGATGCTCTTGTAGTCTTCTCCTTGCTTCTCATTTTTCTGTTTTAGGTTATTCCCCCTGATACCTCCAGTTAATTTAATATTCAGTGAAAAATATTAATGTAGTTGAGTAAACTTATAATTATTTAAAAAGAGAGCTTTATTCTAACACTTTACATTATTGTCATTTTCCCACCTAACTACAGTTCTCCAGGAAGATTTGTGATTGATATAACCAAATTGGCAGTATAGAGAAAAGGTTTTAATTTAATGGTGTTATTGGTTAATCAGGATATTGTGATGTTGGGAAGGTTGTGCTACTACATTGCTCAGTCAGGTATTCAGGGCTTTAAGACAGGCCTTCTCTGAAAGGAGTACGGTAGAGTCCTCAGGGCACTCACACACATCCCAGAGTCCACTTGGGAAGCTCAGGCAATGGCTGCTCAAAACTGAATTGAGATCATCTACCTAAATCTGCAGGGTGATGACAAACACACTCAAGGCTCTTTTTCCCTCCTGGCAAGGTTTGCAGTCTATGGTCTTCCTGTCTGTTCCCAAGGGAGATCCCACTGCATGATGTGCAGCACAAAGAGACCATTCCTGCTGCAAAGTGCAAGGTGGAAGTAGAGTTATATTTATTTGAAATACAGTGCTTTTAACTCACCAGTAGTCATAGCCCCCCCAGAAGGTTTTATGATACAGCTGCATTGGTGGTCACAAGGAAAGGTAACTCTCTCGTAGCTTCCAGTCAAAACAGATGGGACAGAAAAGGCTGAAGAGGGGAGCAGACATGCAAATGACAGAGGAGGTCAGTTCCAGAAAAGAGCTAACTCCTAGCCTCCAAATACCAACTCACAGCTCCTTGATTAGCATTTTCCCAAAGGCCAGCTCTCGCCTGAGTCTAGGAGGGGCCCACACAGACCAGAAGCATCAACACTGGGGCTCTGCGCTTGTTTCACTTCCTAATAATCCCTTCACTCTTCCATTCTAGCCAGAGCCCAGCTCCAAAATAGAACATGTCCAGAATGGTTCCTACACAGAAGGTTTAAGAACAGAATGCTATTCCTTGCCCTCATCTTTCCTTGGCAATCTCTTTAAAGCTCCACCAGCACCGTGGGTCTCTGCTTGCTTAGCCTCCAATTGGTCTCCACAGCCTCTCACGCTAGCCAGAACCCTGCTGCAAAGTGGAAAATGTCCATGGATGGCTCCCACACAGAAGGACCAAGTAGACAATGCTATTCCTTTACTTCACTTTCCCTTCACAGCCTCTTGAGAGCTCCACCAGCACCAGGGCTCTCTGCTGGATTTGATAACAGTTGATCTCTACAGCTTCTCACTCTAGTCAGAGCCTAGCTCCAAAATGGAACATGTCCAGCAATGGTTCCCACACAGAAGGTTTACGAACAGAATGCTATTCCTTGCCCTCATCTTTCCTTGGCAGCCTCTTTAGAGTTCCACCAGCACTGGGCTTGTCTGCTTGCTTTGCCTCCTAATGATCCCCTCAGTCTTCCATGCTAGACAGAGCCCATCTCCAAAACGGAACACCTCTAGCAAGTGCTCCCACACTGAAGGTGCCAGGACTGAAAGCTTTTTCTGCCCTTCACCTTCCCTTGGCAACCTCTTCAGAGCACCTTCAATACTGGCGCTCTGTGCTTGCTTCACCTCCTAATGTATCTAGTAAGTCAAATAAATGGTTGTCTTTTGCAAATGATTGTACTCCAAATCCTTCAGTCATGGAAATGGGAAGCCATAGGAACCAGGGCTGGAGACAAGGCCCAATCTGAGTCTGGGCTCAATGCAGCCTGGGGATTACACGTAACCCGTCAACCACCTTTTCATTTCCCTTAGCTGGATATCACCTCTTTTGATGTCTTCTAGTCATCTCATGTATTATGCATGTGGAAGCACCTGAGTCTCTCCCTCCTCCCTTCTCACGCCATGTAGGCCATGCTTGGCCACTTAATTTCCCAGGCAAGCCCCAGCCTTGGTTGGGTAGTCTGCAGCTGGCTGAAAGCGTACAGCTCTTGGATCTACATAACTGGATCTGTAGGGTGAGAAGGAGGAATAGTGCAAAGCTTCATCTGGGTAGGGAGAGACAAGACTGCTGACTGAAGGTAAGTTACATTTTATGTCACCCTTAAACCTGGAATTCAGTGAATGTATTGTATTAATACATTAAAGCCAAGTAAAGCAGATTTCCAGTGCATTGGATAAAAAAGAATATGAGATTGTTGTGCCAGGAAGCACTGATTTTTCTGTCCCCCTATCCAAGAACTGCGCAGATGTTGGTGTCAGATCCTTTGATCAGTGGTAAACCTGTACTGTAACTTAGGGTCTTAGTACCACTGGTGCCTTTGCAGGACACCAGTGTCATGGCTACCTCTCTTTTAGCTCTTTCTGCTCACTCTGTATATGTTGACATCAGGCAGCTGAAAGCTGTGCTTGTGGGAAGTTTAGCACTGCTGTTGTGGCAGTATGCTGAGTTCACCCAGCTATTCCTATCCATAATGATAGCAATAAAAGCAGCTATCCAGCCAACTGCCCATCAGAAACAAAAACCACATTCAGACCTGAAGCAGAAACATTTCTTCAACATGTATTCAGGAGAACTCAGGAAAGAAGGCAGAGGCAGGACTCTGGAGGTTGTAACTCTAGAAGGCCCCTTGCTTTGTCCCTGTTTTTGTATTGCACTTGCAGTGTCTAAGGCCTCATCTTACTGTAAGCACCAGACAGTCAGCTACTGTCTGAAGCCAAGGGAGTGTGAGATGCCAAAGTATTTATGAGGCCCCAGGATCAAAGTGCTTTGCTAATTTCTAGTGTATGACTCAGCACATCTAATGTTGATAATCACTCACCACTTTGGTTCAAACCAACAATTTCATGGGGTCTTTTCTACAGTATTTCTGCCACCAACCCTTTGAAAAGCAGGTCAGTGTCACAAATGGATAATTTAGACTGCTTAAAGAAGCACCGCCAAAGATACCAGAAAGTGAATGATTTTAATAGAAATTTGTAAAAAGTGCACTTAACAGAATTCAATGGCAAGGTTCACTCTATTACTTATTCAACATGGAAAAGGTATACAGAGAGAAACCTAATTCCAATTAAATTGGAGTGATTTACTTGTGTATGAAATTGAGTTAATATGTATGTATGTTGAGGAAAGAAAGTAGGGTAGACCCTCCCGTTGGGTCACTAGGTTCAGAGTGGACCGAAATACATCCCTAGTCCCAGACTTGGTCAACAGTTTATGTCTAAGGATTGTTAAAAAGGAAAGAAAATGAGGGATGCCCTCCCGATGAGTCACGAGGTTGAGTGGACCGAAATCCACCCTCAGTCCCAGAACTTGGTCAATGGTTTATGACTAAGGTTAAGTAAAGAAAGTAAAGGAATGCCCTTCCCATTGAGTCATGAGGCTCAGAGTGAACCCCCTTGTTTTCTAAACTCCTTCTCAGAGAGAAGTCTAGGTGCGGCTGAATCCACTCCTAGTCCCAGGTTTGGTCAATGGTTTATGACTAAAGGGATATGGTATCAGGGATTCTGGTGTAGTGATATATTTAGTGCTTGCTGTAACTTTAGGATGGCAACAATCTAATATAAAATAACAGCAATCAAATTCACTAATGATATTGAGATAAATCACAATATCAAATCATATAAAACTTAGCAGCATAATCGACTTAAACTTACTAAGATTCCTTAATCACACACACATATAGGTGTAGAGATAGAGATTTAGAGAAAAGAGATATGTACAAAGGTACCTATTAAATATCCCCCTTGAATTCAGTCAAATACTCACATCAAATGCTTTGTGTTGCTCAGTGGGTGCACAGTTGGGCCTCTGAGTTCACTGCAAACTTGAGGGTGCACAGACTCTGAGAGGCATCCCACTAAGATGGAGGTGCTGGTCACAGCCCACTGTGGTCCAGGGGAGCTTAAAGGGTCTCACTTGGCACCACTATTTATAGGACTGAGAGATGATTGACTTTAGGCATCAGTTGAGTTTCCCACAATCCAGGCAGGGGGTTTCTCAAGTTTTTTGCGGTAAGGCTGCCAGGGTTGTCTGGAGTTAACTGATTAGCTCTGTTCTTGTTCTGTACCTTGTTTAAGCACTTGGGTCCCTGATACACTCAGTGACATTCTCTTCCTTGGCCACACAAGAGTGCTTGGTACAGTTGAGGGGCTCTCAACTGCCAAACCCTTTGTTCAGAGGTCAAGGCTTGTCAGGCAACTTAGAGTGGCCTAGGTACAAGGTGAAGGGGAGGGGGGAGTGCATCACCACACTTAGGCTCTATAAAGTAAGATGTTGCCTCAAAAATCACAAACTACAAGAAAGAAATGCATTTGGAGTGCTTTTCCATTGCCTTTTTGTTTCTTCAGGCTTTAGGGAACACTTGCATTACATTTTCAAGATTTACTCTATAACCTAAAGCCTGAAGTCTCCTTTTTTAATGAAAATGAAAAGCTGAGTTTCTTGTTCACTCCTCTGATTCCTGAAGCTGAGACATTAAGGTGCATATCTGCCTTCCTAGGATATCCTCTGCAGTCACAAAAGTTAGAAAGGTGTCTTTGAAAATGACTGTGGCTGGATTGTGCAGGCTCTGGCTATAGATTTGACTCTAATTTTTGGATCCTGCCCCGGTTTGGGGCTGAGCAAACAAAAGCAAATGCAAGAATTTGATTCAGCTTTGGTGCAGTAATTGTCATTTGAAACTAAAATTGTGCAATGGCAATCCATTATAATCAGAATGATTATTGCAGCAATGGGAAATAATCCATGCAGATGCCAGGAAGCATGAATATATTCTTGCTCTCCCGTGTGCCTTTACCACACACAGGTTTCTCAAAGCCTTGAATGCAACCTGGTTCACTGCACCATAGGAAAGCAGGTGCCAGGTGGTGGAGAAAAGTGTATTTGCAAAGTATGGTTCTCGCTGGCAACGTGCTTGTCAGCGCTTGCAGGCTCCTGCTCAGCAGTCCCAAATGGTAGAGCAAACAAGTCACACAGAGCCTTCAGTCTGGATCTGGGACATATAAGGTCACTATGCAGCACTTTCGATGGACATTAAAAAGTCAACTGGAGCATTGCTTCACTGCCAGTGCTGCAGTTATGGTGGGGGTTTTCTACTCTTGAGAACTGATGTCCTTCCACAGCTGAGGGCAGTGCCCTTTCATGGCAGCTCGTAATGACTGGTGGCACTGGCTCTCAAATGAAGACTAGGAATCTAGGTCTTACAAGCTGCATAGGAAAAGAAACTTCAAATTAAGCTTTTCAGCCCACAGCTTAGCATCCATTGATCCCAGTCCATGCTTGAGAGAGTGAAGGAACCACCTACTGCATTCTGCCTCCTAGCTAAGGCTCAAGGCTAGACCGTAACTAGGGACTGCCAGGACCTTAGGATAAGCAAACCTCAGTGGAATGTTCACTAAATAGGTACACAAGACTTGGCCCACTTGAGTGCTCAGAGAAAGGCTTTTTCCTTCACCGCATCTCTGGTTCACACTCAAGATGCATATTGGCAACCATAAAGAGGTGACATGATTACAATCAAAGAAGCTAACCTGGCTAGTTTAGCCTCCTACCATAGCTGGCTGTTCTCTACTAAATGTGCTCTGGTTTTACGTTTACTGCTGTGGGAAGATGAAGGAGGCTGCATTACATTCTCAGGAGATGGATTGAAAGAAAAAGCCCAGAGACAGCACATTTGCTTCAAAAATGTAATTGTGCTGTTTGGCAGTTGACTCTACCTGCTTTTGCTCTGTCCTGGGTGCAAGGGAGTGGGTATTCTGCTGGCACCAGTATGCTTGACTAGCCAATGAAAAGGGATCAAGAGACAGTCCTATTCCAAGTGTGGGCTTCACTACATTTTACATCTACACCATCATGACAACAAGTGTCAGGTTTTTGATTTCTGACATGATATTCCCAAAGGACCTGCACTCAGGTTTGGAGATCTTGACGCAGAGGTGCAAACTGAACACCTTCTGCAATTCTGGGGCTGACTGGACTCTTGTGTACCTTTGGCCAGAGATTCAAGGAAGAGAAAGAATGAAGCATGGAGTGAGGTATCTTGTGCACCACATCTTGTTCAAGCATTGCTACATATGCTTGAGCTCCAACTTGTATCTTCTTGCAATGAGTTTCAAACAATAACATGATCTTCAGAGACAGAGATAGGATTCATCCTTCCCTCATTTCCCTTTTCCCCTTCTCCTTTCCCTGAGAAACATATTTCACTACTCCCAAACTTTGATAATATTTTGATCTATACCCCTTTCCCTGTTGATTGCTAAAATTCCTCTGTGCATAAATAATAGAGGAGATGTCAGAGGCTGGTTGACATTTAAACACAGAGTTAGTGCTCATGTGACAAGCACAGTTTGCAATCTCTGGGTAATAAAAGCCCAGCTCAAAGTTCTGCAAACAAATGTGAATCTACAGGAAAAACAAAACTAGATCTCAGGACTATTTGATTAGCATTATTTGTACTGTCACTTTTTAGTTTAAAAGGGCACTATTGATCTGGTATTCAAAACAACATTTTCCCCCTGTATAAACCTGTGGGGATTAGGACCTGAAATCTCTGTCTCTACTTACTTTCTTCTCCATTGATACTTAATTGTTCAAAAGTTACCAGCTGGCACCACTGAGTACAAGGTATAAATGAATGCTAAGTATTCAAGGACAGTCCAGCTTCTTGTGCTGGTCTGCTAGCAAGAAGGCTGGGGGTGCACAGCAAGCTGGGAGGGGACACAACCAGGACAGCTGACCCAAACTGGCCGAAGGGATATTCCATACCATACCATATGACATCATGCACAGTATATAAAGCTGGGATGAAGAAGAAGAAGAAAGGCTTGGAGGGACGTTCGGAGTTATGGCTTCTGTCTTCCCAAGAAACCATTATGCGTGAATGGAGCCCTGCTTCCCTGGAGATGGCTGAACACCTACCTGCCCATGGGAAGTAGTGAATGAATTCCTTGTTCTGTTCTGCTTGTGTGTGCACAGCTTTTGCTTTACTTATTAAACTGTCTTTATCTCAAGCCATAGTTTCCTCACTTTTACTCTTCTGATTCTCTCCCCCAACCCACCGTGAGGGAGTGAGTGAGTGGCTGCGTGGTGCTTAGTTGCTAGCTGGGGTTAAACCACAACAGGTAGTTAGAATTGATACTTCTGCTAAGGTGATTAAGCATCTCACACCATAGTGTCTTGACTTGGCAGCTGAAAGCATCTAACCCTTGGGACTGTGCTGTGCAAAGCTGAATTTCAGGAGTTGTGTCAGCCCACCTGAAGGTAGTGTGTGCAATGGGGTTTATGGAGTATGATCTCACATGGCTCTGTGTCTGCTGGATGCATTGGTCCATGTCTGAGGAGGTACAAGCTCTAGGTAAAGTTTTTCCTTAAGTTGTAGTATTTGTAATATTTTTCTTCTGTGCCCTCTTTTGTGTCTAATATTAATGTTGAACTTGTGGCTGCTTTTCCTTAGTGCTAGTGCACTCATTCAGGTTTTTCTCTCTTTATTCAGCTTTCTATTGACATGATTTTAAAGGAGCTCTATTTCCTGGAAATTCAAAGCTTCTGCTTAAATTTGCTTTAAAAATAGGCCTGAAATCTGGAGTGCCAGGCAGACTGCTTCAAGACAGAATCTGCTCTGGAAACTAAGATATACGAAAAAAAGAAGCACACACAGTACTTAAAAATTTCATAGTAATACATGTGGGAAGAGACATCTGGAGGTTTCTAGTCCAAGCCCTCTGCTCAAATCTTGCAACCACCTTCAAGGATCGCTAGAGTCATTTCCAGTTAGGTGTTGAAAAACTCCAAGAGTGAAGATACCACCACTTCTCTGGGTCCTTCATCTGGGATTGTACCACTCTCAGTGTGTAAAGCTTTCTCCTATCCAATTTGAATTTTTTCTCCCCAGAGGACGGTCCAGCCCCTGTTGCTTATTCCCTTGTCTCTCTCACCTCTCACATGGCATTGTGTCCCCTACTTTTCAAGCTGGAGACAGCAGCACGATGTGTGAATGGCAGGGAACTGAGTGCACTGATAGACTGAGTGCAATGTAAAGTGCCTTTGACAAGCCACAGAGGGGACAAGGGGCAGCCAAAAATGATTAGGTGACTAATTTGACTTCCTACCCACTAGTCCAAGCAATCTTGGGCTGGATGAGTGTGTTATGGTTTGAAGAGTAGCTTCATTATCCAGTCTTTATAGCACAGTGCTATAAAGCACACTGCCTCCTCTGTGTTCAGTCTGCTGTTGTTGGCCTGTTTCAGAAGTACAGTACTAAACAAAAGGGGTTTTTTTGGATGGAACTTTGGGGAAAAGTGCCTCTACAGAAATGCATGCAACAGGGGCAACAAACGTCAGGAGCTGGAAGCTACCATGCTCCTAGAAAGCTACGACATGGTTGTCATTTCTGAAACTTGGTGGGACAAATCCCATGACTGGAGTGTGGCTATCAATGGCTACAGGCTGTTCGGAAGGGACAGGTGAGGCAGGAAGGAGGCATTTCCCCCTACATCGAGAAATGGATAGCATGTGAAGAGCTGTTGGGATCACTCTGCACGGCTCGACCTTAAGGAGAAGGAGCTGTGGCGTTGAGCTGCACGGCTCGACCTTAAGGAAAAGGAGCTGTGGCATTGGGAAGCTGGTAAACAGCTGGACATCTGCACGGCTCGGCCTTGAGGAGAAGGAGCTGTGCTAAACAGCTAAGAAGAAGCAAGAAAAACAGGGACACCTGCAAGCAGCAATCCTGACTGTGTGAGGGGCGCGTGGACAGCGCGTGATATCTTGTATATAGCCAATTGCAATAATGTGTGTAGCAAGCTGTAAACAATCATGAGTGTGTGCGCAGTGACTGAGTGGAGATTATGATATATATTGGAGTCAGACAAGACAATAAACGGCATTGACTTGATCATATTGGTCGTATGCGTCATGTCCGAGACTTCCGCCTCAAAAAGCTGTCTCTGAAGAGTAGCCACGAGCAGGTTGGAAGCTTATGGGTAAGAATCAGAGACCAAGGCAACAAAGGGAACCTTGTGGTTGGTGTCTACTACAGGCCACTTGACCGGGGGGAGTCTATTGATGAAGCCTTCTCATTCCAGCTACAGGAAGCATCACGCTTGCAGGCTCTTGTCCTGCTGGGGGACTTCAATCACCCCAACGTCTGCTGGAAAAGTAGAACAGCAAGCTGTAGGCAATCCAGGAGACTCCTGGAGTGCATGGAGGATAACTTTCTGTGCCAGTTAATAGGCAGCCCTACCAGAGGGGATGTGATACTGGATCTGTTTGTCACCAATGCAAGTGAGCTAATTGGTAATGTCAAGATTGGAGGCAGCCTGGGTTGCAGTGATCGTGCACTGGTGAAGTTCGTAGTCCTGAGGGATAGCAGGCAAGCAAAGAGTAAAGTCAGGACCTTGAATTTTAGGAAAGCAAACTTCCAGCTCTTCTGGGAGTCAGTCAATAGGACCTGCTGGGAAACTGCCCTCAGGGACAAGGGAGCAGAACAGAGCTGGCAGATCTTTAAGGACACATAGTGCAAGAGCTCTCAATCCCCAGGTGTAAGAAATTGGGAAAGGAAGGCAAGAGACCAGCATGGTTGAGTGGAGACCTGCTGGACAAAGTAAAAGGCAAGAAGGAAATGCACAGGCAGTAGAAGCAGGACAGGTGTCCTGGGATGAGTACAGGGACAGTGCCCAGTTGTGTAGGGATGAGATCAGGACAGCCAAAATGGGGCTGGAGCTGAACTTGGCAAGAGATGCAAAGGATAATAATCAGGGCTTTTATAGGTATGTTAGCCAGAAAAGGAAGGTCAAAGAAAGCGTAACCCCCTTGATGAGCACAACTGGCAAACAGGCAACAAAGGATGAGGAGAAGGCTGAGGTACTGCATGACTGCTTTGCCTCAGTCTTCACTGGCAGTGTCTTTTCCCACACCTCTTGAGGGGTTGGCCTGAAAGATGGGGACACGAGGAGAAAAGTCCCTCCCATTGTAAACAGAAGATCAGGTTCGAGAACACCTGAGGAACATGAACATACACCAGTCTATGGAACCTGATGAGATGCATCCCAGAGTCCTGAGGGAATTGGCTGATGTAGATGCTGAGCCACTCTCCATGATATTTGAAAAGTCATGGCAGTCAGGTGAAGTCCTTGGAGACCGGAAAAAAAAGTTACACCCATTTTTAAAAAAGGTAGCAAGGAGGACCCTGGGAACTACTGACCCATCAGCCTCACCTCTGTGCCTGCCTGGGAAGTTCATGGAACAGATCCTCCTAGAAGCTATGCTAAGGCACATGGAGGACAGGGAGGTGATTCAAGACAGCCGACATGGCTTCACCAAGGGCAAGTCCTGCCTGACCAACCTAGTGGTCTTCTCTGATGGAGTGTCCACATCAGTGGACAAGAGAAGAGCTACTGATGTCATCTAACTGGAATTCTGTAAGGAAGACCTTTGACACAATCCCCCACAACACCTTTCTCTCTGAATTGGAGAGATATGAATTTGATGGGTGGACTGTTTGGTGGACGAGGAATTGGCTGGATGGTCACAACCATCCTCACAACGAGGATAGTGGTCAACAACTCAATGTCCAGATGGAGATCGGTGACAAGTGGTGTCCCTCAGTTGCCTGTTACTGGGACCAGGATATTGACCACTGTTCAGTATCTTCATCAATGATATAGAGAGTGGGATCAAGGTGTACCCTTAGCAAGTTTGCAGATGACACCAAGATGAGTGGTGTGATTGACATGCTTGAGGGACATGATGTCATACAGAAGGACCTGGACAAGTGTTCTGGTTTCAGCTGGGCTAGAGTTAATTTTCTTCGCAGAAGCTAGTGTGAGACTATGTTTTGGATTTGGGATGAGAAAGTGTTGATAACGTGCTGATGATTTGAGTTGTTGCTAAGTAGTCAAGGACAGTCTAGGTTCTTGTACTGGTCTGCTAGCAAGAAGGCTGGGGGCACACAGCAAGCTGGGAGGGGACAAAGCTGGGACAGCTGACCCAGGCTGACCAAAGAGATATTCCATACTATATGACGTCATGCTCAGTATATAAAGCTGGGATGAAGAAGAAGAAAGGGGTGGAGGGACGTTCGGAGTTATGAATTCTGTCTTCCCAAGAAACCATTACGCGTGATGGAGCCCTGCTTCCCTGGAGATGGCTGAACACCTGCCTGCCCATGGGAAGTAGTGAATGAATTCCTTGTTCTGTTCTGCTTGTGTGTGCACAGCTTTTGCTTTACCTATTATACTGTCTTTATCTCAAGCCATGAGTTTCTTCACTTGTACTCTTCTGATTCTCTCCCCTGTCCCACTGTGGGGGAGTGAGCGAGTGGCTGCGTGGTGCTTAGTTGCTGGCTGGGGCTAAACCACAACAGCAAGTTCAAGAAATGGGACCATATGAACCTCGTGAGGTTCAACAAGGCCAAGTGCAGGGTCCTGCTCCTGGGTTGGGACAACCCCCAGTATCAGTACAGGCTGAGGGATGAAGGGATCGAGAGCAGTGCTGCCAAGAAGGACTTGGTACTGGTGGATGAAAAGCTGGACATGAGCCTACAATGTGCACTCACTGCTCAGAAGGCCAACCATATCCCGGGCTGCATCCAAAGAATCATGGCCATCAGGTTGAGGGAGGTGATTCTGCCCCTCCACTTTGGTGAGATCCCAAAGTACTGTGTCCACCTCTGGAGCCCTCAGCCCAGGAAAGACATGAACCTGTTGGAGCAGGTCCTGAGGAGGGCCACAAAAAGGATGAGAGGGATGGAACACCTCTCCTATGAAGAAAGGCTGAGAGAGTTGGTGGTGTTCAGCCTGGAGAAGAGAAGGTTCCGGGGACACCTTATTGCAGCCTTCCAGTACTTAAAGAGGGCTTCTAAGAAAGATGGGGACTGACTTTTTAGCAGGCCTTTTGTGATAGGACAAGGGGTAACGGTTTTAAATTAAAAGAGGGTAGATTTCAGCCCGATATAAGGAAAAAAATTTTCACAATGGGCGTGGTGTAACAGAAATAGTTTGCCCAGAGAGGTGGTAGATACTTCATGCCTGGAAACATTCAAGGTCAGACTGGATGAGGCTCTGAGCCACCTGCTTTAGTTGAAGATGACCCTGCTCATTGCAGGGGGTTGGACTAGCTGACCTTTAAAGGTCCCTTCAACCCAAAGATCCTATGATTTTATGAAAAGGGAAGTCCAGCTTAGACTGTCACTTCTGTAATCTGCCTGACACAACCATCACGCTCCCACCACTTCTGGAGGAAGAATTTATACCTGTTCTCCCTGTACCCTTCCATCTCCCCCCAGCCTACTGATTGCTGTTGTGGACGTGAGCGTGGCACTTCTCTGCTCAGGGAGAGATGGACAGCTGTCTGATGAGCCTTATTCATCTGCACACTGCTCTAGTAATGCACAGGGTCATCCTATCAGTGCAGAACCTTCTGCCACCCCTCCACTGCACCCTTTATAGCTAGAGACCTGTCCAAGATTGTGATACTGGGTTGAATGTGAGGGGTAACTGCTCTTTCCTTTAATCGGCACTTGTTTTCTCAGGCATGATCTCCCATTGCTCTCCCTCTTCTTCCAGGCTGGATTGCTATCACTGACTATTGCCCAGGTTGCCTGGTAGCTGCTTACCTGTGTACACTCTTCCCTGGTGAGAAGACCTTGGTAGGAAGAAGCCAATATAGACAAGGCTCCTGTGCATGAAAATGGCCCTGCCAGCACAGCTTAGCCTCCACTTGGCTACTTCCATAAGAATGGTCATAACTTTTATCTGTTCTCTGTTATCCAACGGCATGCATGGATGAGAGTTCTACAGACTTCTGTCACCTCTGAGAGGATGATGTACCACAGTGGTTATGAATAGTGTACAACATCTCCTACAGTATGTCTTTCACTTTGTCCGGTGTGCAATGCTTCTTTAAAGAGTTTTGGTATCATTCCTCAGGAACTTTTCTTGTAAAAAAACACAAGGACGACATCTATACAGGGGCTTGGAATTATCTGACAGTTCCATGTCCTCCAGTCTAGTGTGCAATCTCATAACTCAAGATGTCATTGGCAGTGGACTAGTAAAGTCCTTCCTAAGGTCCCAGAGAGCTCAGAGGAGAAGGAGGTGTGTGTGGGAAAATATTTGACCAAAGCAGAATCTGTTATAATCCAGAGGAACCATTCAGTAAGTGGATGTATTACCTTCTGTGATCTATGGAGCTTGTTGTGCTGTGGTGGATGCCTAACAAAGCTTGAACTAGCAAATACTAACTGAGTGGGAAAGCAGCATTGTCATGGGACTAGGTTTTATGTTATTTTAAAGAATGAAATCTGAAATATACGAAGGTAAGACCTGGCAAAACAGCATTTCTGCAGGAAACCAGAAACCTAGGACATGTATTAATGAGGCTAGATAGATACAACATATCAAAGGGTGACAGACCAAGGTGAGAAAGCAAGAGGGCACCATTCAGTGAGAATTGAAACTGGAACAGTGATGGGCTAGAGTGAGCCAAGCAGAGTTATGCTTGCCAGTGATTTTTTTTTAAGGGTATATATGGGATGCATACTGAAGTTGGCTTTTGAGTTTAATTTCCTGTGTTGAATTTTCTGTTTCTCATATTGCAAAATATATTTGTAATGGTTTGTAAGTATCTAGAAGTCCAGCCAGGATTGTCATCTTATCCAAACAGTCCCTGCCCCAAGCTAGTACTCCTCTAGTTAGACAAGACTGGAGCAACACACATCAGTAAAGCTATTAACACACCTGAAATGTCCTAGGTTGCACATGAACGTCCTATCACCTACAGCATATTGGACTAAATCTTCTCAGACTATCATTAATGTAGTAGTATTGGCTTTATGACATACTGAATCAGCGAAGCAGAATGGAGAATTTTTGTGAGAAGTAATATTTCCAGTGGTTGTTCAATCTCAGAGTTAGATGAATGTTTTGTTAACTGGATGTCTGGCACTATAGTGGAAGTGAAATGTTTTCAGCCTTGTGAACTAGCCCTTTATACTATCTGTGTTACTTCAACTCCTTCAGGCTTTTCCAAACAGCTGTGCTGTAACAGGACCAGGAAAAACCTCATTGTAGGTTTCTTGGCAGGTAACAGGGTAGTATGAAACGTGCTGCCCCAATCACAAGACTGTGCATTTCAAAACACCAAGCCAGGACTGCATTTTTTTTATTATCAGTCTTTCATAATTTTGGATGGAAGGCTGAGTTCTGCACTTTGAGTTTGAATATTTGTGGGATAGCAACACAGAAAAACTGCCCACTTCTTGGTTTCAATCTCAGGAGCAACTCATGCCTACTTGTGCCTTATTTTCTGCATGAAATGTGATTCCTAAGTTAAAAGTTCCATTAAAGACTGAAGTTGTGCTGAAAAACTAAGGAGGAGAGATGAAGACACCTAGAATCAGTGTTCCATAAGGTATGCATTATCAGAAAAAACAGCAAAAGAATTCACAGGCTACTTCTGTTTTTAGCAAGAGAAAAAAAACACATATAAAGTCGAATTTATATCAGGTAGCATGATGCCACAAGGGATTCTTTTGGTTCTTATTGCTTCAAGATGCCCCAATGGATAATGAAGAGGAGGAAGTCATCAAGAGGCACGTGAAACTGTGTGGCAGTGTTAGGATTCCTCATTTGAGAAAAACCTTCAAACCACCCCAAAAACTACAGAGATTTTGGGTGCTCTTTCTTTACATTTGCAAACTTTCCCTTTGAAACATCTTTCTCTTTTTTTCTGATGACAGTCAAAATTCTCATGCAGTTGTTTTACTCTGGGAGCTGGTATCTTAATGCAAACTTGTTGTTGTTTAACTCTGGCAGGTAGCTAAGCCCCACACAGCTGCTCACTCACTCCGTTCAGTGGGAGGGGGAGAAAATAAAAAGTGAGAAAAAACATAGGTTGAGATAAAGGCAATTTAATAATAATAATAATAATAATAAAAAAGAGATAAAAAAGAAAACAAGGAGAAAAAAAAACAAACCCAAGAAAAACAAGTGATGCAAAAAGCCTCAGTTTGTCACCACCGACTGATGCCCAGCCAGTCCCTCAGTAATGTCAACCCTGGCCAGCCTCCACACCCTGCAGTTTTATTATATGGTATGGGGTATCATTCTGGTCAGGCAGGGTCAGCCGTCCCAGCTGTGTGCCTTCCCTACTTCTTGTGCACTTGCAGCCTACTCACTGGTGAGGCAGTATGAGAAGCAGAAAATGCCTTAAATCTGCGTAAGCACTGTTCAGCAATAACTGAAATTTTTTGGTGTTATCCACACTAATCACAAATCCAAAACACAGCCCCATACAAGCTGCTCTGAAGAACTTTAATTCTACCCCCGCCAAAACCAATACAAAACTCTACAGAGGATTTAATCTCTCCAGCTTCAGCAAGTGAAGTAGCTACTTTAAGCATGTGTTGTGGTTTAACCCAGCCAGCAGCTAAGCACCATGAAGCCACTTGCTCACTCCACCATGGTGGGACGAGGGAGAGAATTGGAAGGGTAAAAGTGAGAAAATTCATGGGTTGAGATAAAGACAGTTTAATAAGTAAAACAAAAGCTGCGCACATAAGCAGAGCAAAACAGGGAATTCATTCACTGCTTCCCATTGGCAGACAGGTGTTCATCCATCTCCAGGAAAACAGGGATCCATCGTGCATAATGGTTTCTTGGGTAGACAGATGCCATAACTCCAAACATCCCTCCACCCCTTTCTTCTTCTTCATTCCAGATTTATATACCGGGCATGATGTCATATGGAATATCTCTTTGGTCAGCCTGGGTCAGCTGTCCCAGCTTTGTCCCCTCCCAGCTTCCTGTGCACCCCCAGCACAAGAAGCTGAACTGTCCTTGACTACTTAGCAGCAACTCAAATCATCAGCACGTTATCAACACTTTCTCATCCCAAATCCAAAACATAGCCTCACACTAGCTTCTGCGAAGAAAATTAACTCTATCTCAGCTGAAACCAGAACAGTCTCCCTTTTCCCTCTTCCCTGAGGCAATTGAGGATTCGCCACAGCTAGCAAGGTTAGATGCAGAACAGTGTACTGATACTACTCAGAGACAAATTCTTCACTGTCCTATCAGCTGGTCTTGCTCAGGTTAACTCAGGGTTAAGCCAACTGAAATTGTTGGGGACCAGTCAAGACTTCTGTCTGAGACCGGTTTGGCAGGAACCTTCCCCTGTAGTTGCTGTTTCCTGAGCCCATCTGTATGTTTGTCCACATGGAAATCACATCACATTGGGCTAGTGTTTCTTCTATTTCAAGTCAGTGCACTAGAAGATGTAGGTAGTCAAAACTATATACAATAAATCATTGTCATCTGAGACTCAATAAACCATTACAGCTATGTCAGGTGCAGCCTAAAAGGTGAATGAAAAGGTACAGTACAGTCAGTAACCTAGCCTCACCTTCTCTACCACCACTGTGTAGTAGTGTATCACTGTTATTAGGACATACAGCAGAAAGGACTTCTTTTTTTTGCTTCTGCCTTCGCAGAGTTACTCCAAGTTGCTTGTAAAGGTCATTTTCTCCCTCACCTCTGGATATAAAAGGTTATATTGAGCTTAATGTGAAAGATACTGAACTGTCATTCCCCCAGCTGTCATCAAATGGCTTAAATCTCATTAAGTACACCGCTAATTCAGCAAGTTCAGAGAAATGAAGATGTCAGGAAGTGTCATCTAATTAAAAGTCTTAAGTAGCATTAGCTTCCCCACTGATAAAGTTGGGATTGAATTTCCATGCAAAGTCCAGTTTTGTTCCCTTTCTCTATATAATATCTTTTTTTTATTAAGAAGTTAATCTCACCTTGATCTTTTGTACAGGAGATGGCAAAGGGCAGCTGGATCAAAAAAAGTTTCTTAACAATTTCTTTACAGAGAATAGGCCAAGTTGGCTGAAAGAGGCAGGCCACAGAAACTCAAAGGCTACCTAAGAACTAATTATTATTATTATTAATGTGAGAGGAGGAGTTGTATCTTTTGTACTTATGTTTCTCAAGATTTGCCCAAGAAAGTCTTAATACTGACAGTCCTCTTTTTAGGCTGTGTGCTTAAAATGAGAGCTCAAACTGGCTTAGGTCAAGCCAGTTGTGATGAAAATAAAGGAAATGGGATGGGGTTTGCTGGGTGGGGGTCAACAACAATCAGTGTGTGTGGAGAGTTAGAATTTGTCCAAACCACGTTTTTGTTTGCTTAACAGAACAGCATGAAATATACAAGGATGGAGAAATATAGGCACGGGACTTTCTAACCAACACCTCATCTCATCTCTGCAACACTGTAAAGGGGCTGATCTGAGTTGATGAGCAGTTTGGCTGAGCACTGTGAGATCAGAGAAGTGTTGTGGTCTGGCATGTAGCCAACCTCTTTATAAATTCAGAGCAGGGCACTTCTAGTGCATAAATAGGATGGTTACACTTCACAAAGCAACTGAAGGGGCTATTTTTAACTCAGCAGTGTGCACAATAAGGACAAAAATGTGCACAGACAAAGGAACAAAGTTCATTTTATCCGGTGGGCTAGCAGTCACCCTCGGTCTAATGTGCACTGTTGAAGTGAATCTTCTGACTGTCCTCTCTAACCATCCTTCAATTCCTGCCATGGAGCAGTCCTGGAGGTCACAAACAGGATTCCTTTTAGACTGATCTACCCTGATAGATGCACTACAGAACTGTGAGTGACCAGTGTGTCCTCCTTAAGTCTATAGACTTTTCCTTTCTATGAAGATAAAGCAAACCCATGTTCCCTGTAACCCCTGGAATCCTTTCTCTTAGCTTTGGGTTTGGATAAAGTTTTAGGTTGGCTACCATCTGACAGAGAAGTGAGAAAACATGAGCAGGAGAAAAGACAAATACTTATTTCCAGCATGTAAATATAGACAGTGCTATTTGCTGTCGTGCTCAACACCTTGTGGCTGACAAAGTTAACTGCTGAAATTGTTGAAAGGACAGGCCTGGACATCTGCCATTTTCATTAGCTGGAGACATGTTTTTCCCAGTGGTGCATTTGTTACAGATTCTGTTACTGTGTCCAGTCATAAACCATACTCAGCCATAATGCCATCAAGTCTCTTATCAAAACAGGGTACAAGAGCAAAGTGAGAACCAAGACAGAACAGGAGATGAGACGGTGCCATCCCATTCATTGTACAACATGCCTATCAGGATCTGTGCAAGCATGTGGCATAAATATCATCTTGACAACACTGGCTGGATCTCCAGTTAAGAGTGGTAATGAACATGATTTGAAAGAACTGATTTGTGAGATTCAACTGTGTGCTGAAAGCCATGGAGAAGAAGCAGATGTCTAGTTGCTTTCTTTGGTGTGAAACTGTCTCAGCAATGTCCTACCCCCCTCATTCTTTGATCTGCTTTGTTTTTTTGCTTTTACAGTTGATAAGGCATTTCTGAAGCAGTTGTCTGTATTTGCATCAATTCTGAGATTTTCAAACTGACCAAAGAAAATCAGTTCTTCAAAAGGATGGGTGTCTAAAGTTTTGTGCTTTGTGGGGCTATTTTGGGAGAAGGACAAGGAGATATCATATATAACATGGATACAGTGGCCTCCTGGAAAGTCAGAATGTTCATATGTGTCTGTACAACCCCATATCCAGTAAAACACAAACCAAAAAACAAGAGTACCCACAACTACTAATGTCCTTACATACAAAGTTTGGATTGTAATGGCAACCAACATAAGGAAATCCTCCCAGGGATCTGTATTGTTAGGTGCAGAGCTAACATCAATACATGCACAGAAAGGATCCTGAAGAACTATACTCTGTGACTCACCTACATAGACCAAGATTTTGCTAAAACTATCTTTCAGAAGATAAACCTGTATGTATACATCTATATAGCGCTCTAAACCCAAGCCAAGCAAGTGACTGGTACTGAGATGTCAGCTATGAAACGGCTTTACAAGCCTATAGAAGTAATTGAGGGTGGAATACTACACAAGAAATGGAGCACTGCAGATAGAGGCCCCAGGGCCTTATGATCCCATTCACAACATGACCAAACTTCATCTTAAAACCAGTCACGTTTCTTTATCTTAAAACCACTCTGTTCCTCCTGGAAGATTGTTCCAGAGCCCCACATATCTGTTTTCCTTGTGCTTCTTGAGGCTTGGAAGAAGACTGGTGTAACTGCATGGTGTACTGCACCACTACATGATGTAGAATCAGGTGGCAAAAGCACATGGTAATATGCACTCTTCAAGTACTTAATATTTCATACCAAGGCTGGCAAGAAAGACCATTGCTTCAGGTAATAATATCCAGTTTTCACTTACATGCAAACCTGCACCTGCTTAGCTGACAGCCTCAGTCTTTATCAACTTAAACCAATGTCATTTTTGTAGGCCATGTATATAGATTTCCAAGTGATTTAAACTGGTATGGCACCAACGGTTCAATTCCAGTGAGCTGGTAAAATCTGTATAACAAGTGGTGCAAGTTCCCATGCACCAATATAGTTTCATTATCTTTCAAAACACTCATGGAAGGTTTAAACAGTTGTGTACTCTGCAAATTGCTGTTTCCTTTCATGCCACCAGTGGCCTGCTACTGAAAGTTCTTGCTAGAAGTTACTGTCTCATCTGCTTTGCTGGCAGAGATCACAAGGACCTTCTCTCATGTAGTTATCACAACTACACAACTATTGTCACAACTGGGCTGGCTGTGCCCAACAGGGGCTTTGAGAGAAACTGCATGAAGTACTCGCTGAAACTGGAGGAGTTAGTTATTTCTTGTAGAGTGACACCCAGAAGTTGCTAACACTTTTCCCAGCACTGCCTGATGTGGGAGAGGAGTCAGCTTCCAGGTTTAAAGCCCTGACATGTCTCTGCCCAAACTGTCCGTCTCTGCATCCCAGCTAAGCACACATCTGAAATACTAGATATTGCCAATCTGCACAAGCGTTTAGCTTCTTGCTGAACGCTGATATGGAAAAATGTGTATGTTAAATTGATGTGTTTTTCACTGATTTTATATTTCAGTGCACTGCCTATTTATTGGTGCAGATGTAAGACAAGTGTGTTTTCCCAGTATGCCTCAGATCACATTAAAGGCAATTTTGAGTCTAGGTCCCCCATGGAATCTTATAAAGTCATTTGTAATGGAGGGTCCTTGATCAGCAAATCCTGATTGCTTGACTAAGTATTTGTTCACATTTTTAGCATACGTTTAATCTAATAGGAGGGTGTTTTAGTGCTGGAGTTACTCTTCGGTGGCTTCACCAACTCGGTGGGGCTAATTACAGAGGAAGATACCATTCAAAGCTATTGAGACAGGTGGGCTATGTCTACACAGACATTTGGTTGTCAAGCCAGGAGTGGGCTTCCTTACCATGGTGCTATAGTTCCTGTTACAGCTTGAGGATGGCAGGTGCTCATTTGTGTCTTGCCTGTCTTGCCTCCACATCTGCAAACCTGAGAGCTGCTTGGGCTATGGCATGTTCAAAGCTCACATGGTAGAAATATTGATGGATGCTTATGGAGAACAACAACATGGCAGTTTTTGCTCTTTCTTTTCTGGGACAAAGTATTTTTGGAGCTATTTTTCTGCTTTTTTTTTTCCCTGAACATTTCAGGATTGTTTTATGAACCAGCTCTTGAGAAGAGCTGACCTCACAGTAAAAAAAATATTTACACGTTTTCTGTTTTTAATCTCATTCACTGATGCATCTGAAGATGGGAGTGCAATGATACGTCCAATTAAATGTCTAATGAGCCACTGAAATCTTAGTAGTATTGTGGACAAATGGCATATTTACACACTAATGGCATGCTTTGAGTGGCTGTTGGCAGCTGATGTGAACTGAATACTCAAATGCCAAGAAGCCCAGAGGAGCTGCATGTTTGTGGAGCATATCTTCTCTTCTGGACATTTTATCTGCAAAGTGAATGTGTTATTCCTGAATCACAAGCATTGTACAGCTTATTGAAAAGATCTAAAGCACTCAGATTTGCAGATGTAGAGTGCTGTGATTGCTAAGTAAATTTGTTTATATTAGTTAAGGATTAGTTTTATGGGAAAAAACTTACTAACAGTTCCCTGGTAGTAAAAGAAAGCTATTAATATTGATGTGAAACTGGCTATTAACTAAATAGTAATAATTTATTCTTATAATAGAGCTTTACTATAAATTAACCTATATCCTTAAAAGGGTTTAGGAAACTTTTTTTAAAGCTGTATGTCACTAGAAGACTACAGGAATATTGGCTATTTTGATTTTCCTTCTGATTAAGTGAAACAAAGACTAATAATGGCATGTCTTCTGTCTATGAACGTGGCAAAGAAAATGTAAAGGGCAAAACCACTGCCAAGGAACAGTAAGGGCTGACTAATCCCTAAAGAAGGCAAGCCAAGAGCCAAGGATAGCCACAGTATAGGCAAGCAGTGCTCTCACAAACATGGCACATGGCTCCTGAGCTGGATTAGCAGAGCAGGATGGTGATAGTAATTGATCCTGTCAAAACTAGGCAAAAGTGGTCAGGTTAAGATCATACAGTCATAGAATGGTTTGGCTTGGAAGGGATCTTAGACATCATCTAGTTCCAACCCCTCTGCCTTGGGCAGGATTAAATTCCACTGGATCAGGTTCCCCAAAGTCCCATCCAACCAGGACTTGCACACTTTCAGGGGTGGGGCAATCCACAACTACTCAGGGCAACCTGCTCCAGTGTCTCACTACCCTCACAGTAATGAATTTCTTCCTAATATCTAATCTAAGCCTACCTTCTTTCAGTTTAAAACTGTTGCCCCTCATCCTATCACTACACTCCCTGATAAAGAGTCCCTCCCCATCTTTCATATAGGCCCCCTCTAAGTACTGGAAGGCTGCTATAAGGTCTCCCTGGAACCTGCTCTTCTCTAGGCTAAGCAACCTCAAGTCCCTCAGCCTGTCCTCACAGGGGAGTTGCTCCAGCCACCAAGATCGTCTTTGTGGCCCTGCTCTGGACCCATTCGAGCATGTCTATGTTTTTCTTATGTTGTGGGCTCCAGAAATTAACACAATACTCTAGGTGGGATCCCACAAGAGCAGAGTAAAGGGGGAGAATCTCCTCCCTCAACCTGCTGGTCACACTTCTTTTGGTGCAGCCCAGGACACATCTAGCTTTCTGGGATGCGAGCTTGCATTGCTGGATCATATTCAGTTTTTCATACACAAATACCCACAGGTCCAGATAGATCAGTCACTCTTGTCTTATCCACCAGTGCTGTAATCCTGTTGTACAAAGCCATCAAATTTGTCAGGCATGATTTGTCCTTAGTGAAGCCATGTTGGCTGTCGCCAATCACCTCCCTGTTTTCCATGTGCCTTAGCATAGTTTCCAGGAGGATCTGCTCCATAATCTTGCCGGGCACAGAAGTGAAACTGACCAGCCTGTAGTTCTCCAGGTCTTCTATTTTTCCCTTAATAAAAATGGGGGTTATGTTTCACCTTTTCCAGTCACTGGCAACTTCACCAGCCTGCCACGACTTTTCAAAGATGATGGAGAGTGGCTTAGTGACTTCATCTGCCAGTTCCCTCAGGACCCTTGGATGCATCTTATCAAGTCCCATGGACTTGTGCACATTCAGGTTCCTTAGATGGTCCTGAACCTGAACTCCTATGCTGGGTGGTACTTCATTCTCCCAGTCCCTGCCTTTAGATATTGTGAGTTGGGCAGCATGGCTAGAGCACTTGCCAGTGAAGATCAAGGCCAAAATAGTTTTAGGTACCTCCAGTTTCCTGGACTGCTTGCAGTTTGCTGTACTATTTTTCCAGCAGATATATGGGTGGTTCATGTCCCCTATCAGAATCAGGTCCTGTGATTGTGATGTTTCCTGCAGTTGAAAAATGAACCCTTTATCAACTTCCTCTCCTTGATTGGGTGGCCTGTAGTAAACACCAAAGTTTCCTTTCTTGGCTTCGTCTCTAATTTTCACCCATAAGCTCTCAACATGCACATTGCTGCTCTTTAAAGGTAATTCTGTGCAATCAATCCCATTTTTGGCATAGAATTCAATTCCCCCACATCTCCTTCTTTGCCTGTCCTTTCCGAATAGTTTATAGCCGTCAATCACAGCACTCCAATCACGTGATTCATCCCACCAAGTTTCTTTGACAGCAATCAGGTGGTTGTTTTCCATCTGGGCAGTGGCTACCAGCTCTTCCTGTTTGTTTCCCATGCTGCATGCATTGGTATTAGAGGCACTTCAGCTGAGCTATCGGTCACATCACCTTTTTAGAGGAGTTCACTCTAATTCACTTGAGGCAATTCACAGGTGTTTCCCTGTTGCTTCCTAATGCCTCAGCAGCCCCTTCTCTTCTCGAGGGCTTAGAACACCATTCCCTTCCCCCACTAAATCTAGTTTAGTCTGATCAAGCCAGGAAAGCCAAATAACAATTCAGACCTGGAGTGGGAACACCTACAACACATCTCAGGGAAGGAGCAAAGGCCCAGCTCTGAGCTTAAACAGGGCCGATGGGTAGGAGTGTGGGTGGATGCCCCATGTGAACTGGTTAAGGCAGTGAAGGTCTCTTAGTGCCCTAACAACCATGAGAAACTAATATTCATTACAGAAATGTGACACACACCTTCTTTAAGGTCTTCTGTGCTCTATTTTTAAGTAGAAATTTCTTGCAGAAACATTTTTGACAGGTGGATGTAAGTAAGTGTTCACTTCTTGTTGTTTATGCTTTAAATGAAATATAGGCTGGCTGCAAGTTGCAAAGGTACTTTAGAGTACCAGATTGTTATGCTAAGGATCATTTGATCTAGCATCAAAAAATCACCTGCAATATCTCATAGAAGAGGGCAGCTTCCTCCTGAATAAGATGGTGATTTGGCTGAGACAGGATCCTTTTCTGAAAGGAAGAAAGCACTGGCAGATGTCTACATTTCAAAAGAGACCTACTTGTACAAAGCAGCAAGAGGATGCTCCTTACACAGGGGAGTCTAAGACAAAAAGGAATGTCTTACAATGTGGTGTCAGAAGAAGTGGTTGCCTTGTCTTCTCTTTGCAAAGAGGAAAACCTATAGTTTTAACTGCTTTCTCCTTCCACAAATCAAATCTTTCTTGATTTTTTTCAAAAGGTTAAACAGGACTCTTCCAGGTCTGACCAAAAAATACTTCATCTTCCTTCTGTGTGGGTGTTTGAATGTGGCCATTTGTGGAAGTCCATTCTCTAGCACTGTACTTATTCCTCCTAGGACTAGTTTTTCTTCATAAATACCCCAAAATCATCAGTTTTTACATGTTATAGAGAAGACTCACAGGAGAAAATGACTGTAAAGAAGTTATCACTTTTTCTTAACCCATGTTTCTCCTTAAAGAACAGAATCTTTTTTGTCCTCAACTACTCTAAGATTAAGTAACCTTGATGTACGTGTTTATATTTTCCATCTCTTGCAGGTGTTCATAGAATAACTGCCTCAAACCCATTTGTATGAACAAGTTTCCAATACAGTATAACAACATAGCATGCCACTTTAATTTATCTACTTTTGCACAAAAATATATTCATAAAACCCAGCATATTAATTAGCTATTTGGCCACCCTTGTATAACTCCTCCATAACAATAGGAAAAAGACAACAAGAATGACCTCTCCAAGGATGTTTTAGATAAAACACAAGAATCCCTTTAAAGACTACTTTAAATCTAAATATTTTTGGTAACTATTAAAGTCTGAAAAACATTTTGAGGGTGGAATGACTTTTACACAGGAAATTAGAAAAGGAATTTCAATTCTCAGTGGAAGTACAACTCAAATGAATAAAAATCTGAATTTAGAGTGTTCTGAGATTTCCATTGCCAGTTCATACATGATAATCTTGTAAACTATCTGTCAGTAGATCACTTATGTATAAGTTGAAGATGCTGTAAGATTATTGAAGGGGAAATTCAAATTGTAACTACCCAGTAGTTTTAATTTGTGACTGAGGAATGATCTGGCATGGAGGAATGATCTGGCAATGAACTGCAGAAAGGGTTAAACTGGCTGGAAGGAGGGATGCCAGAGACAGAATGAGTGAAGTTCCCTGGGTGATGAGACAAGAAACAGCTGCAGCATTGTCTTGTAGCCATCTTGGGATGGGAGTGTTCAAGGGACACATCTGGGCAGCAGGGCTGGGCTGGTGGATGGATCCAAGGCCAGGCTGAGGTACCCCATACAACCACTGATGGGATTGGTGCTGGTGTCAGTTCATGTAAAGAATCAATTCATGATGTATCTTTGCAGACTCCTTGTAGAACCACTTATAGCAGTAGGACTCTGCCCAATGCATTGTTCATTAAATTCTTGTCCTTATATTTAATCATAAACGTGTGTTTAAATCACCTAGAGGGGTACCTTAAAAATTCCCCAATATTAACCTTGGAAGGGTGGGGTTATGGAAGATGAATCTAACCAAAACTGTGAACTGTGTTCATCTTTGATGAAATTATGAAAAGAGTAAAAATTTCTTAAAAATGTCTATGTTTTTGCTGTATGCACTGAGCTCAGCCTGTTTGATCATATTTCTGTGAAGAGTTCAGCAGGAAAGAAAAAGAAAAAATAAAGTTATGAGGCTGCACAGAAAGGCTTCTAGCTTGGTATTGCTCCAACAATGTGATCACTTCACAAAAAATTAAGCATTGCTGATGTAATAAAATTCACAATAGCTCTGCCAAAGAAATCAGTGCTTGATAACTTCTTGTCAACAGAACAGTAGAATGCTACTGTAGTTGAAATACTTGCTGGTTTAGATTGCACATTCCTGGAGAGGAGACACGAGGGTGATCTGGGTAAGCTGTGTGAACAAATATGAATATTGAGATTGTTCATACTTTCTGATTTGTCTGTCTCAGCAGTGCTTCTTAAAAATAGTTCTTTCAATAACTAAAATCAATATATTCTCACATGTCATGTGGCTCTGTGAAGGTCAGTTATTCCTGGACAAACAGTCTGGAAATGAAAAAAACCTTAATCATTCCATGAAGTATTGTCCCTCCAATCTCCAAACACTGAAGCAGGACTTTGCTAATGACACAGAAGGATTCTTTCTACCACCAACTACAGAGGAATGCAAATAACAGAAATTCGGTGGGCAAAGCTTCATGTAACTAGGAGCAAATTTTACATGAATAGCAAGAAGATCTTTAAAAATCACACTGGCTTTTTCATTCCTGGTAGCAAGGATATTTTTCTATAAGCATGTTTTTCTTGCTCTATGTTTGCACAGGCAGATCCTATAACCTGGACCCTAACCCTCTGCATACTTCTCTGAGAGGATACGCAAGCTCACTTGTCCTAGGTGGTATGCACTATGGCCCCAAAAGACCTTGGGAGGCCTTTTCAGAGCCAAGGCCCACAAAAAGCAGTTGGACTAGGTGACTTGGAGGACATATTTGCCACGAAGAAAGGAGATCTAGTTTCAGACCCCTTCCCGGGTTACCTCACACCTCCAGGAGGTGAGTTTTCCACCTCTGATCATTAGAGCTGTGGTCCCTGCTCTGGCTCAGGGCAGTCCATTCAATACTCAACAACAATATGGGCAACTCGCATCACCTTTGCCCACGACATGCCTTTCAGTTCCTCCTAACCTGATGAACTAAATTGCCTCATTAACAGGCTGGTGTTATTCCTTTTTAAATTATCTGCATATATTTATTTTCTCTGAATCTTCTAGTTGCCATGGCACCTTACTGCTCTTCAGCAAAGGGGAAGTTTGAGAATGGACAATATATTTATCCTTCTAAAAGGCTGAGAATAATGAAATATTCTGATTTCTCTCTTGTCTGAGGAGGCATGAGGATGACCACACTGCACTGAGATGTTGGTTTCCTGGCTAGGGCAGTCTATAACCCATTAGTCTTACATGAAAATAGCAAGGTTCCTGGTTTGAATGATATTGAATAAACAACCTGTAAATTCTGTAGTCTTTCATCCATGGCTTTGGACAGAAATTATGAAGGTAGAAGATTTAGACCTCCAGGAAGGTCCAGCCCATAGGTTTCCATTTTGTTAACCCTGCCTTGAAGCAATGCTTCAAGAAAGCACTGAATCCAGATTTGAAGACAAGAGAGGGGTCTTGGGATCTCATTCCCAATGAAACAATTTCAGCCAGATGAGAGAACATGATGGAAATTCAGTATATGTTGTGAGCTCTTGGGGGCACTAATGGTGTGGTGAATATGGCTTGGCTGTGCAAGTATGACCAAAGGACTTAACAGGACAGATTTGCTGAACTGCCACTACATTTCAGGGTTTTTCTCCTGGCTACCTGGCTGATTCTTATCCTTCTCACAGCTAAGTCTGTGTCTGGTCAGGTCAGGTTAACAGGGACTTTGCAGGGAAGAAAGATGTTGCCTTCTGTAGAACAGGAGGCAGGTTGCTTCCTAGGAGTTCACTGTGCTTTTCCAGGAATTTTATTTACTAAATCCAGTGCTCATATAAGGCCTTCAGACACTGCCAGGGCTTTGATCCTCTTTGTTTTTCTCCAGCATATCACAGCTGTGAATTCTGACCCTTCGTTGCAGGATGCTGCAAGGCTGTGTGACAGGGGAGGGTAGGCAGAGCAGGTGCTCAGCAGACCCTGGTGAACTGTACATCTGCTACATAACTGGACACTTCTTCCCAGATCAAGAAGCCCACATATTCACAGAGGTTGCTATTGCTCTGTGCCTGTCACATTTCTGAGTAAACAGCATGTGGTAGTCAGTCCTGCTCCCCTTCCTCCAGTGAGCCTTGGTTGTCATTTCACTGGCACCTGGAGGAGGGCAAATGAGGCTGGCCCAGAAAAGCAATGTTAAATGGTCAGCCCGTGCATGACTGATCCGTCTGTCAGTGGTACACCTCCTGCTCCCAGACTGGATGCTTATTTTTAACTAGAAATTATCTGGTAGGATAGGAATATTCTCAGACCCCTGGGTTTGCAGGCCCATTGTCAAAGCACTTCATGAAAATTTGTGCAAGTGACATGTCACAGTACGCCCCACAGTAAAAATGGTGTTGACAGCTGCACTGGTGACCTCAGGTGAGTTCAGCACCTTGGTGAATATCCATATGATTTCGCAGTCTCCAGGCGCAGCTGAGCAGAGTTAGTCAGGTAAGCAGTAAAATATTCACCTCACTACTGCAAGAAATGTCAAAGGGCACTTTTTTCCCTGCCATATATATCCTTTTGGGATGTGATGGAGAGGGGTGAGGTTTGCTTCTTTACTGGGCAGATTCCAACCATTTAAAGATGAAGCAATTCACTTAGCTCAGAGTGGGTTTTCCACCTTTGTTGCCAGTCATAGCATGGCTCTCCTCCTGATTTAGGCCCTGATTCTGTACTCTCAGTGAGTCATTGCATAGGCAGATGCAGGGTGTAGCTCTTGTCACTCTATAAATAATCATGTTTTATTGCCTATACTTGCAGAATTCAGCACACTGACCAAGAGTAGCCAAAGTGTTGAGATCATGTTGATCTGACATGTCAGCCTTGCATGCATGTTGAGCTGAGCTGAGTTGAACTGAGCTGAGCTGCAGGGCTTTGCAAAGTTGCTTTCAATTCAAAGTTGAGCAGCCTGCTGTTGATGCAACAGGACTGAATGCAGGGCCTTTGCATACCAGAAATGCCCTCTCTGCTTCAAAAACTAAAATGTCTTTTCTATCCCTATCCAGCAAGCCCAGCTTCTTTCCTGTTCTTCTTTTCTACTTAAAATGTCAATAACAACCTCTATGCAGGGCATTTCCAAGCACTGACAGCCAAAGAGGGTTAATCGACTGAGGTATATCTGAAGGAAAAAAATTCTTTGCAGGCAGCATTAATCTCTAAGAAAAGGAGATTTTTTCCTGACCTTTATTTGAAGTGTTGTGGCAAGATGCGAATTGTTCTCTGAGCCAGGGTTCTCCACAGGAGGATTTTCATACATACATAATTACATTGTATTTTTTGAGGAAATATTTTCTTTTAAACTTCTCCTATCTGCAACTAATTTGATTAATGTTGCTGAAAAATCTGTTTTGCCTGTGACAAGAAGTCAGGAGTGCCGTTTTAATTGCTTTCTCCTCACCAGTGTTTGAGGGCGGCAGGATGATGATGACAATAGTAACATCCTGTCTTCATATTGCTCAAAAATTTTCCTGGGTATTTTTTATGTTTGCAAACTTCAGTTGCTGTCCTAATCTACACAGCTCCTAACTACTCCCTGCGTGACTGATAATACATGTGCATAAGGCACAGGCTCGCAAAGACTGACATGAAAGAAACAGGAAGGCTCATGAGACCACTGGTGAGGAGAGGGGAATGGATGGTATTGACTGAACAAAGGGAATGTGGTTTATAAACGGCAATGTTGAGTTCTGATCAGGAATAGAATCATAGAATCATGGAATCATAGAATCATTTATGTTGGAAAAGACCTTTAAGATCATCGAGTCCAACCACCAACCCAACACCACCATGCCCACTAAACCATGTCCCACAGTACCACGTCTACATGTTTTTTGAACACCTCCAGTAATGGTGACTCCACCACCTCCCCAGGCAGTCTGTTCCAATGTTTAGTCACTCTCTCAGTAAAGAAATTTTTCCTAATATCTAGTCTAAACTTCCTCTGGCAGAACTTGAGGCCATTTCCTCTTGTTCTGTTGCTAGTTACTTGGGAGAAGAGACCAACATCCACTTCGCTACAATCTCCTTTCAGGTAGTTGTAGAGAGTGATAAGGTCTCCCCTCAGCCTCCTCCTCTCCAGATTAAACAACCCCAGTTCCCTCAGCTGCTCCTCATAAGACTCGTGCTCCAGACCCTTCATCAGTTTTGTTGCCCTTCTCTGGGTATGCCCCAGCAGCTCAGTGTTCTTCTTGTAGTGAGGGACCCAAAACTAGACACAGTATTTGAGGTGCAGCCTCACCAGTGCTGAGTACAGGTGCACAATTGTTGGGATCACTCTGCAAAGGCTTGACCTTGAGGAGAAGGAACAGTGGCCTTGAGAAGCTGGTAAACAACAAAGAAGGAAGTAGAAGTGTGGGATATCTTTGTGAGCGGCCAAGGGGAGGTACTGGAGCAGAAGAAGGAAGGAGAATGGTTAAAGAAGAGCACGTGGACACCTGCAGTCAGCCAATCCTGACTGTGTGAGAAGCGCATGGACTGTGTGTGGTAACCAATCAGGACGCATTTTGTGGCGCGTGAGAGAGTAACTGTATAAAAAGCAGACGCTTGTAACAATAAAGGTCTTTTTGGTTTGAATCCCCACCAGAGTCTGTGCCTTAATACTCCACACACAATCACTTCCCTGCTCCTGCTGGCCACATTATTTCTGATTCAGGCCAGGATGCTGTTGGCCTTCTTGGCCACCTGGGCACACTGCTGAGTCACGTTCAGCTGGCTGTCAACCAGCATGCCCAGGTCCTTTTCTGCTGGGCAGCTCTCCAGCCACTCTTCCCCAAGCCTGTAGCGTTGCATGGGGTTGTTGTGGCCGAAGTGCAGGACCAGGCACTTGGCCATGTTAAACCTCATACAATTGACCTCAGCCCATTGAGCCAG
This sequence comes from Phaethon aethereus, assembly GCF_964289735.1. Taxonomy (NCBI): domain Eukaryota; kingdom Metazoa; phylum Chordata; class Aves; order Phaethontiformes; family Phaethontidae; genus Phaethon; species Phaethon aethereus. Next base: position 21,751,046 of record NC_138578.1, read on the forward strand.
CCTGTCCAGATCCCTCTGCAGAGCCTTCCTACCTTTGAGCAGATCAACACTCCCACCCAACTTGGTGTCATCTGCAACTTATTGAGGGAGAACCCAATCCCCTCATCCAGGTCGTGGCTAAAGAGATTAAACAAGACTGTCCCAAATACTGAGCCCTGGGGAACACCGCTTGTGACCGGCTGCCAGCTGGATTTAATTCTCTCACCACAACCGGCCATCCAGCCAGTTTTTTACCCTGCGAAGTGTACACCTGTCTAAGCCAGGAGCCACCAGTTTCTCTAGAAGAATGCTGTGGGAGACAGTGTCAAAGGCTTTACTAAAGTCCAGGTAGACAATATCCACAGCCTTTCTCTCATTCACTCGGTGGGTCACCTGGTCATGGAAGGAGATCAAGTTGGTCAAGTAGGACATGCCCTTCATGAATCTGTGCTGGCTGGGCCTGATCCCTTGGTTGTCCTGCACATGTCCTGTAAGTGCCCTCAGGATGCTCCATAACCTTCCCTGGTACCAAGGTCAGGCTGACAGGCTTGTAGTTCCGCGGATCCTCCTTCTGGCTTTTCTTGTACATGGGGCTGCTTTGTGCTATTTCTCCACTACAAAGATGCCCTCAGACTATGGATGTATCACCCAGGTGCAGTAGGATCTTCCAGCAGAATGGGTCCATGGTACCCGCTTCTCCCATTGATCATGACTGTCCAGGACCTGTCTGGATCACCTCCCCCTGCTGCCAGGAGGCGCTCTGAACTGTGAGCTCCCACAACAGTGCAGGGAAGAGGCAGGATCTCCTGCAGCCTTGGGGCATATCCTCCCTTCAGAGATAACCTGTGGGAGAGATTGGGTGAAAACCCTAAGAGCAGTTCTCTGAAGGGCAGGGTGAGCATGCATGGAGTAGGCAATGGTAGGAAATCTGAGAAGCCGTGCTGCTGCCGCATGGCCACCTTCTGCTGTGATGGTGTGGTCCTTGCATGGGCCCAAAATCCCCAGGAAGGAGAAGACAAGGGTTCTTAGCATTATTTATTTATTATGTGTGAAGTGGCAAGTAAAAATTGGCAGAGCTGCTCCTATTTATAGGTTTTGATTTTCCCTTCCTGAAAGCTGTTTGACTAAAATAGCATCTAGAAATGACAGCAGATGAGACAGAATAGATTTAGCTAAAGTATTTAAATTATGAAGGCCATAGTTAAAGTTTCTGTCTCATATTATAAGAGAATAAAAGGGTCACTGGATTAAGTTAATGGCAGTGCATTTAAAAGAAATTAGAGGAGGTACTTCTTCATGTGGTGTGAAGTCAGCCTATGGAATTCATTACCACAGCAGGTCAGGGAGTCAAATGCTGCAGACATTGAAAAATGGGCTGGATAATTTTATGGCCAATAATAACATTTGTAGTTATGGCTGTGGGATACGGCAGGAGTAGCAGGTGATGGTATTCACAATACATACTGATGGCAGCAGGAGTAAGCACGCAGAACATTTCTCTCTGGGTTCTGCTGAGTGAAAATTCTTCTCTTTTCTCTTCCCTTTGCCGGCCTGAGGGGTGCAATGCACCAAGATCAACCCACTCAGCCATCTGTCCCAAGGAAAGCAAGTTCATGTTTGCTCAGGGGAATGAAGGTCAGGCAAAAGCTAGCCTGGCAAACTTTGGCTGGACCGGTAAAGTTTGGACCATTCCAAGACTGTGTGTTTTGTACAACTTCAGAAAACTGGTCTAAGTTCGTCTTCTGTCTGTAAGTTGTGCTGGCAGGAACTGGCAGCACAGCTCAGACCCAGGATCACGGCAGGGCTTGGTTGGGGGCCTGAACCAGCTGCTTCTGAGTAAAATCCAAGAAATCCTACAGTGGCCAGATATGCTTCCACTGGGGGAATTTTGACGCGGAAGTCTCGGACACGACGCATACGACCAATATGATCAGGTCAATGCCATTTATTGTCTTGTCTGACTCCAATATATATCATAATTTTCACTTAGTCACTGCGCACACACTCATGATTGGTTACAGCTTGCTACACACATTATTGCAATTGGCTATATACAAAATATCACGCGCTGTCCACGCGCCCCTCACACAGTCAGGATTTGCTGCTTGCAGGTGTCCCTGTTTTTCTTGCTTCTTCTTAGCTGTTTAGCATAGCTCCTTCTCCTCAAGGCCGAGCCGTGCAGATATCCAGCTGTTTACCAGCTTCTCAATGCCACAGCTCCTTCTCCTTAAGGTCGAGCCGTGCAGCACAACGCCACAGCTCTTTCTCCTTAAGGTTGAGCCGTGCAGAGTGATCCAAACAGAATTTCTTCCTGGTCTTCATCAAAAATAAACAAACTCCTGTTCTGAATCCAGAAGGACAAATTGGCATACTTGGGAGGCATCTAGGATAATACCACCACCTCACTGAGTGCCTGCCTAACAGATATGTCAAGTGGAGAAGAGATAGAAGATTTCCCCATATAATCTTATTCTTTCCTATATTCAGTTTTCTTCTTTCAGCCTCTTTCACCCAAACTGCTCTACTGTCCAATTTACCCTGGGCACTTCTCCATGTGCAAATAAAGTGTCATTTTTTTTGGTGGGGGGAAGAAAAACTAAAATCCTATTGCCATCCAGGGACAGTATGTCCTGGATGTTTTTATGTCTCCTAACATAAAAAAATCAAGAAACTGTCTTGGTAACAGAAATGGGATCTCCCACTGAATTTCATGGGTTCAACTCAAGTAGTCATGTTTGCTGGCTCTCCAGAGCTGCCTTGCCTTTTGTTTTCTATATCAATAAAACCATAGGTAGATTTGCCTTACATACAGCATAAACTGTAGTGACAGACACTTATCAAAGCTGAAATCAGAAGCCATGACTCTCTCAATTTGAGGTAAAGTGCCCAAGATGGAGCCCAGCAGCTGGGAATCCATAACATAGTCAAAACAGATGAAGTAATTGGAAGATTGGGATTCAGAGCAGCCCTGCCCAGAAGGACTTGGGGGTACTAGTGGATGAAAAGCTGGACATGAGCCGACAATGTGCACTCACCGCTCAGAAGGCCAACCATATCCCGGGCTACATCCAAAGAATCATGACCATCAGGTTGAGGGAGGTGATTCTGCCCCTCCGCTTTGATGAGACCCCACCTGGAGTACTGTGTCCTCCTCTGGAGCCATCAGCCCAGGAAAGACATGAACCTGTTGGAGTGGGTCCTGAGGAGGGCCACAAAAAGGATGAGAGGGGTGGAACACTTCTCCTATGAAGAAAGGCTGAGAGAGTTGGGGTTATTCAACCTGGAGAAGAGAATGCTCTGGGGAGACCTTATTGCATCCTTCCAGTACTTAAAAGGGGTTTATAAGAAAGATGGAGACTGACTTTTTAGCAGGCCTTTTGTGATAGGACAAGGGGTAATGGTTTTAAATGAAAAGAGGGTAGATTTCGACTAGATATAAGGAAGAAATTTTTGACAATGATGTTGGTGAAACACTGGCACAGGTTGCCTAGTGAGGTGGTAGATGCCCCATCCCTGGAAACATTCAAGATCAGGCTGTATGGGGCTCTGAGCAACCTGATCTAGTTGAAGATATCCCTGCTCATTGCAGGGGGTTGGACTAGATCACCGTTAAAGGTCCCTTCCAACCCAAAGATTCTATGATTCTAAGATATTTTAAATATTTGAAGCCTCTCAAATGCACAGGGATTGAAATGTCTTTCAAATAGCAATTGCAAGCCAATGTCTCTGGTTTTCAGTGCACCTGGAGGTCATCTTATCTTTGCAACATTTTCTCTATTAAATGTGTTGCTGCACTGAAGATTCCCTTTAAAAATTTGACAAGCTGCCAGGCCTACAGAGTCAGGTAAGTGTTTAACTCAACCTGACTAGAGAATGTTTTTAATCTCTGAAAAGCATGCAGCATGGGAACAGGTGGAGGGACACTCCCTATCCTTCCTTTCTCCTTTAATACTTCCATTTACAAAGGACAGATATCAATGCACAACACAATTTGCTCAGCCATGAAGGAGCAGGATATATCCTGGACAACAACAGTTCAATTTGTTCTCCTGGATTGAAGACTTTTGACTATTGGAGGGATTATGATAGAATTTTCCCCAGCACCCGGCTCTTGTTAAATCATTTCTCTCTCTCACCCCTTTTCCACAACTTTGAGTAAAACATAGAGTTTGTGTGGGTCCAATGGAGCAAAAGCAGAATAAACCAGCTGCTGGACAACGTAGCCTCCTACCATGGGCTCTTAAAGCTAGGAACTCTGGGGTAACCTTTACTCTGAAAAAGTAAAATGAGTGAGGTAGTCTTGGAATATAAGGTCAGAGCAACCCTAAGCCAAGAAAGACCCCCAGGAGGGGTTTGGAGGAGGCTCAGTAAACCAGGAGAGGCATGAGAGACAGAAAGACAAGTGTTCCAGCAGAAAGAAATGTCTGCAGTGACTGAGGCCTTGGAAGAAATGTAATGATTGTGATGACAGAGATGTCAGACTAGGACAGAAAAAAGGTCCAAGAATAACCATGACATGAGTCTCTGGTGACTATGATGGGGGAAGAGGGAGATTGTAACCAAAGCACAGAGCAGTGCACATGTGGACTTTTAGAGTCCTGGCTTTGGAAAAGTGAGTTTTAATTCTCTAGGAAACTCCTATCTAGCATTCTGTTTTGACCTCAAATTCTCATCAAATGCTACAAGAATGACTTCTCATGGCAGGAAAGGTTTCAGAAGAGTTACAGAGGCATATTTATGGAAAGGTCAATTTTATTCTCAGTGTGCCATTCACCCTTCCTGGACTGCAGGGCTGCGGTACACCATGAAGGATACTCCCTCCCAAATGAGTCCAAGCTGTGAGGACCAAAGGGTCATGAAACACTTGTACATGTGTTGTACATGTATAACCTCCTTCATAACACATGAGCTAGTTGAAGCATGATGTTATTACTACTACTACTACTGCTATTATTAATGTTGTTGTTGTTGTGAGTGGACATGACATCAATAAATTAGGGCAAAGAAGCTGCTTCTCACATGGTGAATTAGAGTTTTCTTCAATGAAAATACTCTGCTAAAACAACTCTGTTTGTTACAAGGCAAACATCTGCACTATTAAATCATAATTCCTATCCCCTTAAATGTGGAATCAGTTCACATATGTATGATACAGTCAAAACATGGCACAGCAATTTCATTCAAGATACCTTCATGTTCTCATGAATTCCTGAAACCCAAAGGCATGTTCCTGTGATCTTGGACCTACTCTTTTCTCTAAAAAGTCTATTTATTTATTTATCTATGACCCTGTATTGTAAATAATCCCTTAGTTTGGTTCTCCTGTGCTTGATTAGTCTATTCCCTGTCCTTCCACAGTCCTCTGCAGAGGAGTTGTTGGGTGAAGTATAAGTTGGAATCCCAGTGTTGGTACCTCGCATGGACTTTGCTGGTGAAATAGATAAGGACTCTGTTCTGATCCATGGGATTAGATGATACAAGTACTCTCCTGACTCCTTTTGAGTTCTTTTAGGAGTAATGTACAATGACAATTGAGATCTGAATACTCTGCTCTCCTGACTGGCTTTTGTTATGCTACCTGGCATTTCAGAGTGAGATAGATCTGTTGTCTCAAACTGAAAAAAGGATCAGTGGAAGCACTCCTGCTCCAGTGAACAGTCATTTCTCAGGCCACAGCTGAATACACTGAGCTTCATCAAGCCAAAAGGAAAATTCAGACTGCAGAAGCCAACGCAGAGCAGGTTTGATTTGCAAAGAAATGTGTTACAGAGCAGGAAGGTGTGACCTACAGGGTCCCATCAACTTCCAGTGTACAGATGAGCCTCAAGATTTGTATTAATCATCCTTGCTTTTGAGGAAGGAACTTGGTGACCTTCACGCCCCCATCCCTTTCTCTTTGAACAATGAGTTGTGAACTTCAAAACACTACCACTGTGAAGTTTAATATTTTTGCAGGATATGTTTTTTTTTGTTTGCCTTTTTTTAAGTTATTTTTGGGTTTTGCTTTCCAGTTCACTTGTTTGTTTCTCAGTTGTCTTTGTTTTATGCGTAGAGTTGCTGGGCCACTGTTCTTAGTAGTCTAAACTGCCCCCCAGGGAAAGCCCAAGACAAATGTTGTTTTTTCTCTTGGAATGCAAGCTATTTTCAATGTGTCAAATAGTTAATAAATCAAGTAATTTCACTCACCCATTCCTTGACATAATTTGTATGAGTTGATTTTGTAAGTAAGTGATGAGTTAGAGGGCTTTGAAGCTTACATCATTATTTGGGCAAAGAATATTAAGCATCATTAACAAACATTCCCCTGTTTCAATAGTCCTTCCATCCAGCTTTTTCTCACTAGAGTAGTGGTTAGGAAGCTTCTTAAAACATTGGAATTGAACGACCATATTGGAGGTCTGCATAGTCCAAAGTCCACCAGAGTCAACAGAAGAGGAACATGTAAGAACCTCCTGCAATAATCTGGTGTCCAGATTGTATCTTCAATAGCTAGAAATTAGGTCAAAGTATGACACAATGTCCCTTCAACAGTTTTTCTTATGCAGGATGATGATAATTCTGAAGTTCCTTCACAGTGACATAAATGATGAAACCTGAAAAGTTCTTGGCTTGAATGACTTCGGCTGTTATTTCTATTGACTACTTACACTTTGGGCCAGAAAACATTTCCATCTCTAAATTCTGAATTTACCTCCTTTCAGACTTGCCAGAGATCTCATTATTTTTATGTTTGGAGACAGGATGGGCACAAATTCCTATAGATCTACTTATTCAGGAGAGCCAAATATGCCTATGTCTCTACCAGGGTCATGTGGAAGTGGCAGTCTGCATACAGTAGGCCCAAGAAGGCCTCTGGCATTGTTGCAAATGTGCAGTGAAAACATAACCCCGTGGCCAGAAAGGGTGTCCTAGGAGCAATGGTGAGGAATGTGATAAGCCCAAGCTTTCTCATTGCTCCTCAAAGGTGAGTCCACCTAGCTGCTTGCTTGTTGGGATCACCCTGCACGGCTCGACCTTAAGGAGAAGGAGCTGTGGTGTTGATCTGCACGACTCGACCTTAAGGAGAAGGAGCTGTGGCATTGAGAAGCTGCTAAACAGCTGGACATCTGCACGGCTCGGTCTTGAGGAGAAGGAGCTGTGATAAACAACTAAGAAGAAGCAAGGAAAACAGGAACACCTGCAGTCAGTAAATCCTGACTGTGTGAGAGCCGCGTGGACAGCGCGTGATATTTTGTATATAGCCAATTGCAATAATGTGTGTTACAAGCTGTAACCAATCATGAGTGTGTGCGCAGTGACTAAGTGAAAATTATGATGTATATTGGAGTCAGACAAGACAATAAATGGCATTGACCTGATCATATTGGTCGTATGCGTCATGTCCGAGACTTCCACGTCACTTGCTTTTCCTGCTGTCCAGAGGTATCTGAGCAATTTCTAGTCAGGGATACTGCTGAGCCTTGGAGACCCTCTAATATGGTCTGCTTCACAGATTGGGTACTAAGGCATAGCAAAAAATGCTGGGATTTGCTCAGTGTCTCCCTTGCAACCAAACGCAAAGTGGAGGAGTCTGCCAAGCCCTGCTTCCTATCTAACCCCTCAACCACTCTTCAGCCATCTCACTCTGACAACATTTTTTCTGTCTTAGCAATTTTGTTCCTCTGCTTGCTGATGGGCCTTTTTCTTTTTTTACGTTCATGCAAATTACTATTTATGCTTAACCTTTAAAAATTCCTAAGCATAATGACTGATAATGGCATGAGTAAGTATTCTAAAAGAAACCCTTACGGTTCTTATTTACATTTTTCCCTGAGCACACATAGTAAGATATTAAAAGCTGGTAAGATTGTCAACCAGGGTTCACTCACCTGAAATTTTTGTCACATTAAATTGCTTTGTTGTTTATGCTCCAGTTCAAATCTCCACCCAGTGCTGGTTAATTTCCCAATCACTATGATTGTATAATAACAAATTTATCAGCATTTTAAATGGTGCAGTGTCATGGTGTTAGAAAGGAATTATAAAGACGGCTCATGGTTGATTGTTAGCATTAAATGTGACATATAAAAAAAAATTCCAATATCAAACTTTGCCCCATTCCCAGTGAAGACATAACTAAAACTCCCTTTTAGGCACACTGATAATGTAGGCAAGTAAACTTTGAGAGCACTGTAATGCTTATGAAGTACAAGTGTCTCATAAAAACAATGATTAATCAGACAAAACGAACTGCCTATGAAGTGAAATTTGTAAGTAATGCACACCAGTTAGTTCAGGAACTGCAACATTTGCAAAGCTGAAATGCTTTGGGAGAAAAAGGAGATGACTTACCTTACTGGAACTGGGGGTTTTCAGATTGTGATACCAATAGATTATTGTGGGTTTTTATTGCATTTATTGTGTATCCCAGCTCCACAGATCAGGATTTTTCTGATAATTCATATACCCTACTGACCATAATGTCTTCTGACCTCCCCACAAGCCTGATGGTTTAGCCATTAAAAAGAGTGTTTCAAAGAGCAAGGAGCTCATGGCTCGAAAGGTGCAGTATGTTTTGTGTGCCAAGACAATCTGGAGGCCCAGAAAGCGACATGTTCTCTAGCCAATGCCTGTATAAATATAGGTTCTGTGGGATGCAAAAGTGTTTAAAAACCTTGAGATTGTTGCTAGACTTGGCTTCCTACTGAAAAAAATTATTAACTAAAATCACTAATAAAACCAACAGAAATCAGCTAATAACAGTTACCGTCACTGAAGCCATTTTAGGAGGAAGGTTTTTGTAACGTAAAATGATTCTGAGTGTCGATTAAACAAGAACTTGAACCCTCACCTGTTTATTGTTATATATGAGCCTGTCAGAGTTTCTTCTGCAATGAATCAAAATATTTTTGATGTCTCTGGAGTGTGATCATTTCACATTATTCAGCGGAGATCCAAGAGCATGTTTGTGAACAGAGAGAGGAAAAGCAGCATTTGAAGAGACGGAACTCTGAGAAACAGGGCCATGGACACTATACAGGTGAAATTATGATTGCTCAAATGGTGTTTGATTTTTTTCTCTTCTTCAGAGATTCCCTGCATGCACATATGCAGGCCCTCTTTCCCATGCCTCCAGATTGCACCCTCCCACAAACTCTCTTCATTCCTGCAGCAAAAGGGTTCACAGTTCATCCCCACCATGACAGATTATTGTCTCACTGGGGAAACCCATTCTCTTGTGTGGCTCTTGATGCCTTCTGTAACCACCCAGAGTCCTTCCTGAAGCATCAACTCAGTCACTCTACAAGAGTGTTCAACAAAACCAGTAGATGGAATGCATTTTTCTCGGTCCACCGTTCAGGGATCCATTCTTAAAGGAGACACACTGTCTCACAAAACAAGATGTTTTGGACATTTTCCTCTTGTTTCAGGGTGCATGATTTGTCATTACTGGGTTAATGCTCCCAACAAACTGTTTAAGTAGACCATGTATTCTCGATGAATAAGTCATTGCTAACTCGAACATGTTTTATAGGCACAGAAAGCCTTTTCTGCTTGCAGCCATTAAGGTGGTTATTGGAGTGGGAGAATGAAAGCCTTCCCATCACAGGAGAAAATCAGGCTCAAGACCACCTGAGGAACCTGAACATATGTAAGTCCAGGGGACCCAACAAGATGTATCCCAGGGTCCTGAAGGATTTGTCTGACGTATAGTTGCCATGTCATTCTCAATCAAAGTATAAAAATATGGCAGTCAGGCATAGTTCCCAGTGACTGCAGAAAAGGGAAACATTGCACCCGTTTTTAAGAAGGCTAAAAAGAAGAACCCTGGGAACTACCAACCTGTCAGCCTCACCTCTCTGCCTGGGAAGATCGTGAAACAGATCCTCCTAGAAACTATGCTAAGGCACATAGAGTGCAGGGACGTGATTTGAGACAGCCAGCATGGCTTTAACCAAGGGCAAGCCATGCCTGATTAATCTAGTGGCCTTCTATGATGGAGTGACTGCATCAGTGGACAAGGAGAGCTATGGATGTCATCTGTCTGGATTTCTGTAAGGCCTTTGACACAGTCCCCCACAACATCCTTCTCTCCAAAATGGAGAGATATGGATTTGATGGGTGGCCTATTAAATGGATAAGGAACTGGCTGGACGGCTGCATCCAAAGAGCTGCAGCCAATGGCTCAATGTCCGGATGGAGATCGGCACCAAGTGAGGTCCCTCAAGGGTCTGTATTGGGACCGGTGCTGTTCAGTATCTTTATTAATGACATAGACAGAAGGATTGAGTGCACCCTCAGCAAGTTTGCAGATGACGCCAAGCTGAGTGGTGCACTTGATATGCTTCAGGGAAAGGTTGCCATCCAGGGGCACGTTGACAGGCTGGAGGAGTGAGCCCATGTGAGCCTCATGAAGTTCAACAAGGCCAAGTGCAAGGTCCTGCACCTGTGTTGGGGCAATCAATCACCGGTATCAGTAGAGACTGGGGAATGAATTGATTGAGAGCAGCCAGTGAAGGAGGACTTGGGGGTACTGGTGGATGAAAAGCTGGACATGAGCCAGCAATATGCACTCGTAGCTGGGCTCCATCAAAAGAAGTGTGGCCAGCAGGTTGAGGGAGGTGATTCTGTCCCTCTGCTCTGGTGAGACCCCACCTGGACTAATGTTTCCAGGTCTGGAGCCCTCAGCACAGGAAAGGCATGGACCTGTTGGAGCGGGTCCTGAGGAGGGCCACAAAAATGATCAGAGGGCTGGAACACCTCTCCTATGAGGAAAGGCTGAGAGACTTGGGGTTATTCAACCTGGAGAAGAGAAGGCTCTGGAGAATACTAATTGTGGCCTTCCAGTACTTAAAGGGGGCTTATGAGAAAGATGGGGACTGACTTTTTAGCAGGGCTTGTTGTGATAGGACAAGGGGTAATGGTTTTAATCAAAAAGAGGGTAGATTTCAACTAGATATAAGGAAGAAATTTTTGACAGCGAGCGTGGTGAAGCACTGGAACAGGTTGCCCAGTGAGGTCGTAGATGCCCCATCCCTGGAAACATTCAAGGTCAGGCTGTATGGGGCTCTGAGCAACCTGATCTAGTTGAAGATGTCCCTGCTCATTGCAGGGGCAGTTGGACTAGATGACCTTTAAAGGTCCCTTCCAACCCAAACTGTTCTATGATTCTATCAAAATGAATGCCTAAGAAAGGTCAGACGACATCTGAAGAGGCCCATAGACGGCATCAATAGCGATTCTGCATAAGCAGTGTTAGATGTGCATCCCTAACAGTCATCATATTGCACTTTATGCTGGCAGTCAATGCTGTGAGAATGTCTCCATGCTGTGGCATTTAGTTAATTATCTTTAAGCATTTATTACTTCATACCCTGAATTCATAATCTTAATCACAGAAAACAAATCCTTAATCATGTAGGTTGTTGCGTTAAGAGGCAGAGCAATTTGGCAGAAACTAAACCCCCTTGCTTTCCAGTCGATCCTCAGATATCAGAGGGACTGGGGGCGGCTGAGCTCAGGTTCTGAATGATGCCCAAAGTTAGCGTTAGTAGTCCAGTCGCGCCCAACACCTTTGTTGGACTATCACGGGTCCGGATGCACTACTAACATCACACTACTTGCTCAGCCGGACACCTCCTGAACTAACACGGCCGCACTCAAAGGTACGGTCGCGTTCAGGGACACACACACACACGGCTGAGTCAATCAATAGTGCGATTTATTGAAGCAACAGATACACAGGTTCTTTGGATTGCCGGTGATAAATTCACTGTCTGCAAAGCACGTGCAAATACCAAAAATATGAGTAACACTACTTGGCTATAAACGCATTAAAAGATGTAAAGTGACCCTATAGAGATTTCTAAGTTTCCCGGGGAGGCACTTGGTATGACCAAGTGTTCGAATCTTACTCAGCGGCGTCCCGATGGGGGGGAAGAGAGGCTCAGTCCGTCGACTGATCCCAGAAGTTAGAATAGTACACGACAATGGTATCTTCCCTAACATCCAGCTCGTAAAACACTATTTTATAGTATTTTACTTTGCAGGTGGAGCTTGAGTGACTCTAGTCATACATACCTTTATCAGGATTGGTGCAGAATTCTCTCGCTTCGCGTTTAAAGGTACAGACTAGGAAAAATTCAGTGCGCACGCTCATTGAGGAGGGGTCGCACCTTGGGAGGGTGGTAACTTTTGAGAGGGGTGTGCGTTTTAGTATTATAATGATATTATAATTAGCAAAGTTCACTCCAAGTACAGCACTTCATCAAAGTTGACAGGTCCTTGGCCCAGGACATTGCAAGCACGGCTTATCAATGTACATACTGTGCATCCCTAAACTCCCCTGTTCACAGAGCGTGGCCGCGAGGTCTCCACTCCGCTCCACCCTCCATGTAATCTCTCCCAGAGTCAGCACACCAGGTGCCCCTGATGTTGCCAACATCCAAGGCCGTCCAGGGAGTCTCCATGGCACAGACCCGTTGTACATGAGTGCTACGTTCCACCTGGTTTCAAGGCTGTTCTTAGAGGGTAAATTTCCAAAGTACCCCTCAGCGATTACTCCACATAGGTATTCTGTGGAAGGCAACTAGGAGTGTAAGTGACAGAATAGAGTGACCATATAATCAGAATGGTCCCTAGTAGATAAAAAGGAGCTCATAATAAATGAAGACTGTAGCATCCAGCCAGATTTGTGAGTGGCTCATCTTTCTACATAGTATCTGAAACAGCTATAATCACAGTGAGTGGCAAAGCAGGCAGAGGAGTGTTTGGTCCATCCATTCAACTATATGTGCATAATATGAGCCACAAGGTCCATGCTGTCACACTCTGCTGCAAGATCTGCAGCTGCTTAACACTCTGCTCTTTGCCCATCTTAAATGCTCACTTCATTTCCAAAGCAGGCAGCAAGGAAGCAAAGCAAGCAGTAACATTCCTCCTTAAGCAGCACCCATTTCTCAGCACCTGATTCTCCACATTGAGAGATGGTATGGGCTTTATTTCCACTCCTAGTTTTGCATGTTACTTAGTTTCTTCATGCCATACAAGGCTTCACTTTTTTTTTTTTTTTAACCTGTGGTGAGCGAGTTTTCCCCAACAATCTTATATGGTGCATTGGCAAAGATTATTTGCATGTCTAAATACTTATTTTTCCCCTATACTGTTCTTTCCTTTTCAAAAAGTTAATGAGAGAGAAAGAAGTGTGCTGTTTTCCAAATCTGTGTCCTCATGTCACTCTTGCTTGTATAAGCTTACTGACGATGTTTTCTGCAGCAAGCACTTAATTTCCTACCAGTGGTACAGGTCTAATTATCAAAAATACTTTTTTTTTCTACAGATTTCTGTCCTCTTTCTAGAGAGAGTTTCATTATTCTTTGAATAATGGCAAATGCGGCTCCTCCTCAGAACTGTTGTTTGTCCACATTACCCACTAAGGGGAGATCTGCACTGTTTTAACGGACACTAAGAGGAGAGGCCATGAGGCATTGTGGCAGATGCAGTCCAGCTGAAAAATGCAGACCATCAGTTAAAGAGGTGACACCAGTGACAAACTTAGAGTCCCAGAAGCCTCTCCACTTCTCCTTTTTTATTCTTGGGCATAAATCTTATGGCTTTTTACTTAAAGTACAAAAAAAAGAAAAAGTTATTTTGAAAATTCACTTATTACCCCTGGTATTCTAGGGAAAAAAAACCCTACTACTTCATTTGTGTTCCATTCATTGACAGACACGATGTGTCAAAACCGTCTGTGCTAATTTTTTAGTAAGGAGCTAATTATATTATTAAAATGGCCATCAGCATTCCATCTAGTGACAACAGATACTTGATATTATGGGTAATTTTAAATTTAGATTTCAGAAGCTGAAGGAAAAGAACACTGCCTCCTTTCTTTCCATATCTTACTTCTTAATATTGGCCAAACATGCTCCAGAAGGACACTTGAAGGCTCAAGCTGCTCAGATGTCATGGAGAATCCTGCCCGGCTGTGCACCGCTGCCTTGGTCCTGCCAGCAAACATAGGAGTAATGTTATTGGACCTGCTCACAGGCTTGGGCATAGAGATAGTTGGGTACTGTGTTGATTCAGGGCCATAACATATTAGTTTCCATTAACTGTGCATTCTGAAGAAAGAATTATTCAACTAATTTAGCTGTATAGACATTCCTACGTATCTGCCTTTTAATTTGTTATGCATCATCTTCATAAGAGAACTTTAGTGAGCTTAGATATGCCCTGCTAAAGGGGACCAGTGGGTATTTCACAGAAGGCTCCTTCCCGGGAAATTAAGGCAACTGTATCTGACAATTGCGTCACTAATTTCTCAACATAATGCTTGATTTTCAAGCAACTTTATGCAGCTTACTCCCCAACTTTGTTCTGCAGACTTGCTGCCTCACTGTTGTTTTACGTTGTTTACCTGTGCAGTTAATTATCGTCTCCTGAGAATACACCTTGCATGGTCTTTAATGACTAGCATCTTATCTTCTGCCCTCTGAAAAGCTCAGTACTGTCTGTAGACACAGCCCTCCCAAGGGTTCTCAAGACTCAGTATTGTGTCCCTACTGCTTGTAACCAAACTGATCCTCCACAAATCCTTTCACAGCTCACAGGTCTGCACAGGTGTATGAATAAGCATGCTGTGCTGCTTTGGATTCCCTTCACAAGTTTATTGGGATGTAGGATGCTTTTGTAGCTGAGTTTTAAGGGTTTTGCACATGGAAGGAATAGATTTGCCTTCATGTGAGTGAGTCACCTTAAATTGGGTTTTGCTTACAATAAGTTATGATTAAGACAAATGCAAACTGCTCAACATCAAACTCAGCAGAGTAAAGCTTTAGAAGGTGCCAGAAAGGAAAAGAAAGCATGCAGCTATGTAGTTGTTCTTCCTATTACACTCAAGGCTCCATCTCTTGAAGCCTGGCTCAGTGGACGGACCATTCAATATTTATGGACTTTAGGCTAACAAGACATTTCTTGAACATCTCAAGTCATAGGACAAGCAGAACCATCTGAGTAATCATCAGCATGACCTCTTGGATCCAAAAGCTGATTAAATTATTAAAGGGGCCCGAGAGATCCCAGAGGTATCACATTTGTTGTTGGGATCCAAATATAATGCACCGTTTCTTCTCTGGCTTAAACAGTGGAACAGATGGTTTTTTGGCTTAGTGATAACTCTCCATACTTCCAGCAGCTCAGCCCAGAAATAACTGACTAATAACCTACCACACTCTGAAGTGGGCATTTAAAAGTGTGTGCATGTTCATAAATGCAGCTCATATTGTTGTGGTTGTTTGTTGTCCTGCTTGTTTGCCATGCATTTTGTTGTAATTTGTAGCACTGAAGAATACAGCTCTGACGAGCTTTATAAATCTTGCTGAAGTTAATAATTTCCCTTGTGTAAATGTCACGTTTTGGAAGGAAATCTGCAAAGTTTTCTGGCAGTACGTCTTTTGCAATATTAAGACGAGACACTAATCGTCATAAAACAAGCACTCTTCCACATAATGAAAGTCAATAGTGATATTATGGACCACAGGGAATAACAAAGTCGACTGGAACAGAGAACCTTTTGAAAGCCAGGGTTGGTTGTTTATCTTCAGGCAGAAAAAAAATTATGTTAGTCTTCATGAGAACTAAAGACAGGATATATAACTTTGCATTAGCAGCACAGCACACAGATATTTCCCCATACTCTGGATTTGTTGCTTTTAAAGGAACATGCCAAACAAGATGAGTGGGTGTCTAAAGGCTGAGATCTGAAGTTTGCTTCCAATAGCAACTCAAAGGCTTTGAGGTTTTACATGAAATGTGTTTTGGCATTCATTTCTTTTGGTTATATATAACACCACAGTTTTGAGTGCAGAGACAAAGGATACTGTCTTTAGGTGTTAATAGCCCTGTGACTAAGTAGAGAAATCTCTGTATTTAGCCACAGAAGGAAGTTTTATGTACACAGCTATTTCTTATAGCACAGTGTCAAAGTTTCATGGGGACATACTGCTAGGGACAGGAAAAGATGTATTTCACAAATGTGAAGCTACTAATCTAACTTTTCTCAAAGGTCTTTTCTTCTTCTTCTCAAGCATAAATGACTGTAGCCACTGGAACTAAGCCAGAAATCCCACAGCAAGGCTATGGCCTGACATTGGGACC